>NW_027468680.1:30289137-30889137 GCF_046254945.1 Alosa pseudoharengus
GTGTGTTTTGTTCCACAGTACATTGTCTCTTTCATCAAAGTGATTTTTGATCCATTACACAAAATTGCTCATGGCTTAATTTATAACTGCAGCGTGGGACTGTGGAAAATTATTATATTATATGTTAAACTTGGTTTTGTCATTACATTTTACCATTTACCATTTCCAAAGGAATCTCCTGGAAATGCATCATCTATATCCACACAATATGATCCAAATGGTAACACATGTCTTACAGATGGTAGGCGTATTTGTAAGCTTTGTATAAACTCGTGGAAAATCTACAACTACGTTTTATCTATGCTGTCTCACGGATTAAAAACATTTCTTATCCATGTAGCTTTGCAGTGCATCTGACAAAAATCATCTCAGAAGTGACCTTCTGTCTTTAGACCATCATCACTGACCTCAATCGAGTGTCGCATGTGAAAAGCAAATCTGGGGACGAGGAGTTTGACTTTATCTCCCGGATTTCTTCCCCGACCGACAGTCCTCCTAATCCAGTCTCTGGAGAAGCTCTCCCCAAACCACTCTTTAATCACTCCCCCATCCACAGATAAAGCAGGACAGCTAAAGCAGGGTGGCAGAGAGGACAAGGCTGCTGGCATGCAGAGGATGTCATGCCCAGATTCAGCACTCGGACAGGTGTGAAGATCTGTGTCTTTAGCGTTGAAATGAATTGAAATGGGTTTAATAAATAAAATTGACATTTTATAACAGTAACACAAAGCTTAATGTATTTTAGGTTACATTACAGACACACTCATCTCTCTCTCACACATATATATATATACACACACACACACACACACACACAAACTCTCTCTCACACACACACACACACACACACACACACACATACACAAACACACAAACAACATTCAGAATCTCATGAGAACTTTCTTTCACGGCCAGAGTGTATTCACGCTTCATGTTTTTTTTCCCATGATGCCTTTTGAGCATCTTTCTAAGACTCTCCTGCCATATGTTGGGACTATTGCCATTGGCTTGGCAGTGTGCTCTAAAGCTTAGGTATTTCAATATTTGTCTGATTATTATGCTTTCAACTTATTAGAAGAGCCATACGTTCCGAGGCATGGCTTGCCTGAGCCCAATCTCCTTTAGCCCGCTTCTTTCCCAAGTCTGTTGTGCGCTTGTCCTAGAAAGCTCTTTACCTCCTCACAATCAATCCCAAAAGTGCTTCTCTAGTTGATTGGAAAAAGCATTTCCTCTGTTTCTGAAACAGTTTTTAGTCAAATTAGGAATCTACACGTCCTTTGGTGGTGGTAAGATCCTTTGTGTGATTCAGAGGATTTAG
The DNA here is from genome assembly GCF_046254945.1 of Alosa pseudoharengus. Classification (NCBI taxonomy): domain Eukaryota; kingdom Metazoa; phylum Chordata; class Actinopteri; order Clupeiformes; family Clupeidae; genus Alosa; species Alosa pseudoharengus. The sequence continues at coordinate 30,290,456 of NW_027468680.1, forward strand.
AAAAAAGAGAAAATGTTCTTTTTTTATTAATGTATCTATTTTAGTTTGTGGTGTGTTGTGGTTCTCGGTCATTTCATTTGACAGAACACTTGATCAAATGAGCAAGTTCCATAAAGATTAACCTTCCTACTCAAATGACTGACAGATCTTCCCTCTTACAGTAATATATGTTATGAGGTTGTGCCCAATATCTCCAGACCACTAAAACCTTAAACCCAAAAGCGTTAAGAAATTGCACTTTTACTGGACATTACTGATCACGTTTAGCACACACGTATCTTTTTTTGCCAAAATTATATTTTCAAGAGTATGTCACTTGTTGACATCTACTTTACGTGTGCCATTTTAATTTTCTTGATACAACTGAATGGAAATAAGATCTATTCAACATCATGTTGGAAGTACAGTTTTTCTCAGTCGCTTTTGTGTTTTTTCTCAGATCAGAATCAAAATTCTCATAACTATTAGTTCAACCTCCACAACATTTAGTCATTTGTGCACATCATAGTAGCAATTTCTCCTTCCTCTGAACAAATTGCAAATGGTTTTGAACATGTATCAGTTGCTTTGTCATGTCAGTCAAAATTAACTATACTTATGGATGCTGAATAGTCGTTCCCAATAAAACTAATAGTCTTCATTTCCTTGCTTGAGTCATTACATACAAAATTGGTGAACTAGTTTTTCTGTCACAATGCTGTAGAATTGCAAAGAGCATATACAGTAAAACTGTGAAATGTACATATTCAGTGTCTTGTACTCACTTACTCCCCTAACTACAGCAATTTGTAACTTTACTGTAGTTTTCAAATGGCTGTACAAGTACTGTATAGCGCTGTCTTGACCATTTTCAGGTAGTGTCACCGAGTTCTGGCCTTTTTTTGGATGGGAAAAGACCATAGACTGTCGTAATGAAAACATGACAAAGCCATTTGACTATCTTGTTCATAAACAATGGTATCAAGACTTCTCATTTTGATGACACTGGCAGTTTCATTGACATAAATACTTGCTTTTGAGGAATGGACTATCCATTTTGAGCAAGTGACGTGCTTTTGCAGGTTATCCACTAGGTTTTGCAGATTGCACTAATTGTTTTGAGAAATGCACTAACTGCTGTGCAAATGTTAATAGTGATGTGAGAAAAGCACCAAAGCGACTGAGAAAAACTGTAGAATCAGTACAGCACACTGCAGATTCACCACTATATTAATAAAACAAGATAAGACGACTGTTAGTGATCTTCTTCTTAGTCAAATTCCTTTAGATTTGAGGAATATGCCATGATTGTAAATGTCAGGGCTGGGAAAAATTAAACTATGTGATTTGGTGTCATGTGAGTTGGTCTCATCTTGAGTGATGATTGATGAGGCAGAAATCAACAAACGTGTAGAAGGAGAAGGGAATTCTACAGACAGACAGAGATGGGCACAAACACTGGACATGGTACTAGAAAAGGAGGATCCATAGAGGAGGGAAAGTAACAGGGACAGTCCAGGTATGATATTCAGCAGAACACAGACAGGTTTGAAGATGGCCAGGTACACAGACAGGGAGTAAGAGAAACAAACACACATCATTTAGAAGCAGCGTGACCAGCAAAGACAAACAGCGGCCATAAAAACTGAGGAAGAGGTTGACTCAGATAGAGAGATAGGGTGAGAGAGGAAAGGGTGTGTGTGTGTTTGTGTGTGTGTGTGTGTGTGTGTGTGTGTGTGTGTGTGTGTGTGTGTGTGTGTGCGTGTGTGTGTGTGTGTGAAAAAGAGAGAGAGAGACAGACAGAAAGAGAGGGGAGTGTGTGTGTGAGAGAGAGAGAGAGAGAGAGAGAGAGAGGGAGGGAGAGGGAGTTGGTGTGTGTGTGTGTGTGTGTGTGTGTGTGTGTGTGTGTGTGAGAGAGCAGTAATGGGGTGGGGGGCCTCAGGTGTGGGCAGTAGAGGCCTCCTCTCCTCAGCCAGCTCAAGCATCTCAGAGTGCAGCGCCACGGCTCCCGCACCACCGCTTCAGCCCCATCACGCCGCGTTAGCCCTGGGTTGCTGAGCAGACTGTCGCATCGTGTAAAGGAACGGACACTGTTTCCTGTGGTTAGAATGCCAGGGCTGGGGAAATGGGGTGGGGGGGTTGGAGCGTGAGTGCACACGCGTGCATGTGTGTTTGTGTGTGTGTGTGTGTATGCCTGTGGATGAATTCATGAGAGAGACAGAGAGCTATATATACTGAGACATAGATAGATAGATAGATAGATAGATAGATAGATAGATAGATAGATGGATAGATAGATAGACAGACATGGAGAGAGCGAGGGAGGGTGGAGTGCTGAGAATGGAGGGAGTTCAGTGTGAGTGGACAGATGGAAATGACGCTGGCATGGTATCAGAGCGGAGCAACAACAAAGACCCTTGTTTAGTTGCTTTACAATTCCATGTTTTCTAAGCCATAAGATGACTTGCATGCATATTCATTCGGACATTTGCATGCAAACTTTCCGCTTCATCTAGTGGCACTGCAGTTCACAGAACTGTTTCATCTTTCTCAGCGAGAGCAATCCTAAGGCTATCTCAGCCCCCAATTCAAAAAATAAAAAAAGGCCGTTTACAAAGCATTATTATTTTTCCCCCAAAGATCATATATTCTTACCATGGTGTTTGAGTAGAACTCCACCTCACCTCAAAGCATCAGAGTTTCCCCGCCACAGCAGCCTACTGATGCCCCAGAGCCTGAGAGTGTCTCAAAAGTGAGCGAATCGGGCAGAAAATGAGCGAGACACATGGATTATATTTATTTCCGTCATAATAAAGGAACACTAAAAGTGTTATAATGTGTAGTCGCATTAGAGGCACTATGTAGGGCTTTTTAGCATGAAACAATTAGAACCCTGCTTGCCCCCGGGCCTTTGTGTGTGTGCGTGTGTGTATATGCGTGGAAGGCCGTGGTTTGAATTCGCAGCTAAACACCCAGCGCACGATTCAGCACTACCAATTAACCGTTGCAACATAGTCACTCACAAAGCGCCATTAAATTGCCCATGGCTCTCGATAAGGCACATTATCCAAGCCGAGCAAGTCTCTCTTTTTGAATTTCATTGGACCCAGCCATGTGATCATTGCAAACACAACCTCCATAAAGACGGACTGGGTGACTTCTCACCGTTTTATGACGTACACTTGGACATCTGGCCGGTGAGACATTTGAGTGCGGCGCTGGATGGCAAAGCCCACTCTCTTGGATTCTGGTCCGGAGCGTAATGACTGCTAAGGGCATTTTAATACAATACTTAAAATGGCTGATTTCACCCACTAGCCATCTGATCGGCAGAGGTTTGGAAGACTCTCAACTCCGGCAACTTAAAGCGTTGTGGGGGAATAGAATTTCAAGTGCTTTTGGGCTGGACCTGGATAAAGCGCTATAATGCAGCATGTGCTAACTCCACATTGCCAGCCCTCACTTTGTATTGATGCCACTGTTCATGCTACATATGTAACTTCTAGAGCTGAGAGAAGCACACTTTAGAGACAAAAAGAGGGGGAAAGTAACACAGTGAAATCCAAAATGGAGGCCACATTGGCAGATCAGCAAGTTTTTTTTTAATTACTTTTTACATTGTGAAGCAGTTGTATTGCAGTGGTCTGATGGTATGCGACAACAGTTTCATATCTTGCTCAAGTTCACTCAGCCCTGATAATATGATAATTACACAGCGGTTTTGTAGTTCAGCAGACTTCATTACTTACTTGTATCGGAGATTTACAAATGGAAACTGAGTCACTCCATATATCATATATCAAGCAAGGCTAGGATATGATATAATATGATATGCTATGATATGATATGATATGACATTATATGACATTATATGACATGATAGTATGTAGTCTCAGTCACAAAGTCATGTGGGTCTACCTGCTTGTGTAGTGACACATTATTCCAAATGTGTCATGTCTGGTCTTCAATCAGCCAAAGAGGACACACTCTGTTACTCTTCATTGGTGTCCTGCAGCAGCCAGAATTATATTCAAATTGCTCATTCTGGCCTATGGGACACTTACTGGATCTGCTCCTTGCTATATCTTAACTCCAGGATCCAACTCTACATCCCTTCTCACCCACTGTGGTCCTCTGATGAGCATCTGCTATGATGACCTTCCATCAACACTAAGAGGTCACAGTCAAGACTCTTTTATTCTGTGGTCCCTCATTGGTGAAGTGATTCACTTACTACTACTCTTCATTCTAGCGATAATTTTGGGATGTACAAAAAGTGTTATTTGTATACCTTATATCCAACGTATTCATTCTCACAGAGTTGTAGTTTGTAGATGTTTAAGGTTATTGTTTTATTCTGTTTTTTTGGTCTATTACTAATATTGGTACTTTTTATCATTATTATTATTTTGTCTATGACTACTTTAAACTGTTAATTTTATTGATGTCATTATCACTCAAAAACATTTATTATATTATATTATATTATATTATATTATATTATATTATATTATATTTATATTATATTATATTATCGATCCTAAAAAGGCATAATAATAAACATTAATGTCAGCACAGAAGTTGTATTGTTCCTGATGAAAAGGAGCTGTACTTACCCTAATTTGTCACGTAAAGACAAGATTCCCACTGTGAGTGCATTTTTCCATTAAAGGCGAAACCAAGTCTTATTTGTGACAGCCATAATGAAGACATGAGAGGGCATTTGAAAGCTTGCCAGAAACTTTCAGAGAGAGATAGATAAAGAGGGAGAGAGAGGGGGGAAGAGAGAGAGAGAGAGAGAGAGAGAGAGAGAGAAGCCTGTTACTGGAGCTCTGTTGACCCCTCACAGTTATGAGGGAGTTCTCCAACTCCGCCATGGACATTTTCCATGAATGCAATCATTGTGAGTCCGGCAGTACAGAGCATCTTACACACAGTCAAAATGATTGAAAGCTTGGCCTCCCTCCTCCAAGTGGCCTCCATTTTGAGCCATTCACAAGGTGCACTGGATTAAATTGATATTGAGTATTTGTAATGTATTGGTAGAGTGAAAGGGGACGTACCATGGTTGTAGACTCATCCTGAAAATGTGAGAGGAGGAGGAGCATGTATGGGGCAAAGGGGGGGGGGGCATTTTAAACAGAATTACATGTTGATATGAAGACGTCTCAGTGGTACAGTATACATCAAAATACAGACATCTTTGGAAATATTGTATAGGCCTTTATGTGCTAAAAGATAGCCACATAATGCACAGCTCATTGACTAGCTGTAGCCCAATGTACACGTGTGATCATCTCACGGCAGGGATTCTTATTTACCCTGCAAGCACAAGGTTGTAAAAAAATATGATAGCAGTCTACAGTGCACATCCTAAAAACAAAATGACAGGAGAAATCCAAACAGTTTTTCTCCTTGTGCATTGCCAACAGAAGTGAACTGTAATTATTCCTTTGTAGCTAAAAACAGTATCATTAAGAATAATGGCATCATTAAGTACTAGAAGCTATTACTGCGGGTGAATTTGCCGCATTGATAATGAGGCTTCAGACAGGAAATGAAGATACTAATTATGGGATAAAACGCCTACTCAGTTAATTGGAAGCAAAGAGCGGTGCTGAAAAGAAATGCATTTGCACCCCAAAAAAAAGAGGAAAATCTAACAAGACAAGTCTATAACCTTTTACAACAAAAAACGATGTTCAAGCTCAAAAACTCACCCTGGAAGAGAATAAAAGCCTGTCAGCTTTTATTACTGCGGAAGGAGCAGTGGAGGAAAACACTTTATGTTAAGTATGTACTTGGGAGAGAAGTACACGAGAAGTACTGTATTAAAACTGTTAAGTACTCAACTGATGTAGGAGGCTACTTAAAAGCTTAGGCCTCTGTGTTTGGTTCAGGATGTTCACGGCTTGATGTCTTAGGCATCTTTACAGAATGTTCATTTTAAATGGCATCATTTAAAAACAATTGAATTGAAAATTGAACTCCATCATATTGAAATGAATGGACTGAAATTAAAGAAATTAGAGTTAAATGAAATTAAAAAATAAAGTGTGGTTGCATCTTGTATATTGGTCCAATACAGTATCTTTTTTAAAGATAAAACATCACCTCATATGTCACTGACCCCATTACCAAAATGCACAGAGCATTTGACGGATCTGAAGACACATTTAACCCAACATATTTGATTTATTCATGTTTGTACTCCTGGCAACGTCTACTCAACCGCAGGCGTATCTACAAGAAGGTGACTTTCACCCAGGCTATTTGCATACGCCACCTTCTCCTTGAAGGAGCCGATCCAAGCCCTTTAAGCTCCCGTCAGTCCTGAGCAAGCAGTCTGGAGTCCCCTGGCATCTCAAACACCTTATGTCACATAAGAGTGTTTTTCAAAGGAAGAAAGCTGGACCTTGAAGGGATTGGGGTTGAACTTCTTTTTTGGCAATGAGATTGTTGGCACAATCTTAACTGTCAGTCATGAGACAATAAATGTCCTTGGTTAACTCTACAGTATGTCTATTTGCTCTTCGGCACTCTTTTGACAAATACTGTATTAGAAGATTTTGGGAGAGAAATGTTAAATTCACTGCTGACTCTCCAATAGACTCTACAAAATAGAACCTGGATAGGCCTATCAGGGGCAGGGTGTGTTCACTAATATACCAGTAAATTCTTATCAGAGGTTAGTCTGAGGCTCAGTGCATAGCATACGAAATATATTCTGTCATATGCTCTAAAAGTAATTCAGAAAGTGAAATGAATGATCTGGTACAACACTTATGTTTCACTTCTCATACTATGCATGGCATAACAGTCTTATCAGAGGAAACATGTTTACCTATTGACCTATTGACTTTTATAAACAGTCCATAAAGCATGCCAAACGTCAAAGCTATGCATACAAATGAAATCTTACATGAAGTTTGACAGCATTAAAAAGTGCTGCCCAAAAATAAAACTGTGAAATCCTATCCGAAGTTCGCCAAAAAAAGGTTCCGCTATACCCAGAACTCCGCTCGGAACTGACCTGTTATAAACTCTGCCCAGAGCAGCGTCTCTAATATGGGCATCCGAAGTGGAATCCAAACGTGGAGAGAGCGCGAGAAGGTCAGCCAGGAATTCAAATGGAAGACATTTGCAGCTCCAGCAAGACCGGGAGTGGGAGCGCTCACATCTGAACCCGGTCCTTGCTGGAATAATTGCTGGAGCACATCTGGTGCACTTTGAAAATGAATTGGCCCGACAGTGCCATGATAATGACAGCGCGGTAGTCTAATAATTTAGGGAATGCTGCGTTCCAAATGTCACCTCGGGTCCGTCCAACACTTTAGTTTGTTAATTCACTTGCACAGTGTTAGACTCCCCTTGTTTTTTTTTCTCTCTCTTTTCTCTCTCTCTCCCCCTCCCGTTCCCCACCCAGTACCTTGGCACCAGTTCTCCTCTTTAGTTCACATGCTAAACAAGTCATGTTTTTCATCTTGAATTCGAGTAGGGATATTTGACTGTTTTTCTCCCTCTTTGTCTGTGAATGTCAGAGTTGTAGTGGACACAGATGTCATGTTAATGTTTTGTGGAGGCAGTGGTGAAATCTACGTAGAATTACAAATAATCTGCTTTAAAATTATGAGATAGTTTAGAAAAACGACATTTTCCACAGGATTAGTATTGTTTATTAAATTCCCACTGAGTTCAAAAATGACAATTCTGCATGTGCTGTTTAGAGCAGTAAGAGTATCATCCTGCCGCAGGACCCAGGCAGAGCCACAGGTTTAACCTGACACTCGCATCAGTTCTGGAGCTGCAACTTCACACTTCCTCCCGGAGAGGTTAAGTGCCAGGACACATCTGGCTCTTCCTTGAGTATCATGACGCCCCCCCGAGTCAAATCCACATTAGCCGCCGCTTCCTCAGCGCCGCGGCGGGGGTCTGAGCACATCACGTCGGGCCGTGCAATTGAGCTGAAGACGGGGCCACGCTGTGACTCACAGGCTGTAGTCTGGTAGAGCCGTGCTGGTGGGCCTCAAGGCAGCAGCGGTGGCTATATCAACACTCCACTGAGCCTCCTGCCCCCCCTCACTGTCTCACTGTCTCAGTGTCTCAGTGCTGCTGCTGCCACCACTGTGGCCCTTGAAGGCATCTTACAGGAGACTCATTAGGCAGCTGATGAGGCAGGTATCCTTGCAAGAAATCTTGTCAGGCGAATACCTGGTGCCCAATTAGACAGCTGATCTGCGCAATCAAGGGAAAAAACGAGGAGCACTGGCTCGTACATGTGTGTGTGTGTGTGAGTGGCGGTAAGTTTGAGCGCTAATCATGACCCACTGTGGCACCTGCTGTAGGGGAGCAGCAGCAGTCTCCTCACTGTGTCAGGCCGCCTTCCGTCTGCAACATCTGGCCTGCCGAGCCCAAGGCAATGGCGGAGGGGTGGGGGTGGGGGATGTTATGGTTGTGGTCGTAGTCAGTCGTGATTGAGGATGGAGGGGGGGATTGAAGCCAGGAAAGCGGTCACCCATGTGGAATAAGAAGAGGCCCCTGTATCGGTCGCTGTCCCTTAGCACCATGCCTGGAACCCCTTCTGCTAGGCAGGCTCCGGCTCGCCGTCTTTCCCCCCCACTGCCTCCACGCTGCTGAGGCAGTAAATTAATACAATTAGACACAGTACCTTTTTCCTCTTTTTCTCTCTCTTTTTTCCCTCCTTTCTTCACACACATGGGTATTGTTCTGAATGTGTTCACTGAAACTATAATCTCCCAAGCCTATGTGAAACAAGGAGAGACTGCAGTGTGTGTGTGTGTGTGTGTGTGTGTGTGTGTGTGTGTGTGTGTGAGGCTCATTGAGGAGCCCAGCCGTTTCATTTCCAGGGTGACACAGATGCTCTAGTTGGTACGGTTGAGCATTAGGCACGCGCTCACTAATTTATCTGAGTTCACATGCATCTGGCAGACATCAGCAAGGTAAATTAAACACTGAAGTTTGCCCTCGCAAACTTACCAAGGGGTAATGTTGTGCAGTGTCACCTCTCTCCAGTCTTTAAATACATTTTCTACATTATTTCAATGAACTGTACTTTTAAATTATTGACATTTTTATTTAACTAGAAATGCAGCAAAACTGAATATTTGTATTTTCTAAAAAGGATCAATTTGAGATTGTTTTAGTTTGCCTTCACCAACAGCTTTTGAAAAACCCCACTGGAGGAACCCTTATTACTTTTGTTTATACTTTTTCGGACCTGCAAGCAGCAGCTAAAACAATCAATGGCGGCATAATAACAATAATAATAACCCGGGTGTTTTTATTTGGGGTCGATGTGACTCTGAGCTCCTCCCTGGGCGCCGAGCAGATGTGATCTCTCCCACAGCCTCAGCACGCGAGGCTCGCTCGCCGCAACCTTCATCCGCTCAGTGTGTGCATGAGCGTGTCTCTTTTCTCTCCCCGTTGCTCCGCCAAACAGCGGTGGCAGTCAACAAAGGCAACAAACAGTGTGAAGCACTTAAAACAACGGCTCCTTTCCAGGTAGGGGCTACACTTCCCTTCGGCTAAAAGCTGCCAAGACCCTGGAAGTATCAGGAGAAAGTCGGGTAAATAAAAGCGACCCCCTGAAGTCCCTCTCCATTTCGCTTGCCCACCCCCTCCCCTGATTACCATCTCTCTCTGTCTTTCTCTCTTTCTCTCTCTCTCTCTCTCCCTCTCTCTTTACTGTAATAGGGAAATAATAAACCTCCCCCATGGAGCAAACACATTTCCCTGAATAGGTTTAATAACAGCTTTTGTAATACAAAAGTCTGCCAATGGATAAACAAAAACACAATGCTAGTTTAATGCAGATATACCTTGACACTGAGAGAGAGAGAGAGAGAGAGAGAGAGAGATAGTACAGCCATCCTTGGAGTCTGAGTCACGCGTGCAAACCAGACGCACCATGTTGAGGCGCGCGGTCGGGGGAAAACCGTTGGTCTTTTTGTCCCCCCCCCAGCCCACCCCACCCTGTGCCACCCCGCCCCTCCTGCCCCCGCCTGCCCCTGCCCCTGCCGGCCCCCTCGCCACTTCTCCTCAGCCCCTGACAGAGAACAAAAAGGTCAGTATTACCCTCGGTTGCCTTTGGAGCACGCTGCGCGCGGTGTTTATCAACCAAACTAATCTATTCTTGTTACTCTCCACTTCAGAGGCATTCGCTCATCTGCGAGCGCCGCGGCCCCGGCCCGGTCCCCCAGGGGCCGCGCTGATGGCATCTGGCCGGCTTCCAGCGAGCGCGGAAAAAGATGGGCACGAAGCTGCCATTAAAATCAATTACATGGGTCAATGTTTTTATTAGAGGATTTTTTGCGCACCCACTCCCTCACTCCCCCCACTCTCTCCCCATCCTCCTTTCTACCCCCCCCCCCCCTACACACACTCCCACCCTACAGCTCACACACACACAAACATGTACACAAAACACCTCTCGAAACTAAGTCATCAGAAAGGCGAGGCACTGTTATTTCATGCTTACAACCTTTTGTCTTTTCCCTAGCGCTGCCACACGCACATGGACGCACATACACTCACACTCACACACACACACACACACACACACACACACACACACACACACACACGTGCACAAAGACTCCAGGAGGTGAAGACAAAAAAGAAAAGAGAGATCTGAGGTCATCAAAGAGTGCTGTTTACTCCACAGTTTCCGAAGGCAACACAGGCGTGCAATACAAATGTGCCTGTATATCATTAGCTGTCGCTGCTTTGCCAGTTTACCTTTTCTTCTTTTTTTATTTTGTTTGAATATTTATAAGGCTGTTCGGCAAAGCAACATATTAATATGATTATCCATTGCCCGCTCTCTCTAACCAACACGCAAAAAAAAAAAAAATCTGCTCCATTGTAGCGACTGTTACAATGATCACTCACGGTACCGTATTATGTACTTAGATGAAGAGGCTTAGTATTTGAAGAGCGTATTTAATTGTAAATGGAATGGGACACTAACGACAGTTGTGCCGCTGAAAAAGACGGCGAATGGCACAGAACAATAAAACGTCTCTCACCATCTCAATGAATGGGGAAAAATAATGAATTGCATGAATTGTTCTACTGTCATCTCAGGTGCTGAAGAAGAATAAAACACATACACACACACACACACACACACACACACACACACACGCACACACACACACACACACACACACACACACACACGCACACACACAGAGAGAGAGAGAGAGAGAGAGATGACAATGGGTAAAGTAATAGTTCCAGTTGCTTTAATTGCAGTCCTCCTTTATCACAGATTTTTAAAATAAATGTGATTGATAATAGTAATTATCAGGAGAGTTTGAAGAGGCCTGAAGATCACTTTTGGCTTTGTGCTGGACAGCCACTGAGCGGCCCTGTGGCAGAGGATCTGTGTGTGTGTTTGCAGGGGAAGCACTGAGAGCTCATAATTGACCATCACATCTCTCACCGGCCATTGTGCCATGAACATGTTCACTCGCTCCAAAAGTGTTTCTGTCCCGGCGAGAAAAAGTCATGGTTACACCAAGGCCATGCAGCCATTATATCATATCCCAGGATATTGGAGATTCGGGTCATATTGTTGCCCCCCCATATCTCTCTATTTTTCTTTTTTTTCTCCTCTCTCTCTCTCTCTCTCTCTCTCTCTCTCTCTCTCTCTCTCACACACACACACACACACACACACACGTGAGGTAAAGCCACCATGAGATTGGCACAACTGTCATATATAGCTTGATAAATAATTGCCATGATAATGACTCAAATTAAATAAAAAATAAATTGTCTGATCTTTAAAAGACAATTAAATCATTTCACTTATGTATACATGAAACAGTTTGTAAAAACTGTAAGACTGTAGATTTGTTATAGGTACTATATATCAACAAATACATTAATCAAATCTCAGTTAAATTGGGTGATTCAGCCTTCTCCTGATGCTGGGGTACCAGACAGGGGCCCCTTTCACCTGCCCCCTCCCACACTCTCTTTCCCAGTCTTAGGACAGCGGGATGGGGTCAAGGAGGTAAATAAATGGGCCTGTGAGGGCCCATCGGATCGGACAGCTGGGCTGCAGAGGTAGCCCCCCTCCCTGGCCGCCCACACCCCCTGTGCCCCGCTGAAGGCCAGGCTTCAAACAGACACGCTCGGTGCCTGACCTTTCCAGAGCTTCCATCCCCCCTGAGGAGGGAGCAGGGATGGGGCGTGTGTGTGTGTGTGTCTCTATGTGTGTGTGTGGGGCGTTGTTAAAGGGAGAAGAAGGGTGGGTGGTATAAGGGGGTGGGTGGTATAAGATGTGCTGTCCAGCAGAGGCACAAATCTGCCTGTAATGTGACTCAGTGAGGACATTCTTTCACAGGGAGCCCCTCTCTAATTAAATTCCCCAATTACTTTGGACCTCTTACTGAACATGATTCAACTATGATTTACACACTCATCATCCTATATGTGATGGCTTCATACATATCCTTTATGTTACACAGCTGTTTTGAGTGAGCTGGTTATTTGTCATTGCCCACCACTTATCAAGATTTTCAACAGCATCCACAGTGTCCTTTTATTCAATTCTCCACCAGTCAACCAAAAAAGTATCAGTAAACTTTCTTTAATCACCCCTAACTGATGCACAGAGTCAGGTCTCACCAAGGCTACTGGTAGTTACTGGCTCCCCGCAGCCTGTCGCACGGCAACTGTCTCCCGGAGCGAGGGTCGTTCCGTTGCATTCCACTGGCAGGCACCCGGTAGCAGGGAGCATATGCGACTTTCACCGCTATTCCTCCCACCTGGCCCCCTGACCTGACGTCTTTTTTCCTCCCCCTCCCCCCTCTACCCCCTCACTCCACCAAACAGGTGTTGGCTAAATGATTATAAATCAGCTGGTGGATAAACATTCATCGTGGATCGGCGCAGGGCTGGAGCTAATATAATTAGAACACAAACATCAGGGCAGTGAGGCCTCCCCATCTGTCCCACTCGCCCGCCTTGCCTCTCCTCTCCTCTCCTCCTCTCCTCTCCTCTCCTCTCCTCTCCTCTCCTCTCCTCTCCTCCTCGCCTCTCCTCTCCTCTCCTCTCCTCCTCTCCTCTCTTCTCCTCTCCTCTCCTCTCCTCCTCTCCTCTCCTCCTCGCCTCTCCTCTCCTCGCCTCTCCTCTCCTCGCCTCGCCTCCTCTCCTACTCTCCTCTCCTCCTCTCCTCTCCTCTCCTCTTCTCCTCTCCTCTAACAGCACTGCAGAGTGGAGTGGAGCAGTGTCACCACGCCACAGCATCTGCCAGAGTCAAAGTTGATGGAGGAAAAGAGAAAGATTGAAGGAGAGAGAGAGAGAGAAAGGGAGGAAGACTGATACAGAAGAAATGAATGTAAAAGTGAGAAGAGGAGAGGGGAAAGGGTGGGGAGAGAGAAGCAGAGAGAGTGAAGGGGAAGAGAGAGAGAGGGCAAGAAGACAAAAACAGAGAAGGCCATGGGAATTCAAATATGAAGAAAAGATAGAGGAGGCAGAAAGAATGAAAACAGTAGAGAGAGAAGAAGTGTATAAAGCGTCCAAAGCAGAGAAAGATTAGAGGAAAGACAGACAAAGAAAGAGTGAAAAAAGAAAAATGGAGAAAGAGAGTTGGAGGGCGAGAGAAAAAAGAGTGAAAAAAAGAAAAGGCACATAAAAACAGACAAACGCAGAGGGAAGAGTGAGGGAAGAAAAGGGGAGACAGAAGGGACACCTGTCCGCTGTCACCTTGTGCCAAGTGCTCGGAGGGCCGGCCTGATCTGGAGCATGGCAGCTGGCCCATACCTGCCAGCGTCTTGAGGAGCGTCCGTAATCGTCTGGAAGAGATGAGGGGCGAGGAGCACCGAGGAGAGCAGACCAGCAGCCTGAGGGGAGAGAGTGAGACGCATCTCAAGGACACACACGCACAGCACATCCTCACATACACACACACACACACACACACACACACACACACACACACACACACACACACACACACACACACACACACACATACACACACGCACAGCACATCCTCACATACACACTCACACATACACACATTCTCACACACATTCACACACACACACAGACACACACACACAGACACAGACACAGACACAGACACACACACACACACACACACACACACACACACACACACACACACACACACACACACACACAGACACACACACAGACACACACACACACACACACACACACACACACAGACACAGACACAGACACAGACACAGACACAGACACACACACACGCACACACACACACACAGACACACACGCACACACACACACACAGACACACACACACACACACACACACACACACACACGCACACACACACACACACACACAAGTTTCTTTGCTTTAACATCAAAACTTCCTTAAAGGTGACAGTGATATTTTAAGGACACACAAAAGGAAAAGGAAAAAGAAAACATTTTGTTCATCAGATCAGAAATCATCAGAATTCAGTAAAAGGCATTTATCATAAATATATAGTTTATAAATGATTAATTTGTTATTATTAACATTCACACTTGTCTTTATTGTCATTATTGAAGCATCTTAATTAATATAGTCTTAAACAATCCTCTCATTCCCCTACAATACCCAACTCCCCACCCGCCCCCACCCCCTATCCTCCCTGAGAGCAGAAGAAGATCTTCTGCACTGGTGACTCTTCAGCTAAATATTTCAGGCAGAAGAAGAAACAACACACACACACACACACACACACACACACACACACACACACACACACACACACACACACAAATGCACAAGTTTGGAGGAAATGAGCACCAGTTTGACTAGCGGAGGCCTGAAGGTCCGCCATCTGCCACCCTCTCGAAGTCTCGGCGGCGGCCACCTTCAGAACATATGCATCAAAGCCCTGGGTGAGGGGGACCGAGGAGGAGTCCTGCGGCCCACCAGCAGAAGGCCAGCACTGGGCCCCAGGGTAGCGGGCAGACAGCAGGCAGCAGGCAGGCCAGCCCAGCACAAGAGGAACTGGTGGCCATCTCCTCTCCTCCTCTCCTCCTCTCCTTCTCTCCTCTCCTCCTCTCGGCTCTGCTCTCTCTCTCTTCCCATCCCCTCAGCCACAGTCCCTTGCACGCGGCCCGGCCACCCCAAGGTCAGAGAGGACAGCACGCCACACAGAGCCACGAGAACAGCAGGGAAGAGAGAGGGAGAGAGAGAGAAAGAGACAGAGGGAGAGAGAGAGAGAGGATGAGAGAGAGGGAGAGAAAGAGAGAAAGGCAGACAGAGATAGGGAAAAAAGGAAGGAGCAGAAGAGAAAGAGAGAGGAGGAAGAAAGGCATAGAGAAGGAGAGAAAGAGGGAGGGAAGGAGGGAGAGAGAAAGGGAGGGGTAAAGTAAAACAGGAAGGAAAGAGGGGGACAGAGGGAAAGGGAAAGGCAAGACGGAGAAGGAGAGACGGGGTGGGGAAGGGGGGACAGGACTGGGGGGGTCTGGCAGTGGTTGAGACGCACTTTGAGCACTCGTTCTCTCTCTCTCTCGCTCTCGCTCTCTCAGTCATTCAGTGCAAAAAAGCCTCAGGCATTCTCGGCCACAGGCTGCTCACAGGGCACAACAGAAAAAAAATACCTTTCTTTCATCATGCCACCCCCCACTCTCCCATCATCCATCCACACACACCACAAAACCCAGTCACACCCAACCCCCCCCCCCCCCCCCACCCCACCCCCACCGACCCGCACACACACACACACACACACACACACACACACACACACACACACACACACACAGAAACACGCTTTCACCTAACAAGCAAAACGTGGCGATGGAAACGAGAAAGCTATGACAGCAGTGGGCAGATCTGTTTGAATTACAAAGATTTTTGCCCTCCCTCCTGCTCTCTCTCTCTCTCTCTCTTTCTGTGAGTGTATTTAATAAGTAAGGTCCATTTGTGCAGTTAGCGCTCTGCCAAAACTATTCACGATTCAAAAACTATTCAAAAGATGCCTTCTCTTTCATGTTCACTTACAAATGAAATGAAATGACAACCCACCCCCACCCCACCCAACTCAAACAAATCAGCAGAAATAATTCACCAAATGCCAACACCTCCCTCCTAATACACCCCCAAGCCCCCACCTCAATAACCACCCCCGACTTCTAGCTTCTCCAGAACTGTGAACAACACCATACATGCTTAACGCTTTAAACAACTGTTTTCCAACAACTTTCTCCAAATATTTACAGACACAATGATGTACATTTCAATGTTTTGTATTGTATTGTTCAATGCTGTGTTTTTACAGCCTTGCAATGCAATCACATTGCAACTCAGCCTAGTCGCTGAGTGTGTGAGTGTGTGTCTATGTATATGAGAGAGAGAGAGAATATGCATGTGTGTGTGAGAGAGACAGTGCATGTGTGTGTGTGTGTGTGTGTGTGTGTGTGTGTGTGTGTGTATGTGTGTGTGTTCAGTCAGTGATCCCGACTCTGTGCCTGTGGTGTTGGACGAGCTCCTCGGAGACAGATGGGAGTTTGAGGGTGGCAGAGCCTGGAGGCAGTTCCCTGGTGACGGAAGGGTTAATAGTCAGTCCAAAGGGTTGATCTGCCTGCGCTTTAGTTAATGTTGTTAAGCGTTCAGCCATCCATGTCAGAGCGTCAGATAGATTTTTTTCTCTTAGATAAAAATATTTGGTACTCCATATATCCATTAGAACGAAGAAAGAGTTAAATTAAGTCTGTCATTACGCTGTGTTTTGATAGTGTTTATGATTCTTGAACTGATGGCTCAACTGTACAGCATGCTGATATGGTGACAAAAGTTTTAGAGCATTTCTAGTTGCTTTCTATCTTTTGCATTGCTGTCTCAGTAGGAAACATATTTTTACATTATGCCATTTTAAAGACGTTGTCATGCTACAGCACTGTTTCCAATGTTTTATTTTTTCAAATAAAACTTGTATATAATACTCTGTGCACAAAGATGTCTGTTTACCATTGACCTCAAGGAAAAGTGCATGTAATGGCAAGACTGAATGTGTGAATAACATCAATCAACAACAAAAGGATGGATTCTAAAGCATTTCATAGCTTTGAGATGTGGATTCTGCCTTGCAAGAGTCACTTTCTAATAGTCTGAAAACATTTGAAAATGTTAAGTCATTCAAGGAGAGATTCTTCTTTGATTGAGACCTTAGTTCTGAATGTGAGATGGAACTCTTTTTATCTGATAATAACAAAGCATATTTTAAGATTTTTTCCCCCCTTGAAGTGATAACAACCCCTCTTTCATTCTCTCTCTCTCTCTCTCTCTCTCATTCTGGGCCCGAAAGTGTAACTCTCTCCTTAGGTGACCATTCACATGCACCTTTCCTTTTATCCACCTTTAATCTTAGCAAACTGGACGCTTCTCTCCACCCCTCATCTTCCTTGTGTTCCTAGGACCACAGCTGAAAGTCTGACCTATAAATTACTAAATAAATCAGTGCAACCTTTGACTCAACCTTTTTGGGATCCGCGAACTTTGCCTGACCTTACAAGACGTAGCCAGATTAAAGGGGCCTTTTCTTCTGTTTCCCCAGCGGTGCACCACAGGCACCCCACCCCCCCACCCCCACCCCCGAGCCCCACCCCACACCCACGTCCCCCTCCCTCCCCTGGAGCCTAGAGATGAATTTCAATCCGCTCGCCTTTTTTGTTTCATATCCTTAAGATCTGCCACTTCAAAAGCCGGGAGCCTTGCCGCGCCACGCCACAGAACTCCCCAAGAGGCCACCCAAGACTCACCTCTGCGCTCGCCCGCCGGGACCCCGAAGACCTTCAGCTCCTCCACAGGTGCCTGCATCTGCCCCTGGGGGTGTGTGTGGGGGGTGGGGGGGCTAAGCCCTGAGGGCCGCGGGGGCCACCGGAGGATATCAAAGATTAAACATCAATCAAAGGCCCTTGAAGGATGCACAACTGAGGCGGAGGAAAGGCCACGTGAAAAATGTGACGCCGGTGGGTGTCACCGGATCATGGGAGACAGTCAGAGTGACTTGAGCAGTCACTACATTAGAAGCAACAGCAGTCATATTCTTCACATTAGAATAATGATATTATTAATACTATTTAAATTGCTTTGCAATATACTCATTAGAGTCACTAGTTGTTACTTTGTGTTGTGTTGATCGATAGTAAGTTAGTAGTAAGTAAGTAGTAAGAGCTCTGTGCTTCTTTGATGAAACTTCTGATGTGATAAGTGGATCAATTTGACTGCTGACTTAGAGAACATCACACAGATGGGTATTTTGGAAGCAATCTTGGCTCTTAGTGGAGATTCCCATATCACATGTATAGGTTTGTTCTGCAGTCTCGTACATTAAGGCATAGCATAGTTAGCATGCACAATTAATAGGCATGCACTGACCACATGTCATGAACGAGAGCATGTTGAAAGTGAGCATGTTAGTCCATCCATCCACATCTCTCCCATGTCCAGCATTCGCTGCTGCTGCTGCTGCTGCTACAGAGCCTGTGAGCATTGGCAGGGACCAGCACTGGCCATAGTCTTGGTAGGATAAGGGGGTGTGGGGAGGGTATTGGTGTTAAGACAAGGCAGCTTTATCCCCTCTTAGTCAGTCACACACACAAAAAACGCAAACAAAAGACACAATCGGCATCACGGCACACACAAAAGAACAGATAAAGAGTTAAAATTCTGGATTACATCTTTGAGAGAAAGGAGGCGATTGTTTGTGGTAAGAAGTGCAATCCTCTCAGTGCTTGGTGACGGCCTAGTTTTATCTCAAAGTTCTCCCCAAGCAACAGCTCCACAGCGCCGTCCAACAGCTTGGAACGCAGCAAAGAGGATGGGCCACTGATTAGACCCATCTCCCCATAATTATGCCTGGGAGTCTCCGCTCTTTCAGTTCTCTCTCTGTGTGTGTGTGTGTGTGTGTGTGTGTGTATGTGCAGACTCCTTTTCTCTGTATGTGTGTCCATGTGTGTGTGTGTGTGTACGTGTGCGTGTGTGTTTATGTATCTCTCTCTTTCTATGTATGTGTGTGTCCATGTGTGTCCATCTGTCTGTGTGTGTGTGCGTGTGTCTGTGTTTTAGGCACCGATACAAAGGCATCTCTCTGGCACTGCGGATTAGTACATACCTTTTCACCTGCCTTGGACAGGCTTTGCAGAGGATCGCCCGTCAGTGTGTGTGTGTGTGTGTGTGTGTGTGTGTGTGTGTCTTTGAGTGTGTGTGTTCATGTGTATGAGCGCGTGCCCATTAGCGCCCAGGCCCTTTTGTCTTCTCGTGGCCACATGTCCTGTCTCGGTAGCAAAGCGGCACGTCGTGGTGCGGCCCGGTCCAGCGTGGCGGAGGATTGAAGTGAAGGACGGCTGACCGGCTGGCTGGATAGCCGATGCGAGGCAAGGTGATGTGCGGCGGTTGGCTGCCCCTAGCGACTCCCTGCAGCTCCGTGGGCAGGTATTGGAAGATCAGGGCGAAATGCTAAGATTAGCACATTTCTAAGCACCTTCATGGTGTCATTGGCGACAAGCGAGACAAGGTGGGGGGGAGGGGGGGGGGGCTGGGAGTTAGTAGTGTGTGGTAATGTGTGTGTGTGTGTGTGTGTGTGTGTGTGTATTGGGGGAGGGTGTTGGTGTGTGTCTCTGCCATCCTTGTCTAACTCTCTCATCTGGAGGAAAAAATCTTGTCCCTTCCTCTCCTCCCCTGGAGTGCCTGTCAATGTCATGATAACATTGTCACCACCACGCACACACACACACACACACACACACACACACACAGACACACACACACACACACACACACACACACACACACACACTTTTGGTGTCCGGCCGCCGGTCGAATTTCACAGCTCCCCCCTCCACAACCCCTCTTTTCTCTTCCATAAGCAGCTCATGAGCTGGGGACACACGGGCAACTCTGGTCTGGGGGTGGAGGTGGGGACATTGTGTGTGTGTGTGTTAGGGGGGTATTTGTATGTAGGTAGGGGGAGATTGTGTGTGTGTATGTGTGTGTGCATGCAGGCAGGATAGTGGTTGTGGTGTGTGTGTGTGTAGGGGGGGGGGTGTAGCAGTTGGAGATGGCTCCCTACTCAGACAGTGGCAGCGAATCCTGGCTCCGTTGGCCAAGACGAGCAGCTTGTAGGAGCCAACCGGCGAAATGGCACAATATGCTGCGAAGACTAGAGGTGACAGGGAGAGCGGGCCCGATACAGCCCGACCGGCGCGCAAATCCAGAGCTTCAGCGCGCACACAAAAGAAACAACAACAAGCAAACAAAAACCAAAACCAAACGCTCTCCCGTTTGATAAAGCTTACAGGGGGACCACGGACCGGATGAGCCCTCGTCAGAGAGAGAACACATCGCCATCAGCTCTGTGCGCTTCCTCGTCTGATACACTGATAAAGCCATCCTTCTGATACTCTGCCTAAACTCGCAGCCAATACGGTGCCAGGGCCACGGGTTAGACATAACACACACACACACATTACACACACCATCTAGTTCATTAATTACGAATGTACTGGAAAACAGTGAGAAAGAGAGAGAGAGAAAGAGAAAGAGAGAGATAGAGCATGTCATTTGGCTCACTCATCTGCAATGACTTATTCATTATTGTTCTGGGGCCTTTCAACTCTCACTTTACAAAAAAATCAATGTTTTAAACTTGGAGGGTGGATTAGGCTATCAAAGCGAAATGACAATACAAAGGGAAAACATTTACATGGACACTTTGGCAGAACAAAAGCAGGGAAGTTTTAGACAGATTCCTGCTGAGGATGACCTATATGACTGAGAATGTGGAAGTGGGGAAATGAATAAAATGATGGTAGATGTTTCTTCTGTTGAAAGCTGTTGCACTTTTAAGAAAGCTTCTGGATATAAACAGCTAAACAGGCTTATCAGCCATTCCTTTCTAGATACTATAACAAATCTCTTATTAAGCAGCTTTTCAAAACACACAACCGGATAAATAAAATAAACTCCAAAAATGTCCTTCATCACCACTTCCCATAAAATAGGGTTCTTACAATGGGGCTATCTTTCACACATGTAGTTTGAGACTGTAATAACTGGAAAATCAAAAATAATGTTTATTAAAATTGAAAATGATTGCTGAAACTGAAACTTAGAATTTTTTTTTTCACATTTTCCGAATCGTTCTCAACATATTCAAGAGAAAGTGCATTTTACATAATTAGAGCAAGCATGGATTACATGCATAATATGTAAAATATGAGTGTTGCCTCAAAACCTGTCATTATGACTGTGTGCACTGGAAGTGTATTTCCTACAGTAAAAGTCCTAACTGAGTACACTAGCACTGCACATCCTATGTGATTTGCTTTCGGTAAACAGTATAAGTATAAGTAATAAGTATATATACTCTTTTGATCCCGTAAGGGAAATTTGGTCTCTGCATTTATCCCAATCTGTGAATTAGTGAAACACACTCTGCACACAGTGAGGTGATCTAATCCCAGCGCAGTGAGCTGCCTGCAACAACAGCGGCGCTCGGGGAGCAGTGAGGGGTTAGGTGCCTTGCTCAAGGGAACTTCAGCCGCGCCTACTGATCGGGGTTCGATTACAAGTCCTCCGGTTACAAGTCCGAAGCACTAACCAGTAGGCCACAGCTGGCCACAAACACAGTCTCTTAGATATTAGGAGTCATATTTACAAAGCGTGCTTTGCCTTTTTCTGGTAAACTTATAAGCCTTAAGCACTTGTAAAACATACTTATTTTAATGATGGGCAAACTGCAACTTAAGTCTAACTAAAGCTAATTAATTTGCACTTTGCTTGCCGTTTAAATAAAGACAATTGTAGCTTGTAACAGGTTCTGAACAGCAATGATGAGTGCAAATTCAAAATGATATTCAGAATCAGTGCTCAAAATGAATGACATTTAGTATGAGCCCTCTATTATATTCTATTGGATGATCCAGACCTGTTCTTTAAGACCTTTTAAAATGTATTTTGATTATGTTTCATTCAAGCCTAGACTGCTGTCGAGATATCATCATCAACATACATCTATCTAAAGAGATGTCACTTTCTTTTTATGATTACATTATTGCTATAGAATTAAATACATTTTCTTCAAGTGTTTAGAAGCCAGTCGAATTACAAAATGTATGTCACTACACTCTGATGTACGTACATTTGCGTACGTAGCATTATCAGCACCATGGCCAAACTGCAGAAAGCGAATACTTTGGATCTTTACGTGCTATTTATCATACCTGTAGCTTATCGTGTAATCAGCGCCTTTCTCTGCCCTCTACCGGAATTTGTCAACGTTCACAACTGAACGTATACTTCAGTTCAATCACAAGTACAGTTGAATAAAGTTAACTGATGACAACATTAAAAGGAAGGTGAATATTCAGAATCATAGTGGCAGTGACAATGTTCCATCTCCTCTTCTTCCTCCTCTCCTTCCATCTCCTCTTGTGCAAACTGCAAATTCACAACACATCCATTTCGCCAAATACCCAGACAACGACATTAGACACCTGTCAAACAAGCCCCATTGAGAGCTTTTTCACTGACATTTAAACACATCACCCTTCGTTTAATTTGGTGATTAATGTGAGACACCTAATCATTGTGTGATTAGCCAAGTCAAATAGGTCTAAAGACAAAAATCAGCCTTCGTAAAATTGGCCAAAAAGTGCAACCACACGACCAAGAACAAAAGCTGAGAGGCGATGGGCTGGCCGATGGGCACTGGATACCAAGCTTGGGCAGAGGACTTCCTAAGATTGCTTTGGCAGCACCAGACAGCGATGCCCGCCAGTATAGTGGCCCTCCTTACTGGCTGAGCCCCTGGCACCTCTGGCAGCATGGCCACCTCACTGATTAGGCATCAGCAACCAAATATATCAGCACGGCACTCACTGCCTAATAAACAACAATTATGTGGGTGAATGTATGTGTTTGCCTATGTATATTTATGTGTGCGTGTGTGTGTGTATGTTTGTGTGTGTATGCTTTTTGCTACTAAAGAACTCAATAAAAGCATTTAAATCTGTGTGGGTGTGTAAGTGTATGTGTATGTGTGTGTGTGTGTGTGTGTGTGTGTTTATTGTGTCAAAGAGGCATTATACATGGGATGGTTAAAAAGGAGAAAGAGATAGTTGGAGCGCGCAGGTGAGCCTCTTCAATATGACCCTCTGCTGTTAGAGAGTGAATCGCAGCTGAACACACATCCCGTCATATTCACAGAGAAAGGAATCTCTCAGACAACACAAGGACAAGCAAAAGGCTAAAAGCCATAATAGCTCCCCTTTTGTCAGCTGCAATACAAAGACAATGAGGTTTTCCACCATTCGACTGGGGCGGGGAAAAACAGAGTTGTTTGTCAGTGCTGTAATTAAGATATGTTAAGAGAGAGAAAGAGAGAGAGAGAGAGAGAGATCCATGGAAAAACAAAATTCCTGACAACTATGAGGTTTTCATCAGGCCCCTACGATTTACACAAATAAGCACAGAAGCAAACAAATAATCCATTATCTCCTTTTGAAATCTATGAGGTGTAATTTCTTTATCTTTCCCGATTAAAGCACTTTGTGGTGATTAAATGAAAAAGCCTTAGTAAATAACCCAACACCCCCGCCCTACACCTCCCAAATAGACATTAACAGACACAAACACACACACACAAACACACACCCACACGCGCGCGCACACACACACACACACACACACACACACACACACACACACACACACACACACACACACTTCCACACTGAGTAAGACACACTTTTTCTCCCTCTCTCACACACTTTCACACACACCCCATTTGCCAACATACCCCAATCAGCAGCGCAAAAAAATATGAAGACCAAAAACCAAAAAACGCAAAAATAAAAAAAAACAGCTAAGAAAACGGGACTGAGGCCCGCAGTGAAAAATGATCAGGCGCCGTCGGTCTTAATGACAACCTTCGCAGGCTGCTCCTCGTTTTGGCCATCCATTTGCTCCAGCTGCAGTCCATAGCTGCCTGCACGCACGCCTGAAGGTAAATCTGCAAGACACCTCCCACTTATTTTATTTTCGTCTCACTTTCCCGTAATTATTCCCTGAACTGTTTGCACAACAATGTCGGAAAACATCTGCAAAAACAGGTAATTAATGTGTCACACCAAACTAATGTGTTTTACATAGAGACTATGCTTCACTGGCTATAATTATGACACATTTTTTTCTCCCCCCCCTCTCTCCCCATCTCTCTTTTTCTTTCTCTCTCTCTCACACCCCCCCTTGGAAATGATTACTTGTTGGATAATGCTTCATGTAACATGTAAGTGGTTATTTGTGAAGAGTGTGCTCAGATGCATTTGCCACTGCTGTGATCATTCACTGAACAGAAAATTGACAACAGCCCTCGATGAGCATATGCTATTCAGTCAGCTGAATTACTCTTTTAAAGCAATTAGGCTTCTTGATGAAATGCTGCATTATCTGCTTTGGATGCTTTGATAATAGATAATTATTTAAGATTACATAAATTAATAAAATATGAACAGTAATGTCATAAAAAGCTAGATAAGATTTAATTGGAGAGATTTCTTTCAACAATATATAACATCATCATCTAGATATATATCAATAGATATCCGGATTACACATACACTTAAAGATAGTAAATATGCAGAGATACATGTAGACACACTCAATATTCATCTTGATGAAATGCTGCATTAACTGCTTTGGATGCTTTCATAATAGATAACTATTTATGATTACATGAGATATGAAAATAAAAGTCATATAAAGCTAAATAATATTTAATTGGAGATATTTCATTTTAAATAATATATAACATCATTTAGATACACTGATAGATAGAAATCCTGATTGCACATACATTCACATAAAGATAGTTATAGATGCAGAGATAGACAGAGCCGATATACATATACATTGTATACCATAAATCTATACCTAAATACAGTAGCCGTAATACAGTACAATATAGCCTTTGGTCTTTGACTGCTAACCAGGAGCTGTTGTAAGTGCCACAAATCAGTGTTCAATATCTCAAATAAAACACAATCAGTATGCTTGACTGTCCAAACTAAACTAAACTTGTCTGTTTTAATTCCAGTGAACTGGAGGACTATACTGCGGCAGACTTGCCATCAGGGAGCTGACTGCTAGCTCAATCCAGCCTCCTATTTACTCTCACCAGAGAGAAAATAAATAAAACTAATAATTAACAGTGTAAACAAGGCTACAACGGGGAGCCTAGAGGGGGCAGTCGTTTATTCCTTGCTCACTTCGGTGTCCAACACATTCCCCGCGTGTCTGCGCCTGAAGGCTGAGCCTCTCCTCTGCCTCTGCCAGAGACGCTAGGGGCAACCTGCCCACACGCCCACACACCCACCCACTGAGAGACAGACTCACTGACAGACAGACAGATAGACTCACCGACTGAAAGAAAGACAGACTCATTGAGAGACAGACAGGCTCATTGAGAGACAGACAGACAGAATCACTGACTGAAAGACAGACTCCCTGACAAACAGACAAACTGACAGGGTGAGGGCATATCTGAACATAAAAGGTTAAAGCACGGGCAGATTCGCACCTAGTGAGGGGATGTGGTGATGAGGTTCTGCGCGAAACTGTTGGTGTTCCATTGGTTTACCTGTAGCCAATAAGTTCATGGCTTATTGATAACAAAGTTCATCCATTAATTCTCGTTCATGATAGACTAGCACTAATTGGCAAATCTGGGAAGTTCCCATGAACAACCATTGTACGGTTCTCCCTGTGTGTTATGCACATTCAGTAAGTGAACACAGTTAAAAAAGCATGCCAAACTCTGTTTACTTGAGCCAGGATAAGGAGCATCTTGCTCCTTTATTGACTTCTCAATGACAGGTGAAAATATTATGAAACTAAAATAAACAGACAGGAAAAAACTTTGTTTCTTTTAAGTAGCCTACAGCAAGTCCCTATACTAACATACAGTAATGTATTGATAGAATCACACGTGAACAAAGTGCTAAGTTAACCCATTCACATACGCAGGGTTTAGGCTATTTGAATGATAAAGACGTTCTAGACAGACTTATAAGAAAAGACGGTCTCGAAAGGGCAACTTTCGGTCCTCAGGATCTTTTCATTGCGAGTGCATCTTGGGGACGGAATGTGTTGCTCTTGAAAGAGAAAATAAGATGTTTTGAGACATTCTATTCATTTTAACGATCTGGACTTGCCTTATTAGCATTATTAATCATCATTATTGAGCCTATATTGTGTGCCATACCCCGGCAATATACTGTACGTCAACCCTGGCTCATCCCCTCACATAAACCACCCAGAGTATTTACTCCAGGTGTGAATAACTACCACCCCTGCAATGTCCGTGTGTAAGATTTATATCTGAGTTCGGGACCTAATTACCTAATTACGGGCATTGTCCAGAGGTCGTCTCTGAAAACAGCTACTGACAGCCAGGCAGAACGACAGGCAGGCAGACCGATTACAGACAGACAGAAAGACAGACAGACAAAAACACTGACTGACTAACAAAGAGACAGACTAGGAGGAGTGACATGGAAGGCAGTGTCAGTATTAGGCTGCAGGATGCACTTTTGTTACCCTTTTCATGACCTCTATCCTCTGAAACTTTAGGTGAGGTGAGGTGAGGTGAGGTGATATCGCTGATGAGTTGCCCTTTGCTATTCAGTATATACCCATGCAATGTGAAGATGCACAGATAATTCTACATGTACATGAATGAAAAGAATAAGCAACATGGCATCATATAAATTCCTCCAGGTAAAAAAAAAAACGCACAGTCCAATCCCACTCACAGAGTGGTTACTGTGTAGTGAATGGGCGAGTAGGCTACAGAGAGACATGTGGAACAGGCTGTGTACATTAGCACTGAACTAAGCTGACATTACCAGCCAAAATACCTCTATCTCCATCTTCCATTCACAAACTATTTTTGTGATGAAAACAATCAGCGTGTTCAAAGTTGTACAAATGACAGTTAACCTCTCTAACCCACCAATATTACTATTAAACACTAAAAATGTGTAAGCTCTGGTACCATTATTGTCATTGCAGTCCTGGTCTAACCTGTTTTTTAGGGCTTTTATAATTCCCTCAGTTTTTCCTCTATTGGCTTTGACTGTCTCATCAGCGATGAAAATTTCAAAACCTACAACCACTTGAAACCCATTTTCAACAATTCATAACAATGAACTGATGTCAGTTTAGTACCGGTCTAACCTTGAGAGATGTTTGTATATCAGGAGCATGTTTTTCAGTGTAATCACAGATTTCCTGTTCAATTCACTAACATCTTCCGCCCTCCCGACCCCCCCATCCTGACAACTGAAGTGTGAAGCCTGGTGTCGCCAAGAGCCACATGGTCTTGTGGTGCTTTAGTGTACAAGAGAGGATGGCCAGGCCATCAACTCAACCCCCCCCCCCACACACACACACACACACACAACACACACACACATACACACACACACACACACACACACGCACACACGCACACACACACACACGCACACGCACACGCACACGCACACACACACACGCACCCCCCGACCCCAGCAGCCGGAGCAGCAAGCGGCGGAATCCGAGGCAGCCAGGTCCCCGGGGAGAGGCTCCCTTTCAGAGGGTCAGCGGGACTGGAGAGGAGCGGACAGGAGCGGAGTGGAGCAGGCCAGTCCAGAGCTGGAGCCAGGAGGGGGGGGGGGGGGGGGGTAGAGGGCTGCTGCGGCGGATGGGTATGGAAACACTGTTTAAATGTGCTGTGTCTCACAGGCCAGAATCTGGCTGTCTGTTTGTACGTGTGTGTGTGTGTGTGTGTGTGTACGTGTGTGTGTGTGTGTGTGTGTGTGTGTGTGTGAGAGAGTGTGTATTTGAGCGTATTTGAGCGTAAACCAGTCTATACAGGTGACTATGCATGTGTGAGTCTGTGCGTCTGTGTGTGTGGGTGCATGTAAGTATGTGTAGGCCTACAGTATGTGAGTGTGCTTCAGCTGGTGCATAGGGGGCATCTGTGCATGTGTGAGTCTGTGTGTGTATGTGTGAGTGTCTGTGTGTAAGTGTATCTGAGTGCAAGTGGCATATGTGCATGTGTCATGTGTGAGTAAGTGTGTATATGTAGACTGTATGAACAATTTGTATGTGACAGACCTAGAGAGGTGGTGTGAGTGAAGTGTGTATTTGTCTGTAGGTGTGTGTGTGTGTGTGTGTGTGTGAGAGAGAGACAGCGTGCATGGACAGGTGTGAGTGTGTTTTAGAGGAAGGGGAGAGGGGTGTGGGGGAGAACAGGGGCGAGGGGCGGTGCTCAGCCAACATGTCAGCATGGTGCAGCTCCGTGCCAGGAAGCGCCTCAGGAGCCACATGTGGCCTCAAATGGACGCTAAATTCTCCGCTACCTCCATTTCAGGACAGATTATGCCTTGCAGGTAATTTAGATGGCTCACAACAGATAGCTGACCATCATAATAGGCATATTGTGAGCGTACAAAAAAAATGACACATGGTATGTAACATAAGCAAATCCATAATTCCAAATCTATAATTTTGTAACATCATGATTGACCTGATGCAGACATCATGCTATTTTTCAATTCAAAAGACAAAAGAACAATGCATTATACATATGTGTGCACTAAACTTCAACTACATTTAGTTCACACCACAAAATACTGAAGGTGTTTTTTTTTCTTATAAGGGGTCTTTGTAAATAAGTGCTATCATGGTTTTCACCAAAATAGCACAAAGGATGGTAAAGCACAACAGCAAGAGATCTTAATGACGTCCGTCATGTGCAGCATTAGTGAGAGATAAAGAGAGCAAAAGAGAGATAGAGAGAGAGAGAGAGAGAGAGAGAGAGAGAGAGAGAGAGAGAGAGAAAGAGAGAGGAGGTACTCACTTGCTGGCTCTAACCTTGAGGAATTTCGATGAACATCATGGTGCTTGTGGCTTTCATAATCTCATCTTCTGCTGGTCTGAAGAGTGCACTGATAGAACTGACCTCCTCACCAGTTACACAATGAAGGACATCTCCTCAACACAGAATGGCCTTCCATTAGGATCCATAAGCCAGCATATTATTGGTACAATGACGTGAAGCACCACTAAAAGAACATCTGAATATGCATGAGAATAATTTATGTGAATTATGACAAGGTTTCTGCAATTTGGTAACATTAAATGTCCTAAACTTTTAATTGAGGAAATAAAGGAGTTTAAAATAAATGACTCAAAGAAATGAGGCAGGCATTTAACACTGATTTGTAAAAAATGGGTTGATTAATTCAGAGCCTGTAATGTAACTGTTGTCTTTCAAAATACACTGGGCACGACCTCTTAGTCTCCGCAGGTCGCTGCGACTAACACAATCAGTTGATTTCATAATTAGCAACAGAATGAATCTCTCGCACACAATGTTCCGCTCTTTTTCTTCATTCCGCAAAAGAACTTCGAGACCGGCCACTCTTCTAGCTGGCTCGCCGATCATCCTTTAAAACCGACAAAGCATTCAGGTGACCAGCAAATTAATGCGGGCCAATTCTGCGGTGCGTACATAAATTACACGTGTTAGTGCACCAAAGTGGAGGTCAACGCTGGAGTGAGGGACTTCATATATTAATGCAGGTGCTGCGAATACTAATCTGTTCTGTTAGTATAATGAAGAGCCCGAGTCAATACAAAAACACTTAGGGGAGCCATGTTTGTCAAAGACAGTTACTCGGGAGATGAATCACAGACTCAGCGCTGGCAGCGCGTGGGGAACGTCACAGCACTCTACTAATCCAGGGTTCACTCCACCACAGAGAAAGCCTTGAGACACAGGCAAACTAAATTCAAATATCACAACAAGAATGAAGCAGCACAATGCCAAATGGCTTCTTCTTGTTCTAACAAATCGAGTCTGAATATGTGTCTGAACACATATTATGCAATAAAAGTCAAATGTTATGCAATGTAATAGCAGTATTATAGACAGTGCATATAAAAACAGAAATATTGCATACACAGAGGTGAATCTGATATCTGAGTTTTACTGTAGGTAGCAGTCAGTTTTCACTAATATTTTGAAACATTCATTTCTGATCCGGTTAGTTATCCTGTCAGGCATTTACCCCACATTGTTTGAATTATGTGATTCCTTTGCCTCTCTGTTGCACATTTAGGGAACATGAAAAACCTACACACTAACAACCTGCAATCAACCAGCATGCATTTCATAAACATGTCAGCCGATTCAATTAGCAGAGGATTCGGCGGAGCAGCGGGACAACAGGGAATTAACAGATTATCTTCAACTATTTCTCCGCAGAAAGCTACCTTCATCTGATTATCACGCCCCAGAAAATTAGGCCCAGGCGCATCGGAGGGATGTAATGAAGTCCATAATTTAGTCGTTTAGGAGCATGATCTCTTCAAACTCATTTTTATGGCCCCTGACTGAGCTGTGAACTGAGCAGGGAAAAGAGAGTATTGCACCAGAGACACCTCTGAGCATGTATTAAACTCTGACCAAAAGAAAGGCCCTCTGACAACCATCAGATTGCTGTTTGTGTACCACAGGACGCAAATTATAGGCCACACTGGACAGGATGCTTATGTCCACAACCAGCATTCTATGTTCTTAACTGTTTTTTAAGCTTGTTAAATAGTCTTAATGTTCTTAAATGTTCTTAATCCTGACTGGAAGTTGGCATGGGGTCTCCTTAATAGTGTTTCTAAATTACCTTTGGGGTAGGATGAATGACCCGTTCTCGCTTTCAGCAGCTCACACAAAGCAAACACTTAAGAGAGAAAGAGAGAGAGAAAGAGAGAGAAACAGACAGAGAGAGAGACAGAGAGACAGAGAGAGACAAAGAGAGGTGGTGAGAGGTCTCGGATTTACAACAATACCCTTGTGATAGTTACAGAGATGTTCTTAGTACTGGGAGACTTGCCGGCGAACAAGGATGACAACAACCTTATTTCTGGGTCACAGCTGTTCCGGGCCACCCTTGCAACTCCCCCACCACCACCACTCCCAACACACATACACACACACACTCAGTATGTCCCTCTTTATCACACAAAAACACACACACACACATGCACACATATTACACACACACAGACATGGTATGCATGCACACATTCTCACAAATTTAAGAACACACACACCACCAACCCCCATGTTCCCATGGCAAACAGAGCCACCCTGGGACCCCAGCCCCTCTGGGGGCCACTGAGGTAAAGCACTCTGTCCTCACACACATGCACAGACATATGCCCCGCCTGACACATGTATGCACACGGAGGGAAGGAAACACACAAATACACACACACACACACACACACACACATACACACACACACACACACACACACACACACACACACACACACTGCATACAGATTTACACAATGTGACCTACTGGCGTGTGTGTGCACACACACAACCACACACACACACACACACCCCACACATTCCCAAACAACACACAGTATTTAGCATTCGGGGATTGCAGGGACTTTGCGGTCCATTGTTCTAAATAAACAGCTCTTTGGGTTTGTTCTCATTGCTTTTTCCCATGGCTTACATTAGTCTATAACACCTGCCACATAGGTCAACTTGTATAAAAACCCATAAATGGGAATAGTGTGATGACAAAATTTGTATCTAATATAACTCTTTACATGTTAAAAACTGTGAATATAGAATATTTTGTATTACAATAAAATTATGTGGAAATGCACAGTCCCATACCATACGGTTCAGTACTGATAATAGCATTAAACTGCATTCTTCTGGTCAAATTTTAAATAGAGGCCCATTCCTCCTCACAATAATTTGTTTTTGAAATATCTACAAATAACACCACATAAACAAAACAAATGACCCCATTCACTCTTATAAATGTATAATTTATTCATCTATATGCATTTATATCTAATGTTGACCAGTCTTTTGTGGCATCCTCAAATGTAGCACTTTGTTATTCAGTAAAACACAGCTGTTTGTATGTGAGAATGTGTGTTTATATGGTTGTGCATGAATGTTAGTGAGAAAGTGATGAGGGGAGAGAAAGTGAGAGTGCTATGTTAATGGGTGAGGGGATATGGAAAACTGCACTCTTTTCCTGTCGCATTCATCTGCCGCTGTTTCTGCTTCTTTCAGGTTCACTACACAGTCACCACTAAAAACAGAGAACCAACTGCCTGCTCTTTTTGCTTTCATAAGTTTTTTAAGTGCGCATTCATGTTAAAATTCTGAGCTCAGGCTCAAATAAACAAACAAATGCCAAACATCTTCCCCTTTTTTCAAGCTTGTTAGTGCTAAATAGGAGCTATAATCCCAACAAGATTCACAATCCCCAATGCACTACCTTGAGGGTACAGGAAACACCTGCAGCTCATTTGATAGTGCAGTGACAAACATAGCGGATGGTAGACATCGATGGCACCACAAAATACATACAAGTTGTACAAGTGTCATAATAAGTGACAGCTCATTGACAAATGTTTTTTTATACAAACATGATAATTCCTCATGACAAAATATTACTTGAATCAGTAAAGCCCTCCTTGAAATTATTAAATGTGCATGTAACCAGTTTAGTGAAAACTTGAATCATCAAATGCAGACATGAACAGACATTTTTTTCTATAAAAAAAAAGCAATTCCACAGCAATAATACTGTCAGAGAAAGTTTTTGGTTGTGCAAGTGAACATTTCAAAAAGGCCTTTTTCCAACAGATAAAAGTCTTCTGTCACCATGCAGTAAGAGATGAGATCAGTGCAACCAATATTACAACATTAATTCAAAGAGGTTTGATATCTGTAATGTCAGTTCAGCTGCCTCACACAGCTTAATGAACTGACTGTCCAATCTTTATTTTGGGCAATTTATTGTGATAATAGAGGTTAAGCGACATTCAATGTTTTATTAATAAACAATATGCGGATAGTTAGTGACACATTAAAACTAGAAACAGTTCATTAAATCAAATTAAAGTGCATACTTCATCTGTTTTTTTTTGTTAGCTATTAACACCTCATAAATAATACATACAACTCACAAAAATGCAAAGTCTTACTGTGGGAAAAATGTCCTGTCAATCTAGCTCAGCAAAGTGATGCAATAGAGACCTCTGTTGGACATCATATGTAAGTACATTCATACAATTTTTCACAACTTGCAAAATATCCTTTTATCAGCAGTAGGAACATACTTTGTGCTTGAATGTTTGTTTGATTTAAAAATATTTAATCAAAAATGTCTGCAACTTCAGATCAAAAATAAGTAAGTAAGTAAGTATATATACTCTTTTGATCCCGTGAGGGAAATTTGGTCTCTGCATTTATCCCAATCCGTGAATTAGTGACACACACAGTGAGGTGAAGCACACACTAATCCCGGTGCAGTGAGCTGCCTGCAACAACAGCGGCGCTCGGGGAGCAGTGAGGGGTTAGGTGCCTTGCTCAAGAGCACTTCAGCCGTGCCTACTGGTCGAGGTTTCGAACCGGCAACCCTCCGGTTACAAGTCCGAAGTGGCTGCCCCAAAAGAAAATAGTTTCTTACAAGAAATCATGAATTATCAATCCATTGATATTTAGTTTGCATCACATTGCTGGTGTGCTGTCAACCAATGCTTACCTGCATTGGTACATGTGTCTGACAGAAATGAACGGTTAAATGTGCAAATTACTCTAAATCACAACCTCTTTGGGCTTATTGCTTAGAATTTCTGCATTCTAAAGTTCTGCAGGCATCTGAATACCTCTACCAACACCAAGTTGATATCTATTCACACAGTGAAATGTGCCTCAGATCTGAATGAATAGGAGTCACCTTACAAGTTTACATGCACAGCCATTCATTAGATACTGTTCTCCATATACTGTACAAAGGGTGGAGTGACAATTTTTTGCTGATTCTGGTACAGATATTGCACACAACTGTCGCAAATTTGGATACTGGAACCCCTATACCAGTTTTTGCCCCATGTTAAATGGTGCCATTGTGTTCCAGCACCAAGTCGCACCTGCTTACCTGCAATATGGCACTAGAGGGCGCACCTCCTGTTAAGCATCCCTCCTGATGCGACTCCTCCTGTGAGATGATCTTGAGGACTCTGGGGGGTAACAGAAAGTAGGACACGATCAGTTGGCCAGTGGTTGGAGTCTCTCCATATCTCCTTCACCCTCCACGCAAATTACCAGATAACCTTCACCAAAACGGGAATCCCCCTCGGCTACAGCAAGGGCTCCATCCAAGGGGAACAGTAAATCACTGGCATGGGCACACATAGTCACACAAACCTACACCTACACCTACACACACACACACACACACACACACACACACACACACACACACACACACACACACACACACACAAACATTTTTTGCACATCTTCTAATGTCATTCAAATGATAATGCTGTTCCCTCCTGTTTCTGAATGTGCCCAAACAGTGCAAGTGTGTTTGCCATGGGACGCTGTGGGTAAGTGGCTGACACCAAGTGGCCTTGAAGTTTAGGAGTCAGAGATTAAAGCATTTACTATAACTGGCAAAAAACAGACATACAATAGGAAAATGTTACCACACTGAAAAAACTTACATAAGCACATCTACTACTGTAATAACTAGGCCTAGTAACATTCATAACTTTTTTTCATGGTAATTTCACAGTTGTGTCCAAAGTATAATTAATTGTTTCTCAGATCACGTCACACACTCTGAGTACATAAATGAAAGAGGGTCTGTGATATTTGTGGCTAAGCTACTGCAATCTTTCATTGATTTAAGGAGACACGGATATGGGTGGTTGATGTTTTAGGCCGAATTTTTTTTGGAAAATAACAATCAGATATTAGGCATTGAAATCACTTAGTCCTGTTGTATTGTACTGACTCAAAAATATGTATGGTCTTTTAGATTTTTTGTAATTTGTTGTGTTAGTGACTAAAATTGTCATGTGGTGTGACATGAAAGTTATTGTGTGTAAAATCATAATGGGGTATACTTTTTTATCTGAGTCAATGTATCATAATCTTCTATCATTACTTCATCAAGATCTAACATTTACTTGTGCAAATGTATTACATTTTACAGTATATTTCTTCATCAATACACAAAGTAAGGCATTTGTCCTCGACCTTTCAATAAACTTCATATTCATTTTGACATACCTTGATATAAATGAAAGAAAATGCTTGTGACTTTTGACTTTTGCTGACCCTATTTCCCATCTGTTCCATTGAGATTTGTATGATTTAGAAATTATTATTAGAAAGGCTAGGAAATCAAGGACATGGGTGGATAGATGGAGGAGAAATCAAAAATAATAAATACAAAGTGCTATGGAGATGTGCAAAAGTTGGAGAAAGTCAGATATGTGTGTGTGTGTGTGTGTGTGTGTGTGTGTGTGTGTGTGTGTGTTTTGACGTGTGATGAAATTAAATAAAAGGTCTGTAACATAGGGAGAGGGATGTAAAAGTGCTAAAAGTCATGTAGCTGTGTGTGTGTGTGGGGGGGGGGGGGGGGGGTCATGAGTACTGAGGAGTGAATGTGTGCAAAGTCAGTATAGTGTGAGTTCAGAGTTTGGATGGCCTGGGGATAAAAACTTCTCCGGAGTCTCTCAGTTCTGGCTTTGTGTCTACATAGGCATCTTCTTGATTTCAGCGGTAGGAATAATCCATTGTTAGGATGAGAAGAGTCCTTCAGAATCTTTTGGGCTCTTAGGAGTACTCTTCTGGAATAGATATCTTGTAGAGCAGGGAGTTGAGTTTTTCAGTTGAGCAGGGAGTTGGTTTTAGTGGTTCATCAACTCCTAACAGGGTGAGCTGCACTTCTGCATTCACTTCGCGACCCTCTATCAGCTATAACCGCACTATGTAAGTTTGCCAAATTGGGTAGCGGATCCGATGGAATGAGACATAAGAAACTACAAATTTGACTTGCATATGATGTCGCAATACATCGTACTTTCATAAAATCATGCAAAATATTCTACCTTGTCTGTGGACATCATTATTTGCAAAGCCAGTGCTGGAGAAACAAATAGTGTGCGTGTGATCACTATATTTATCACTATACTCACTCACACACATCTTAAATAATAAATGGTACAACATGTTTGTCAAAATATATATTACACTTCACATTAACATGTATGAAAAAAACATTATGTAGGAAAATGCTGTTTATATTGTACAGTGTGACAAATAAATCATATGGTGTGACGAGAAAACCTGGTCACAATGATATGGGGTCACACATATGAGGATTCAAGCACTTAGCATAGCAATGAGTCTTGTGGCTACATGCTAGCACCCAAATTATATGCTCACTGCAACATGGTAACATAGATTTAAAGGTAATATTGACAAAAAAGTAATTTACTTTTGACATTTTCCTGTAAAATGGGTCACACCAAAAGACAGTGAAAAGGGGTAATGAAGTACTGCTAGAAATATTTAATTTATTTAAATAAATATGAGAAGTAACTCACCTGGTAATCTTTCAATGTCCTGTTATTATACTTCCTGAATGAAGAAGGACCTATCCACAAAGGTCTCCAGACTTACAAGTAGACATCTGTGGTATTAATATGTACCTAAATAAAGGGAAAACATATTCGTTTAATTGGTTTTATTCAAAGTCCAACTTGTAATGGGCTTGAGACAGTCATGCCATATGAGGTTTTTCCTGGTTTGGCTGAAAATTGTCAAACAGCTTTTTTTCTGAACAATAACCACATTTTTTGCAGATTAGACATATCTTTACTTATGTTTGACACTCAGGACCACAAAAAGGCCATGGCTTAGAATTAGTATCACATATTGTATCAAAATCCAAAGACTACTGTATCGAATATCTGCCAAAAAGAACTCCTCTCTGCCTAAGCCTTTCTCTCAATGCCTCTTTTCATGGATGAAAAACAATGTATCTTCTTATTGCAAGTCTGCGCATATGACTTCATGAAAGGCCTTTTGTTGGGAAATTGCATTGTGATACCTAGACGTTAGATGGCGCCCAGTGCACATCCAAAGCACTCATGAAAAACATCAGACAAAGATGGCACACCTATTTTCGCGTAATCTTACTTTTGTTGACCGTTTCTTCTAGTTTCTTCAGCGACCAGTCGCCTTTGTGTTAGGAAGGCCAATGAGTGTCATTTAGGCTATCGTTCCTCAAATAATCACTTGAAAGCAGCCTAATAATGACCAATTATTAGTAACCCAGTCCACTTTTGAAGCATACAACAAGAAAAAAAATTGTTCAAATTCACTACATTTTCTTTATTGTCCCTTGGCCTAATATTTTCCATAGATAACCAAATAAACGATGTTATGCCACATTTACGCCTTCATCTTCAAGCTACATTTTGTCAGAAACTTCAGTGCTGAAAACTGATACTTAGTAGCAAGTATGTGTGGAGGAGGAACCACTATTCATCGGTAAGGTTAGGATTGCAACCTGTCAGTTTTTGTGGCAAGCGAATGTGGTTTCCGGGTGTCCATGGGTCTGGGATTTTAAACGAAGAATAGGTTACTGTAAGTAACGTTGTTCAGTCCAACGGGGCGTGCATTCCGTTCGTGTGGTAAATATTTGCTTGGCGACAACTGCGTGTTTCAGTGAACTGCTGCTCCTCCGTCGTTTTCCTGATATTTTCCCGAACGGATATATGAAACTACGAGTGTTTTGTTGCCCCTTCACACATTGGAAAGATAGATGCTGCTAAGATGGCAAACAAGGTACGTATGATACTTGGCATTAGGCTACTCTTTTATAGCCTACTATACCAAAACAGCATTATAGGTGAACATATTTGTTTAGCTGTGAAGTTACTCCCCTGAATAGCGATAGTCTACCTGAAGAGGTTATAGTGACAGAAACCTCAGAGTTGAAACATAATTTATCTGTCCCTGAAGAATGTTTGTTTGTGTCTCTTACTGTAGTGTTGCTGTTTCTGTTTCAGTGTATTGCAAAGATAAAATAAATGTGAGCGTTGTGCTCTTGTGACTGTGTTGTAAACATGACTGTTATGGTATGTTGTGATGGAGTTGGTAACGTAGTAGAGGAGGCCAACGCATTGAGAAACGTCATTTTGCCACAACAGTAGTGAGAAGAAGGCTATTTGTAGTCCCCTGTGCATTTTGTTGATTTAGGGACATGTGCTGAATGGTAGGACAATGTAGACATAAGCCATAACCTAAGGTTTACTTTGTGGGTGGATAGGCAAGGTAATGTAGTAGATATCCTTCAAAAACATCCTTATAGTGTAGCAACTTTTTACTTAATACCATGGGTTGACCCAGCTACATGACACACACTTTAGCCCTTCGTGACTTTATAACCAACATACATAAGTATGAGACTAACTATCTACAACTATAAGACCTACAGGATTTTCCAACCTGTCATGTAAAGGCGTCTTTTTTAATCAACTTTTATATCAAGTTCATAACGCCTATGCAAGGTTGTTTTTTGTTTACAAAAGCTTATGACAGCTTCTCATTTGGAATTGGCCAGCATGACATGCCAGGATGACAAAACGTTTTCTAGACAATCAGCACCCATGGTACCCTACAAAACTTCCCATCATCAGTAGCCTAATGTCAGTCTGACATCTTAGAACTGTGCTTAGTCACTTCTGCAGTTATCATGACAAGTCATTCCAACCAAACCAAATGTTACAAAAATACTTTATGTCAACAGAAACTTATGTTTGTCCCTCTGATATTTATCAGGACAGCCAGTCTATAGCTTCTCCAAGTTATAGTAAAGTTTTGAGTAAAGATTAGTTTTGAGTGCTGCATGTTGTCTGAAGCCACTTCAGTTAAAACAGTGTCAACTGATCTCTTTTGAAGATATTGTTGGGAATGTTCCAAACAATACCCAACCAATTAAATTAGGCCTATAGTGTGTGGTCTGGATGGCCAATGAGAATGTGTTAATATGTCTTCACTTGACCAACATCAAAATTAGTTTGATGATTTACCAACAGCTTAGTGAAACATACTTCAAAAAGTGGCTAATTGTCACCCATTGTTGCCTCAATCTTTCTGGCTCCACACAGATACATGTATGTATGTCATGGCCCAAACATAGTTTGTATTTCTATGAGAAAGACACTCACTCCATCGCAGGCATCCTTACTATTATGCCTCGCATTTGATCCTAAAAGCCTAGACATGCCTGAACACTGGTGTGTCGTTTTCATGCTGTGATTTTTGCTGAACAGGAAAAGGAAACGGTATGTCAGGAACAGAGTGGTAAAGACAAACCGCTCAAGGATAGTCCCCTCATTGTCTCCTCGGTGCAAGACCCCACTACAGTACATAAAATATGTGTGTAAAATGAGTGCTTCTGTTGGTTGTTTTGTGTAGCAAGAGGAATTCCACACTGTAGGGTTACGGCCTCTCTTTCTCTCTTTCTTTTTTTTACACTCCCTCTCACTCTCATTCTGTTTTATTTACTCTCTGCTGTGCCCCCATGCCAGAAGCAATGTTTTCTGTTGGTGTAAATGCATCCAGGTCGACTTGTTTGTCCTGTCATGGTGTCGCAACAGCTGTGGTTTTCCCTGCTCTGCACAGACATTCTGAAGAAATCAACTTTGTTGTAATTATGTTAGTGGAAGATCACATGTTGCACCTCAGGCCTCTACAGTAAGGTGTCGGTCGCATTCCACCTTCCAATCTGTGTTTTGTTGTGTATTGTTGGGAATGTGGTGTATTGCTCATAAAACTCATAGTGCTTCACAATAGTGTATTTTTCTTTCATTGAAATGTATTTTTATAGGGACAGGTCTGTGTGAGTTTACTGAACTTATAAACATAACATACTAACAGTGGATTAACATGTTTCTTCTGTATTTGTATAGGCGCAGGTTTTGTATGAGTTTATAGCTGAAGCAGGTAACAATGAACTTTCTGTGAGAGAAGGAGAGACCATCACAATCATAAACCAGGTAAAAGATTAATGCATTTTTGATTAATCTGTTGATTATTTTCTCAATTAATCAATTAGTTATTCGGGGTACACTGTCAGATAAAGTTTATCAGTATTTCCCAAACTGCAAAATGATGTCTTTAAATGTCTTATTCTGTCTACATATCAAAGTGGTTCAGTTTACAACCACAAAGGAGCAAACAACCCAGAAACTATGATTAAGAAGCTGAATTTTCATACTAATTACACCGATCGATCTATCAGTCCATTTCATAGTCGAGTGTTTAATCCATTAATTATAGCAGGTTTAATTACATGCAGTTTCCTGTGTCCCTTTATGCTCTTTACTGCGATAAGAAGTTGCTCAATCAATAGGAAACTGCAGTATGTCTGTGTATGAAAACATTGTCTGCATTCAGTATAGAATAGTCCCATATGCAAATACATGCGTTCACGGTGCATTTCCATGCTTATCTGTGACTGCATGTTTTCCTGCAGTGTTCACTTCTGAGTGACCTAGATTTCTCTGCGCTTATACAGTCTACCATATCACAGCAGTATGAAGCATTCCTCTCAACTATGACTAACTATTCTTTTAGTTATGTAGTGTTATAAAGTTATAAATTGATGTTGTTTATTCTTTGCATTATCCTTTACAAAAAGTCCTTTCATATCTCTTTCCAAGAATGTAGGTGGTGGTTGGATAGAAGCTCAGAACTCAAACGGGGATGTGGGTCTTGTCCCGGAAGATTACATAGAGGTAGGAGAAAAGGAGTCAGCCAGAGAGAACTGCAGCAGTGTTGTGTCAGTACTGCCCATTGTGACTCTTCATGCAAACTATTTGAAAAATGTCTCTGTTGATCAATATATCTGAACAAAGTGAGTCTGCTTTCTCAGAATTGTGACTGTGTACTTGCCATGAAATGATTTTACCAGCAAGGAGACACATTTCTATGTCATTTAAATACTTTTAAAATAAGCTGTCTTTAGAACAAGTGGTGACTTTAGGCCAAAGCAGACATCCACAGCAAGTGTGTCATCGGTCACAAATTAAGAAAGGCCTTGCAGTATTGTGACAAGGGTGTCGGCGATACATCATTGCACTCTCGATCAGATCTGAGACTCTGATCTGGCATTTAATCTGCCAACTCTGGGCTAGATCAGGAGCACATATACATCAGAATAACATTACATCTGCCTCTGTTAGTGCTATGCGTATTTCACCAAACTTGTATATATTAGGCAAAGAAAAAAAAAACATTGTACAATCATGTACAATCATCACCATCACTATGAATCAGATTCTATCGGTATTGTGATGTATTGGGATGGCCTGAGACAGATGGTTTCCTCTTTTCAGAACTGATTTGTTGCTCCAAAGGGAGTAGGGGAGGTGTTCTACAGAGTGCCTCGAGACGGTGTCAGTTGCTAACGGCACTAAGCAACTTGAACTGAAATTGAATTGCATGCATCTATCCATCTGTCTCTTAGTCCTCCTCATTGCACATCAATCCTCTGTGTAGTAAGCAAAGAAACATCTGTCCATGGAAGAATGCAAAGTCACCATCACTGTGTGGAGCAGATGTTATTGATTATGGCTGCAGAATGGAGGCTGTGGGCCCCCGACACACATGCTTCCAACTCATAACAGATTGTTCCCACATGCTCCAAGAGCAAGCAACGCTTGCTGTGTCTTTCAGAGCTCTGGCAATCTCAGGCTAAGCACTTCACCCATGTTAGGAAGTTCTATTTTAAAATCAGAACTCTTTGTATTTTAGAGTCTATATTTTAGGAGGTTTAACCAAGTGTTCAGTGTGTGTATATATATATATATTATTTTCTATATATTAATATTCTGTTAACTAAATATATAATGTTTACTAAATGTATAATGTTGTGGAGGGTGCTAACCTCTTTCTCCCTTTT
Organism: Alosa pseudoharengus; assembly: GCF_046254945.1. Taxonomy (NCBI): domain Eukaryota; kingdom Metazoa; phylum Chordata; class Actinopteri; order Clupeiformes; family Clupeidae; genus Alosa; species Alosa pseudoharengus. The sequence continues at coordinate 30,332,327 of NW_027468680.1, forward strand.
TCCTCTCCCCCACCCCAGGTGAACTCTAGTGCAGCTCCCAGTGCACAGCAAACACAAGCCACAATAGGATCCTATGATGCTCACAGCTCTGAACCAGCACACACTCAGGTACAGATGCAGATTCCGGCCCAGCAGCTCAGCAAGCACAATCTTTGATTTATGAGGACATCGGTTAAGTCCCTGCATTGATTCTGGTCCCTGTTTGGTACGATGTGTATTTGCCCTTATAGAGATATCCACGCAAATCTTGCATGGAATACCATCAAGGGCCTTCACATACAACAAAAGCCTGTGTTGCTTGGTATCAAATAGGCTTTTCAGATGTCTTTGCATGACATCCTGTCTGTGGTTCATCCTGTGTTGTGTAGTGTGCAGCTGCAAGCTTGAGATTAGGTTTCTGGTTGTCTTGGGAAAAGATTAGATGCTATTTGTCATCATATACCCCAAATCCTCCACCTTCTTGTTGCCCCACGGTGTGTTGTTCATCGGCTGGCCTTGTGTATCTGAAGTCAGTGTGGGCATAATGAGACTGGGCCACTGTGTGCTCAGCTATTGTCGTCCTCTGTTTCATGCCAAATCAAATGAGAATGATCGCAAATAGGCATCATTATGGATCTAGAGATGAGGGAATCCTGTCCAATGGCTTTCTTCTCTAGAGATCTGTCTGTCTGTGTGTGTGTGTGTGGGGGGGGGGTAGCCCTGACTGAATGCACGCTGATTGTTGTTGAGCTGTACCCCTTGCTGAGGAGCCACTGACATCTGAACGCCATCAGCGAGCAGGATTTGCAGTGATCTGCTCTTGCTCTATTTTTTTCCTAATTCACTGTCACAGTGGCCCATTTTTGCTCTGTGTTTACTGCTGAGTCGAAGTGAAGAGGAGAAGTGGAAAACTAAATGTAGTCCTGTAACATTACCATTCCTGGGTTTTTGCTGGGGAAGCTACATGACAATATGTTTCTGTATGCACACATTGTTTGTGTGTACTGCATCTGGATGTCCCTTTGTCAAGGAAATGTCATGTCTCTGTTGTAAAACATACTGTACAATACACATGCATGCTAGTGGCTAGTGTGGTGGTCCTCTAGTCAGTGTGCAGCAGTGGCTGTATCTTGCAGCTGGCTAGGCCATTGGGAAACCCCAGTAAAATTGCATGACATGCATTCGAGCGCAAAAGCAGTAAATACTTCACTATTCCCAGCAGAGGAAAGTCCTTGTGTATGGATTAGTGCAGGGATTCCCAATCTGTGGTACGCGTACCCCCGGTGGTACGCGAGCTGCCACTATGGGGTACGCGAGATGAAAAGGGCAATGGCGGAAAGGAGTTGAAAATGATTAATTAATTAATTAATACTCTAATTAATTCATAAATAATACATAATTTTGAATCGGGTTATAATGATATGGAAACGTGAAATTAAAGGAAATCATTTGTAAACTCTATAATAGGGTATGTTTTCATTAAAAAATAAGCTACACACAATAGGCTACACGTGATTTCCTGCGGGCAGCCAGAATATCTGGCGCGTTAGTTTCGTTGAAGTATAGGCTAGGTAGAAGGCTGCGTAAACATGGAAAACTGGCTAAAAACAGGGACACTGTCCAAAAGGCCCAATTAAAGCGATCAAAGAGGAGAAGCGAGAGAAACAGAGCAGGACACAGGTAACGATGGAATTGGATGGGGGCAGACTAATGAAGGTGGAGATGGAGCGCAGGGGGATAAAAGAAAGAACGAGACAGAAAAGACTGCGCGAAGAAAGCTAAAGTATGATGGATTGGGAGACAGACTGCCCAAAGCCACAGTTCGTGGTCTGCAGTGAGATGCTACCTAACCATTCTAATGTGGTTCTCCACTGTTTTTTGTAACGTGAGAGCTCATAGACCAGTTGCACATTTTGATTATGTTATCATGTAGGGCGGCTAATTAAACAACGATGCCTGGAATGCGTCAATAGAATGAGTTACTTTTTTATGTGTTGGATGGTGGGGGTGCGCGAGCCGAGTCAGGATGTAGAAGGTGGTCCGCGGGGGAAAAAGTTTGGGAACCGCTGGATTAGTGGAAAGGGCTATCCTAGGGCTCCCTAGTTCTTGAATCATTATGGAAATGTGAAAGTGAACATAATGTGAACATAATGTGAAAGTCAACAGAAGTGAATGACCTTAAGACCCACATGCATTATCCCCAGTTAGCTCTCTAGGCATTGTATGTATGGCTGTTTACCATTCCATTTGGGAAACACTTGAATGTAATGGGCAAGCATTATCTAGTGAATTATTTTAGTGTTAAAATGTATTATGTAATACATGTATGGCCACAGTCTGAAAATTAACCTGTTATGAACATTTTATTAACCATTGCCAATAATAAGAATGTAATCTGTAAGCTCAACCTAATATGCACAAAAACAGTGATAACAAAGCCTAATGATACAGTTTCATGCCTTGAGCTGTTATATTGACTAGAAATGGAAAAAAGAAAGAACAAATACATAAAATAAAATAAAGACGCTCTAGATAAATCAAAATACTCTCCTAGTGGTGTAAGATGAGTTGACCTTGTAGATGGATACCAGTGCCTTACAAATGGAAAAATATGGTCTGTGAAAGAGAGAAGAGGACTCTGGTAAACAGTTCCATAAGGGTTTTGTAAGGTCTTGGCTCTCTGGTAAAATATCATCTGTCGCACATAGTCAGATTCCTCCCCCAGAAGGAGTGGTGGCGTTGGGTCCGTGCAGCCCAGAGAGACAGCACTCACATGCAGTCGAGTGTGGGAAAGAGCTATGTGTAACTCACAGGGTTCCCACAACTCATGGAATTTCTGGAATATCATTGAATTTTGGAAAGTCTATTCCAGACATCATTGTTGGGGAAAAGTCATGGAATATCAGGGAATTTTGTTGTAGCAGTTTCAAATCTTCTTGCCAAAATACATTAATAGAAATAAATTTCCACGCAGGATTGGTTATATCTAGTTATTATGACCGCCGCGCAGCGAAGCGGCGGTCATATAGGTTTAGTCAGATTTTTTTCTTTTTTTTTTTTTTTTTTTTCTTTTTCGCATGCCCAAATTTCTGTCAATGATTCCCGGGACACTGAAAGACCGGGGTACATGAAACTTGGTGGGCATGTAACCCCACATGGATAGCATGGAACCATCGTTTTTCGTTTAGATCTGTAGCCCCCCCGCTGGACTGGACCCCCCGAAAGGAGGGTAGGGCAGACACAGTTTTCTGTGAATATCTCGAAAAAAAAATTTTTTTTGTATGTTGATCTCAAGGGGCCATGTCAACCCATTCCATAACCACTCATTTCATGTATAGCGCCACCTAGTTAAACACAAAAAAGTAAAAATGAGGTGTTGTAATTGAAGGTATCTGTGACCTAACAAAGTCAAAACTGTACAAAATTGGAAGTGTAGGATCATTATGACACCCTCTGTATGCACGCCAAGTTTCGTGAAATTCCGTTCATGGGGGGCCACACAATAAATTCATTTATGTTACTATACACCAACTGGCCTGTAGGTGGCCGGAGACAGTTTTCTGTGAATATCTCGATAACCGTAGGGCCTAGGAGGTCCACCTTTTTTATGTATGTTGGTCTTAAGGGGGCATGTCAACCCATCCCATTACCACTTATTTTATGTATAGCGCCACCTAGTTAAACACAAAAAAGTAAAAATGAGGTGTTGTAATTGAAGGTATCTGTGACCTAACAAAGTCAAAACTGTACAAAATTGGAAGTGTAGGATCATTATGACACCCTCTGTATGCACGCCAAGTTTCGTGGAATTCCGTTCATGGGGGGCCACACAATAAATTAATTTATGTTACTATACACCAACTGGCCTGTAGGTGGCCGGAGACAGTTTTCTGTGAATATCTCGATAACCGTAGGGCCTAGGAGGTCCACCTTTTTTATGTATGTTGGTCTTAAGGGGGCATGTCAACCCATCCCATTACCACTTATTTTATGTATAGCGCCACCTAGTTAAAAATGAAAAAGCAAAAAATTAGGTGTTTTCATCACAATATCTCTGGCTGACAAGGTCAAAACTGCACGAAATTAAAAGTGTAGGATCATTATGACACCCTCCGAATGCATGCCAAGTTTTGTGTACTTTCGTTCATGCGGGGCCTTACAATAAAATAATTTATGTGTACATTTAGTGACGTACACCAACAAGGATTCCCGGGACACTGAAAGACCGGGGTACACAAAACTTGGTGGGCATGTACCCCCACATGGATAGCATGGAACCGTCATTTTTCGTTTTGATCTGTAGCCCCCCCGCTGGACTGGACCCCCCGAAAGGAGGGTAGGGCAGACACAGTTCTCTGTGAATATCTTGAGAACTGTAGGGCCTAGGATGGCCATTTTTTTTCTGTATGTTTGCCTCCAGGGGTCATGTTAACCCATTTCATGTGCACACATGTGCACAGATACACACACACACACACACATACATTCACAGTAATCATACGTATGACACATACTCACACAGTAGACATATGTACGCTTGCATGCACAGGCACATACGCAGGCACAAACACAAGCACGCACGCACACACACACACACACACACACACACACTCACACACACACACACACACATAACATAAACATAACACAAACAATCAAGAATTTCTCAGAATTATAAACAGGCAAGATGGAGGTGGGGTTGTATAAAATGAATTTTACATGTGAAATCTATGAACTAATCATGTTTTGGTACTTGTTGTCTAGCAGATACCAGTGAGAATTGAGTGTGGATAATGCAATTTAGTGAGACAGTTAGAATCATATAGGCCTTTCAGCGTGATTTCTTTTTGTGGAAAAAATGTGCTGGACTGGGCGGCGGTCATATTTTGTACCGCTCTGCGGTACATCTAGTTAGCTTTACTGCTTGCTTGAGTAGTTGTGGTTAGCCCAACTTTGTTTATTCAATGCCCATTCATCTTCCGTGCAAAAAAGTAAAAGATTATTGAACGCTACACGGCTGCTCTGAAATCTTTGGTCATTATATTGTACCATTCATTATATTGTAGGTCATGGAATTGTACATTTGACTTAGAGTGGGAACCCTGAACTCTGACTTGCTATGTTCATTCTCACACTTACAGAAGAGCCACAGCCAAGTGTACAATATGTTGCACACATGGACATGGTCATGATGCGTACCAAAAGCTTTGTGGGTGTCTGGTTGAGGGTCAGATGGTTGGTTTCAGGCTCATGTAAAGTATTCCCCTTACAGTCTACTGACAGGATGTATCCTATTCCTGATGACGGGCTGTCAAGTGCATGGGCAGTATAAGCACAATTCTGTCTGAGATAAGCTTGTGGTCTTTGACTCTGGCCTGTGGTCTTTGACTGGCCTGTGGTCTTTGACTCTGGCCTGTGGTCTTTGACTCTGGCCTGTGGTCTTTGACTTTGGCCTGTGGTTTCTGACTTTGGCCTATGGTTTCTGACTTTGGCCTGCAGATTCATCCTCAGCTTTTCTGCTCTCACTGTGTCTTCTGGCATGAGTGCAGCTCTCAACCTCTTTCTCCGTAGACAGGAAGACTGTGACAGGGCCGCACACTTGTAGGAAATGTCTCTCACAGGAATGGCCAAAACCCATTTTTCAGCCATCCTCAGAACCACTTGCATGGCAAAGCATTGCAGCTAGATTTATGACCTCTACTATCTCAGCAGAGAGAAAGCCAGCTGAAGTTTTTGTGAATGGGAATGGTATAGTTTTTTGTCGGAAATGTTTCTGAATCTGAGGAATGGCCAAAGACCCTCAGCAGAAATCCATTGCCTCTCAGAGTCATATAAATGGCAAAGCATTGCATTGATTTTTTTAGTCAAGTTTGCTCCACCACTAAACTAGAAACCAGAGGCATGACTCACCAGTGATGGAAAGAGAAATGGAAATGCTCTCTCAGGCAGTCGCATCAGGAGTCCTCATTTTAGGGAGCTTCAAGGTTGCACACATCAATGAGAGATGGGCCATTAAAGACACATCCCTCCCACTGATAGTCGTCTGAAGAGGGGACTTAAGAGCCACCTTGTATTTAGTCCTAGGAGGAATGAGCCACCACACATCCCTGCCTAATGCCCATTCTCTGATGAAGTGCAGAGCCTGTGGTAATATTTCTGTGCTCATAGGCCATTTGCAGACTGCCGGAAAAAAAGACTACTGTAATTGACATCTTTACGTGACCGAACATAGTAAATGTTCTTGACAGGAACTTTTCCATGTAAGAGAACCTTGTCTCATGTATGTGGTGTAGTCAGCTCCCAAGGCCAGAAAAATAAAAGTTTGAGAGAGTTTAAACTATACAAACTACCATGTTAGCCTGCTAGTCTGTTGCACATTTGATTGCTTTGTGTTGACTTGTTTTACATTTGCAGGGAACAAATGGCAGTGACCCTTGGTCTTCCTCAGCATGGACAGGCAATAACAGTCCCCCTGGGAATTGGGACTATGGTGGACAACAACAAACACCCGCCTTCCAACAGCAGGGTAAACTTTTGCTCTATTTTACGCCCTTTTATTGCACCCTTTGTATGACTTGTTTTTGAAATTAAAAAAAGACAAAACAAAACAAAAACATAAACACAAACACAAAAAACACAACTGAACTAAAAACCGAAAGGCAAACATTGACACCCAGCTCAGTGTTGGCAGCTTTTCAAATTGGACTCTGTGTTCTCGGCCACTCTCCGCTCTCGGGGCGGAAGAATTTTCAAGGCGCTCACAACTCATGTGGTCCTGCAGACAGACTAGCCCCTCTCTCTGGCCCCTCTCAAAAAAAAAAAAAAAAGACAGCCAGCAAGGAAAGGGGCACTCTCCCTCTCCAACGCAGTGAATCTCATCAGTCTCTGTCCGGCGCCCGAGAGCCATGGCTACTGTGGCTGTAGATTAGACAGGGGTCAGTGGGAGTCAGTGAATGAAGATGGGTCGGGGCCACCGAGGGGGAGACTGTGCCGAGACACTGGGCACACAGAGAAGCTCAGAGTTTAGAAAACAAACATTCATTCCACACAGCACTCATTTCACACCATACTGACCTTTTGAACTAAGCGGTGGAAAAAATAATGTTCATACTGGGATGTTTTGCTACCTCTTGAGATAGTACCCGTGTGTATTTCTTTGTCTATAAATGGTCATCATAATATTTATGTATGTGCCATGCACACTGAAATATATAAACACTTAAAAACATGGTTGTGTGTTTAAAGTAAGGTTATTATTACATTCTTTTTAATATGCTGCCACAATGGATCTTTCAATTATTGATGAAGACGATTTCAAGACAATCCGGGTAATTTGTAAATCTAGACAAATTATGGAGGCTTTTACTTTCTCGTTAATCAGAGCAAGGTAAATAGCAGCAGCCTATTAAATATTTTAAATACAGCATGTCTTGTCTTGTTCTGCCTATTATAAATAAATATATATATATATATATATAATTAATATTGTATTCTAAATAAAATTACAGCAATAACAATTTACTATAATAATTTACATTTATTTTTGTATGTATACAATACAAAAATAGAAAAAATCATGTACATGCATAAAGTTGCTTACATTATTTTTAGGCTATAGGTGAACTAAACTAGCTTTGGGTGTCTGTGTAGTTTCTGACCATTTACTACACTACACTGCGGGCCATGCTTGAGACCTGAGATACTGCTCTTGGAAGTCTCATCCTGACTGTGTGTGTGTGTGTGTGTGTGTGTGTGTGTGTGTGTGTGTGTGTGTGTGTGTGTGTGTGTGTGTGTGTGTTTACGTGGGTATGTTTCACAGGGTCCTTAGATGACGACGAGTGGGATGATGAATCTGATGATGGCAGGTCAGCCGGTGGCTACTCCCAGGCAGAGGATGGGGGCGCCACACAGAGAGGGGGTACCTCACACCCCTCCATGAAAATCTCCCTCAACAAGTGAGGCTAACAGAACCACACCACTCGCAGTTTGGCAGTAACATTCAGTGATGTTGCATACACTTGTATTCAAGCGATAATTATTATTGGAATTAGGATTTTTCAGTAGCCATACTGTAGGTGTGTAGATTTGAACAAAATCTGTTTTTTGGTGCTGGGCTGGTGGGTGCCCTATTTCCCCCACTCACTCGGCACATCAACGGTTAGACTGAGAATTCTCGTTGGGAAATCAAAATCCCACTGGAGCTCCAAGCAGATTTGTACACGCAGCTTTACAACACTGTTTACAGCTTCGAGTCACTGTACAATGTCATTTTTGGTACATAGCTAATTTACATACACTTATGGGATGGGTGCATGGCATGCGCTTCTTTAGGAATCCGCTGTCTTGGTTTGTATAGAAATTAGTATTATGTGTCACATACACGTAAAAGGGTAAAAAAAATAGGGCACGGGCGTAAATAGGTGACTTTCTGATATATGGGTAATCTTAAAAATCTTGAAAAAATCTTTTGACCAGTCAAGAAAGTGCTGAAACCTGCCTGGTTTTCCTCTAGCCTTTGTGGCCATCTTTCATGAAGTCTTCTTTCATGTGTGTTGCAGGTTTCCCTTTTCAAAGACCCCAAATCCAGAGGTCTACCTTCTTGGAAAACTTCCCAACAAAGGAAAAGAAAGATTATCGATATTTGTAAGAAAGGCTTGGCGGCCACCTGCTGTAACATAATTTACACACTCTGCATAGGCTCTGCTTTCTGATGAGTTCTAATAAATATGCAGTGATGTGGACTTCTGAATGTCTTGTCTTCCATGTCAAGATGGGAGAGGTGGGTCCTGTGTGGCTGTATCCTCAAACACCTCTCGACTGCATCGTTGCAGATCCCAAAAAGGGCACCAAAATGTACGGCTTGAAGAGTTACATTGAATATCAAATCACACCAAGTGTAAGTCAGACATTGCTTATTGGTCGCATACTTGATGTATTTAACTAATTTTCCAGAATACAGCCCAAGTATGTTTATATGCGTAGTTGTTTGTGAATGAATATATGAATTTCCTTTATGTTGCTCTGTCCTTTATGTAGACCACAAACAGAGCTGTCAACCACAGATACAAACACTTTGACTGGCTGTATGAGAGACTACTGGAAAAGTTTGGCTCAGCAATCCCGATCCCCTGTCTGCCAGACAAGCAGATCACAGGTCTGTCACAGCTGCGGAAGCTGTTTGTTTGGTGCATATTTTTGTCAATTGTTTGAAGATATCAAAGCATTTTGTTGCAAGGGAATAGTAAAAAGATGCTCATTCAATGTACAGTGGCAAGAAAAAGTATGTGAACCCATGCCAAAGTTGACTAAAAAGAGGAATACAAATTTATCTTAATACCTTAATTAAAAAAATAAGGAAAAATCCAACCTTTAAGGACACCAGTTTTCTGCCTCTATGGGAATTTAACATAGGAGTTCATATACTGCCTCCTGTATTCTAAAGAACATTTATTTATTTATTTACGAAACATTATTCATTCATAAAGAAAATTGGTTTTTTTATTAAGGCAATTTCTTTAGCATGGGTTCACATACTTTTTCTTGCCACTGTATATGTGAAGTCTACATAAAATAGCCATAGCATTTTTTGGATTGTTTTGAAAGCCTGATGCTGAGGTATATCTACTATTGCATAACTCGAATCATTGTAAGTCATTGCCCGGTGCCAACCACACAAACTAGGCATGCAAACTGCCCTGTTCTGTCTGTGTGTGCCCAGGGCGCTTTGACGATGACTTTATTAAGATTCGAATGGAGCGCCTGCAGGGCTGGATGAGCAGGATGTGTCGGCATCCTGTCGTCTGCGAAAGCGAAGTCTTCCAGCTTTTTGTCAACTACAAGGATGAGAGGGTAATGTCGCTTATATAATGTTGCAGAAGTATTTATCAAGCTATTGATCATGTAGAATTACAGAGCAAAATATAAGGCAGGCACATAGATTTTGTCGCATTGTGTGTTGGTGGTTTTGCCTTTGCCTCTGGTGGCATTTTTTTTTCAAAGCTGAAAAAATAATGGACAACTACAGCTGTTTCAAGTATTTGATTGTTTAAATGAATGTATGGTGATAGTCTCTTGATATCTTGAAAGCTGTTTCAGTTGACAATAAAAAAATGAAAAAGCAGTTATTTCCGTAGTACTTTACATCAATGTTAACAGATTGAATGCTGATATTTTGGTTTGAAGTCTCGTGAATTCATCTCTGTTTTGGTTTAGGATTGGAAAGTGGGGAAGAGGAAAGCAGAGAAAGACGAAACCATGGGCGTGATGATCTTCTCCACAATAGAGCCCGAGGCACCTGATCTGGATCCCATAGAAGTGTCAGTGACCTCCAACCCCTTGACCATTTATCTATCACTGGTCCCACCTGTGCACTTGTCCTGACTTAAAGCAGGTGTAACGGTGGTGCTTAACCACTCTCGGGGCTTAAGCACCACCTCATGAGTAAGGCACTGTAGCGAACACAGTTGCTGCATACTATGCATCCCATGCTTTCTGGCTAAAATGCTAATGTTACAAGAAACTTGTGGTAGATTCTAACTTACTATCGTGAGGAATGATATTGCATTCTAACTGCGGTGGGTGTGCAGGTTTCCCTTATCTCTTTGCACAGCTCCTGTGAAGATCCTCTGAAGTCTTCTTTTTCTCTTCCTTATTTACTACAGTGAACAGAAATGTGACATGTACAGCCGTTTCACAAAATCCATGGACGATGGAGTCAAAGACCTGCTCAACGTTGGGCACTTACATTGGAAGAGGTGTACAGGGCGTAAGTGTCCGTTACAGGCTTGCTTTATTTCATGAAGTAAACATCAGCATTCAACTAAACTTTTGTTGTCACTTTGTGTCCTCAAGCTCTACAGAAAGAATACCAAAAAATTGGGAAAGCGTTTCAGAACCTTTCCAACGTTTTCACTACCAGTGGATATACAGGTAATGTATGCACACAGACACTGTTGTCAGACAAAAACCTATTTTAAGACTCTTTTGTAGTATGTGCTCTACAGAAAAAGTACACTTAGTGTTTTCCTTTTTTTGCACACAGGAGAACCCACACTTACAGAAGCATTAACTGCAACAGGAAGAACCTATGAAGAAATTGCGGAAATCGTGGCATCACAGGTAACAGAATGTACAGCATTATTATGACCGCCGCGCAGCGAAGCGGTTTAGTCAGATTTTTTCTTTTTTTTTCTTTTTCGCATGCCCAAATTTTTCCGTCAACGATTCCCGGGACACTGAAAGACCGGGGTACACGAAACTTGGTGGGCATGTAACCCTACATGGATAGCATGGAACCATCGTTTTTCGTTTTGATCTGTAGCCCCCCCGCTGGACTTGACCCCCCGAAAGGAGGGTAGGGCAGACACAGTTTTCTGTGATTATCTCGAGAACCGTAGGGTTTAGGAGGACCTTTTTTTTTTTGTATGTTGATCTTAAGGGGCCATGTCAACCCATTCCATAACTACTCATTTCATGTATAGCGCCACCTAGTTAAACACAAAAAAGTAAAAATGAGATGTTGTAATCGCAGGTATCTGTGACCTAACATAGTCAAAACTGCACGAAGTGTAGGATCATTATGACACCCTCTGTATGCACGCCAAGTTTCGTGGAATTCCGTTCATGGGGGGCCACACAATAAATTAATTTATCTTAGTATACACCAACTGGCCTGTAGGTGGCTGGAGACAGTTTTCTGTGAATATCTTGAGAACCGTAGGGCCTAGGAGGTCCACCTTTTTTATGTATGTTGGTCTTAAGGGGGCATGTCAACCCATCCCATTACCACTTATTTCATGTATAGCGCCACCTAGTTAAAAATGAAAAAGCAAAAAATCAAAAAAGCAAAATATCTCTGGCTGATATGGTCAAAACTGCACGAAATTAAAAGTGTAGGATCATTATGACACCCTCCGAATGCATGCAAAGTTTTGTGTACTTTCGTTAATGGGGGGCCTTACAATAAAATAATTTATGTGTAAATTTAGTGATGTACACCAATAAGGATTCCCGGGACACTGAAAGACCGGGGTACACAAAACTTGGTGGGCATGTAACCCCACATGGATAGCATGGAACCGTCGTTTTTCGTTTTGATCTGTAGCCCCCCCGCTGGACCCCCTGAAAGGAGGGTAGGGCAGACACAGTTCTCTGTGAATATCTTGAGAAATGTAGGGCCTAGGATGACCAATTTTTTCCGTATGTTTGCCTCCAGACAAACAGATACACACGCACACACATACATTCACAGTAATCATACGTATGACACATACTCACACAGTAGACATATGTACGCATGCATCATGCATGCACAGGCACATACGCAGGCACACACACAAGCACACACACACACACACACCCACACACATAACATAAACATGTACATGCACACATGCACACAATTCAAGAATTTCTCAGAATTATGAACAGGCAAGATGGAGGTGGGGTTGTATAAAATGAATTTCACATGTGAAATCTATGAACTAATCATGTTTTGGTACTTGTTGTCTAGCAGATACCAGTGATAATTGAGTGTGGATAATGCAATTTAGTGAGACAGTTAGAATCATATAGGCCTTTCAGCGTGATTTATTTTTGTGGAAAAAATGTGCTGGACTGGGCGGCGGTCATATTTTGTACCGCTCTGCGGTACATCTAGTTATTTTCATGAATTTAACAGAAGCCTATGTAGATCTTTCATATTTCTTCTCTTTGGTTATTCAGTTACCTTCACAATACCATAGTGTCATTAAACACACACCACACACACACACACACACACACACACACACAGGCCCCATATTTCTGAGACCCCCCTATCTGCATCCTTTGTGCGGCCCCCTGGCCTTGAACCCTTCGATGGCTGAAAACACACTCACTTCCTCCCCCTCATCGGATATTGCAGCCTGCTTCCTCACTTCCTCCCCTGATACCTTAAACCCTGACACAACACGGGTGCAGCTCCACCAGCCTCTATTTTTAAATATATTTTATCGCAGAGGTTTTTGAGGAACAAAACAGACACATCCTAAAGAGGACTGCATGTTTGATATTGTTGTCATCTTATCACAGCCCAAGCAAGATCTGCATTTCCTTCTGGAAACAAACAGTGAATACAAAGGCTTGCTGGGCTGCTTCCCAGACACCATAGGAGTCCATAAGGTACAGTAGAAAGCACACACCCACTTCTGTCAAGTATGTGTGGCACTTAACACTGTTTTGTAACATTCATCATTATTGCTGAAGAGGCCCAGTTGGATCATTTTGTTTAGCAATTGGTTTTGTAGAGCAAATACAATAAGATACGTACACACAAGATATGTACACTTCAAGCTACTGTTGGCTTCAATCAGGTTGGTGTACAGTATATAAATGCAGAAGAATCCTATCAGAAGTTGGTGTTATTTAGATTTAATCTCATCAGTGAGAAACCAGTGTATGATATTGATATGTCTCTGCAGGCAGCCATTGAGAAATGGAAGGAGGCAGACCGTCTGGTGGCCATGAACAAAATCAACCACCAGGACAAACTTACTATGGCCAAGCGCCTGAGCACCATGTCCTATTCGCTGCAGGGTAAGTCACACTACACTGTTAGCACTCTGCTAAATACCCCAGAGTTCATACACTCTCTACAGTCTAAAGTGGCCTCTTAAAGGCATCTTAAATGTAGAATCAGTGGTTCTTAACTGGTGGGTCGACCCAAAAGTGGGTCGCGGAACCGTTCTGGGTGGGTCGCAGAGCTTGTGGTTAAAAATAAATAAAAAATTGCCAATTTAAAATGCTACCTTATCAGATCTAATATCGGACCTTTATTTTGATAAACTTCATTCGTAGCCTCAGTCATTGCCATGGACATAGACAATGTTTATGTGACATGTCGTGTTAGACATAATTTTAGTGGTAAACGCAAGTAAGCTGCTACTCTGATTATTTGAAGTAGCCTAGGCTTGGATATGGACAAAATAGAGCAGAAACCCCATTGTGTGGTGTGCAGTAGATGGTTGGCACATGAGAGCATGAAACCATCAAAACTACAATGCCACATGGAAACAAGGCACCCCAGTCATAGTCATACCTGTCGAGTACTTTGAAAGGTGACATCAAGAGTTGAAGACTTCACAAATGTAGGCTAATGCCAAACATCCGCATAGTAGGCCTACAGGCACTTTGCTTGTCTTACCATGTAGCTCACCATATCCATTGGCTTGAACGCTAAAAATATATATGGGTCGCGACTTAATGAACATGGGAAATTGTGGGTCCCAAAGCCAGACCAGTTGAGAACCACTGCTCTACATATCACGATTCTGGTGGAAAGATGTGCGATATTTGAGCTCAACAAAGCAACATATTGTTTGGTATAATAGCGTATGGCTCTGTCTGAGCCACCATGTTTGTTTCCCATTCATAGAGCCAGGACTCCAGATTAAAAAAAGAAAAACAGACATAGACCAGACACAGACCACACTTTGCCTTTACGTGTCATATACCACAACAGTGTTTACATAACAGATCTTTTCATTGGCTTGATACCATTGTGGTTGGATGTGGATGTCTAACATCCTTTTGTCCAAATTTCCCTCAAGGGATCAAAAGAGTATGTATACTTTACTTCCTGTTTCCATTACCTGTTGCTGTTGAAGCTCTGATGCCACATGTCAAGCGTGGTCATTCATTACCACAGTCTGTCACAAGACCTGCGTGCCATCTAGTGTTTTTCTCTAGTCACCTACCGTATAATTTGGTCGAGAGTGTGGTGTTGTTTCTCACCTGTGTGTGGTGTAACCCAACACCTTTAACCTGGCATCTGTTTCCCCAGCCGAGATGAACCACTTCCATAGCAACCGTATCTATGACTACAACAGGGTCATGCGCCTCTACCTTGAGCAACAGGTCAAGTTCTATGAAACGGTAACGACTGCTTTATTGGACAGCAAATGTTAACTGTAATTGTGGAATAAAAACTTTGTTCCTTTTTTATTGTACATATTACATGCTTGGTCATTGTCTGAATGTGTTTGTATAATGGATTCCTCTGTGTCCTTTGTTGTGTTTTACTTTAGATTGCTGACAAACTGAGGCAGGCACTCGGTCAGTATGCCGATTTATGAAGACGCGTAACTCAACTTCCCGCGTAACTCAAGTGACTTTTCACTTTCAAACTAAAACTTCTTTTTAACATGACCAGAAATCTGTGCAATGCACCAATGCCTTTTCTCAGTGTGACGTGAGTCAGATGTTTAAAATAGATACATAAGCAAATGCACCTGAGTCTTGCAGACGAATTTGGTTTGACATTTCAAGGAACTGAACTTTGAAAAGAGGAACTGAGAGCAAACTGAGGATGCCATCGAGTTTTGCGCCTTGCCATCACATGAATACATGTCCATCCATCTAATAAACCACGTGTAGCATGTCCAGATGGTAATGTGGCATTTGGACAAATAATTAGTGTCTTAAAGCCATTAAACATTGCTGAGCCACCAGACAACATTAGAATTCAGTTCAAAGAGGCAACTAGTAACAGATATGTGTAACATACATGTACTTTCACATTCACCATTAAATTTCTCCTTCTGTGATCTCATTGGCAGTCATTTAAGTTTGCCTTCAGAGATGCAGTGCTGCTTCCTGCTCCTATCTCCATTTTTGTTGTAGATTCCATGGGCCCTGACTTAAATGATGGGCAAAAAAGTCTCTCAGTGAGCTAAGTGTCTTATGCATGAACACTGTGTGGTGTGGGCAAACACTGAGTTAACCCACTGATGTTTGATCTTAAGATCTTGCTCATCGTATTTAATTAGCAAAGGATTTTGCCTCGCAATTAAATTGCCGTTAGTTAATCTGTAGGCCTTTTCAATTAGGGTCCTATGTCATTTCCACTGATTTAAGTCACTGAGGCTGGTCCTTATGGGGCATGTGACCAAATGCAAAACCCTTAATACCCTATGTCTTTAATGCATCTTTTTTATCCTGAAAGGGCTTTTATGTCATACACAGTTTGTTATGTAGCTGATAATCCAGATTCTACCTGAAAGTTCTCATTTTCATGTAAGATTTGGTGTCATTTCAACGTAATACTTATATTGTAAAGTCATCATATTCATCCTCATCTCAATACACATTACACTTAAATGAATGTAACTTTATATATTGTATGGAATAATAAATAATATCTATTTGTACTACTTTACCATGTGTGCAGGAGTACTTTGTTGTTGGTGTGTAAAGCTTTTGTTTCATAATTCACAGAGGTATACTAGGGCACAGTCTGATAGACTTGACAGGGAATCCAAAGAATGCTTTTAGATGGCCGTTAGTCTTGTGAGTCTGGATGAGCAGGATGAAAAAGAGAGTGATTGGTGAGAGACAGTCTGGAGGAGGAAACAGCCAACTGGCACTAAACAGGAAGGGAAGGAAATGAACAGCAGGTTTATCCAATGTCAACCTCTGGAGCAGATGTCTGTGTGTCTGTGTGTGTGTGTGTGGTAGCGTGGTAGCTGTTGTGGTTTTCTTGTCACCTGGTGTTATTTGTTTTTACTTCCAGTTCCCTGAAAAAAATCTTATTTCCTTCACTGCAATCTCCAAGAGGCTTTGAGTAATTCTGTAAAAGATGTTTTCATTTCTGCAGACAACATTTCCGCCAAGCAGCATGATGTCCTGAGTAATATATTGGCTGTGGATCCTCTGGCTTGTTGTCCCACCCCAGAGCCCTTATAACAGTGATGTCACCAAGATTTATAAGGGAACTGTTTTTCAACCTCTTTGTCCACCATTTTCTCCACCCTACCCTGGCCCAGGAAGATAGCACCAAGAGACACTTCAGGATTAAGGAGATAGCTTTATCAGGCAGGGGGGACGCAAGAAGACAGGGGTGGGGAACACATTCATACAACATACCTCCAAATAGTTCTGAATTAGACTTTCATATTGACATTTAACAGATGGGCAATAATTTATCCATGTTATCATCCAAATATTATATGTGTATACATGTATATATATTTTTCTTGACCAAAATTGCAGGCAGAGCATCCATAAACAACTGCATGAACATCACTATGATGCCATCTCAATATTGTATTATTTAGGTTCAAAGCACGGAAGGTAAGTATACCTCACCTTTTACAAACAGATGGATTTAATATGTGCACAATATACAGTTTTAAACAGTTTAAAAAATGTAAACATTTTCACAAAACAAGTCGATGTGATAGTGTAAAGTACAGTGTAGTGTCATCTATGCACTTGAAACAAGTCATCTCTCTCCTTTTCATCTACCTCTCATAGTGTCTGCTGTGTTAGTGTAGTCCTTCTCTTCCTAATGAGGTGGGAAAGAGCAGCAACATGGATCAGGTTGAGAAGGATGTCCCCGGAGGACATTACTAACCGTGAGGATTCTGAATGGCATCATAATGGAGAAACACACATAACAATATGAGGGAATCCTCCTCCTGTAGGTTCCCTCTGCCCTAACACACACGTCTACATCACATGTCTTCACAGACTAGGATCAATGTGTTTATCAAGCATACTTTTACTCTTTGGCAAAAGTAGTTTATAGTGATGACACAAGTAGTAGAATACAGTTATCCAGAGTGAATGAGGTGGATATTGTTGTGTTAAGTCACTAGCCCTCAAATGGTCCTGGGCTAGTGATGCCCATATACTAATTATTAATACAGAGCAAGTTAAGCATGTACAGGAAAATATACACAGTATAAATGAGAGAATTGAACAGTGTTGTTCAATGTATAGCAGAGTGCTCTTGTAAGGTCCTCCATGCCAGTGCAGTTGCTCTGTGGCAGCATGGTCATACTCTGATGTGCGTGATGCTTCACACCCAAGCTCTCCATGCAAGAATCCAAAAGTCAAAGTCATAAGAAACCTGGATTTGAAGACATTCATCTGAGTTACGTGTGTGGACACGTGCGTGCGCGTGTGTGCCTGTGTGTGATAACATGTATTGTATGTATATATTGTGACACCGTGAGATTTTGTACCGGAACTGTGCGCAGACAAAGCTGACAAAGGCGTGCTGTTACACCCTGTGGCGTCACAGCAGGCTTGGCTCTCGACAAGTTGTTGTTGTTGTCAAGGAGAAAGGCGAGGCCTGAATGTCCGCGGGCGAATCATCATGCTCACCTTCTTCAGTGAGTAGTAGTCTGAGTCCTTCCAGGTGTACCACACTATGCCATCAGGGCCCAGCAGATTCTTGCTTTTGGCAGAGTAGCGCCCCCCCTGGTGGCCAATGAAGACATAGTCCCAGTCAATGGAATGCATATATTTTAGAGTTGTAAAGTTGGCAACTGATTCTCCCCTCTTCTCCTTCCCCTCTTTGACCTGACACTCTGAATGTGTACATATGTCACATGTACATTGTTATTGCTAACAGACAGACATGATTGTATATGGGGCCCCAAGTCATATTTAGTGGTTAGTGGGGGAAATCTAAAAAAATGCTGAAATGGAATTTACAAATGTAAAGGACAGGTATAAATCTATGTTTCTAGTACAGTATCTTTTTACATTTTCTTTAAATTTCACCTTTTTTTCAACTGACATACTGTATCTATCCCACCAGACTATTGTACAATTCACAGTAGAAGTCAGGTGGGAAATCTGAAATTGTTCACATTATGTTTTTCCAGTCAGAAGTGAAAAAACTAATCATTTACTGAGTCATGTGTTGTTTTGCGAAAATCACCAACATAATGTGCACAGCAACACCCACTCTGGGGTTCTCACCTTGTAGTAAACTCCATTTAAGTTGGCGAAGAAGCACTGGTTGTACCACCATCCTCCGTGGGAGATCTCAGCGCAGATGTTGCCCGTGTCAGGGGTGCTGAAGCTGTGCTTGTCATGGTACCAGGCGAACGAGTCCTCTACTGTGCCACTGAAGCCAGTCACATGCAGACGATACTGGTGCTCCTCATCCTCAGTACTGCCATGGTGATGGAGGAAAAGAGAGGGGAACAGGTGGGGGAGGAAGAGAGGGAAGAGATGCCTTTAGCATCAATATGTGTGGGCTGATGGAAACGTCTTGATAAATTGGCTGAACAATAAGCTAAACATAAACAGCATCATAGAACTGTTTTTATAAATCTGCATGTGGTATTTTTTGTAGACTTTTTTCTCTTTTGTAGCTTTAAGCTGAGAGACTTCTAATAAGCTGCCAACAGTTCTAGGTATAGAATACAGTGATGGCTGTGACTATCTCATTTCACATGAATGGATTGAATAAGCAGCGAGTCATTTTACCTAAAGCTCTCATAATAGGCATGCTTGTGCTTGCCGTTCCAGTCCTCCAGGTCGATGCGCAGTGAGTAGGCTCCCTGACTGGAGAGGTCGTGGATGTGGTCGTTCCCCAGCCAGAACTCAGTGTGCAGGTCCCCAAAGCCGTTCTTGTACTCGTTCCACTTGCGGTTGAAGTTTACCTTCCCGTCCTGCCTCCTCTGGATCACCGTCCATCCACCACCTACCATCAGGGTAAATGGTCAAATGCAGACTCATGCACGCTGATGCTTACCACTACGTGGGGCTGTATTAAGAGCATTTAAGAGCATGGCTCATAAATTGAAGAGCAAAGAGAAGAAAAAGTTTAGTTTAGTTTTTACATAATGTTTACATTGTTGTTTACATTTTAGTCATCCATCTACATGCAATGTATGACGTTTCCTTTATTGTAGAAATATATACATTAATACAGTTTTAGCCTCAAAGAAAACACTTAAAGTGGGAACAGGCAGAAAATGTTCATGATCAGAAAAAGGGGAAAATAAATGTTTCCGGTTGTTGAAATAAAGGTTGAAATGAAATGAATGAATGTAGAGCAAATAGCCCACATGGTCTGCAGTCCTCTGTAGCCCCACCACCACCACCACCAAGGCCATAGTTCACTTCCTCACCTTCAGTCTCCATGTCACAGTAGACCTCCAGAGGTGTGCCCTCTCGTGAAGGGACAATAGTGAAGACCCCAGACCTGTGGACCCCACTGTAGTACAGCGAGGCACAGTCGATTGGGCAGTTCCGGATGTGCTGCACCTCTGGAAGGGAAAAGGATGCGTTTCTTAAGGTCTTCCAGCAGCTAGTTTACATCCTGAATTTCATGTATCTGTATTCATTTGCAGTAAATATAGTATAGAGGGACGTTGCTATGAAATTGGGATATACTACTGCTGATTATAAAATTAGATGCTGACATGTGTTTTAAAAATGAACCAACATTTTTGACAGACAAGAAGAAAACGATAGGCCAGACACCTTTCTGCTCTCTTTGCTGATGAAGGGGATTAAAATGAACTAGCCCTACATAATCTTTGTTTACCCCACCATTGTTTGTCAACAGTGTCCACTCCGATCATTTCAGCTGTCCATCAGCCTCACAACGGACCAAACTACAGTATTACAAATGAGAATTCGCTATTGCTCCCGTGTTAGGATGCGCTCTCTGTGTGGGCCTGCCAGGTAATCCATCCAGTGCTGACTCAGGACTAAGTCATGCTGTCACTACGCTAAGAGCTCTCCAGCTTAGTTAGTCTGCACGCAAAGGTTAACCATAATTTGTGATGTAATATTTGCAGTATGCAGGAGATTTCCACCAGTGGTCAATCAACAACCAAACTTAAAACATTATCACTTTTTTCATTATTATTTCATTATTTATTGCCTAGTAACTAATGTTGCTTTATATCTACATGGCCTGGGTCCATTCTCAGTGTGACAGAAGCTGCTGAAAGGGTTCCAGAGGTGTTCTGATGTCTGGTGACACATAGACTACGTATAGCTGATAAAGCTACGACATGTTGGACCCTCTTGTTGGTCACTTCTGCCCCAGATGTAGTTTGAGTTGTTGACGAGTGGCCGAATGTGTCTGTGTGCTGCACTGACCTGGGTGGAGCACCTCGTGGGCATTAAGCAGCGGACTGGTGCGGACGATGTTGATCATGCAGCCGGGGTTGCGGCGCACGCGCTCCACCACCATGGACAGGTTGCGCACCTGCCGCTGCATGTCGTAGATGAGAGAGCCGTGCACCTGCAGCAGTGCCGTGGCCTCCGTGTAGCTCTCCTCCAGCGTGTGGAAGCGCTGCTCCAGCGACGCGTTCCAGCCCGTACGCGCCTGGTGCTGCCAAACGGAGGAGGGCCCACAAAGTCCGAATTGAAAAAGTGACAGAGTGGCGCCGCAGTGGTCAGGAGCAGTTAAAGGAATAGTTAACAGAGTAGAACGTGGCAAAAGGCTTGTTTGTGTTCATAGTATTCCTCATGCTTTGAATGCAATGACCTGGCCACATCTTAACTACATTATAATAACCCTTTAACAAGTTAACTGATTCGCAAACATAGGCAAACATCTACAAACGTTTGCAAACAGTTTCCTGCTTGCCTTGTGTTCTCTGCACCAGGGAGGGCTCTCTGGGGGCACCATGTCAGTGCTGGGCCCTTAGAATTGTCCTAAGCCCCCCCCCCCAAGTGGCGCCCCTGCTCCGCACACAAGCAAAACAGTTTGAGGAGGTAGGGGTAGGGGAGCAGGACAAAGGGTGACCAATTGAATAAAATGGAATGTTTACACAAAATCATTCAAATTAAACTCCTCCTTGCCACAGAGAGAACGGCTGGGGATAGTGGTTGTTATCTGTAAATGAAGCTTATGCTACTACCTGGTAATATAGCAGTCATTCTAATAATTTAATGGAGTCAGATAAATCATAGTTTCCCACAATATTTGCCACTGATGCATTTCCTGTGTCATAAAGTTCAAACACACTTATGCCTTCCAGTCAAGCGTCATTTCATTTAACCTTCAGGAACACTTTTGGGCTGTCTTGTGGGTGGTGACCCCGACGTGATCAAATGGCCTCCACACTGTGGTCATCATGGTAATCTAGCAGAGCAATTCCATCAGGCTCTGGAATACGCCAATCAGTTTAGCAACAGCAGTATCTTCCACATATTTACATTTTAACACCTGAGATTTTCCGGTGGCTCCCTAATGTCAAGCTATGGCTCAATAGCTACACAAAGACCAGTTCTGGCTCTCACAAAGTAATACACAATTCTTATCCTGTGAGAGGAGATGAGGAATGTCAAACTTCCTGTATCTCATGGCGTCTCCTGTGGAGCTTGAAGTCTTGACAGAGGTTAAAACTGAACTCCATTACCAAATCCCAATTAGAACAAGAACACTGAGAAGAGCAATCCTTTAATCAAATAGCTCAGACCATATGTTGAGGAAGCTATTGCTTTATATTTAGCCTACCTATTACAGCACATTTGTGCATTTGTATTGTAAACAAGTGAAACAACAGGAACTGTTTTAAAGACAAAAAATACCTGAGGTAACAAGTCACAGCTTGGCTAGTGTCCCTAAGATGTATTACAGACAGGTTGAACCCTGTCAGAACAGTAGCCTGCTAGCAACTACTGTATGTAAACAAACCCAAATTGATTAGCACAGTGTAAGAGCTTGACAAAACTGAACACTTCAGTTGTCCAGCGTGAAATATCCCAGTCCTTTGTTGTTGTGTGCATAAGCCCTGTATGAGGGTTTGTGGGCCCTTTGTAAATGTCAAGTGAGGAGGCTGTGGGTAAGGTAAGGAGCCCGTCGCCTCAGGGCCACCTGCTGTCAGGAGCACTGACTCCCGCGGCAGGGCAGCACGTGGGACAGAGCCAGGTCTCAGCACTAATCCAGTTATTGTCCAGGGGTTAAAGAGGCATTAGGGGAGAGACTGGTTAAGTGGCTGGCGGCGTGGTTGGTTGGGTGGATGCTTGGGGAGTTTCCCCCATGTATGCATGCAGCTTGGAGAGGCTGCTGGAAGAGTGATATCACCAAGGTGGCCAGTCTTTGGGGTTTGCTGCTGGGGGATGTAACATTACAAAGGATGTAAAATACTGCCTTTGTTTTTTTTTTTTACCTTTTAAGTCTTTTATTAACTCTGGAGCAGGGATTGAGTTAATTTATTAATGGGTTCAAGTTAAAGATACTTTGTTTATTTTTATTTTGTCTGTTTCTCATCTACAACTTGACTTCAGGCTCACTATCATTTGCAGTCAGGCTGGCTCTCAAGCACCTGCATTTCAGTCACCTTCATGCTTCGTGGCTCCTGACCCCCATCTTACACACACACACACACACACACATACACACACACACACGCACACACAGACACACACACACACACGTGCCCTTACCTGCATCTCGAGCACCTTGATGCGGTGCCGGTGGCTGCGCAGCTCCTCCTGCAGCTCAGATATGGTCTCCTTCAGGTCCTGCACCTGCTGCTTGCGCTCCTCGTTCTCGCGCAGCCAGTACGAGACCTCGTCCGTGCAGCGGAACATATCCGGGCAGCGCTGCTCGGCCAGCTGCGGCAGCGTGGCCATCAGGCGGCACTGGCCGTTGGGCATCACCTCGTTGCTATACTCACCGCACTGCATGAGGCCGCTGCTCACGCGGTGCGTGCCACCACTCTCGTCCCCGTGGAAGCCCGTCAAGTTGTCCGACAGCAACAGTGACGCCACCGTCACCGTGGCCCACGGCAGCCACAGAGCGAGCCGGACCGGCGCGTGGGCCAGGGAGAGCCTCATGGTTCTGTCTGGTCCGGCAGGTCAGGTCCTGAGGTGGCCCCGGTCCAGTGAGAAAGCAACAGCCAGTTGCTTTTCACAAAAGAAAGACCCAGAGCTCTTCTGCATTCAGGTTCTGAGAGAGACATCAGTCCGTTCACATCTTTTTGTGGAAATTGTCTTTTCAGTCTGTAAACATGCTGGAGTGCCAATCCACAAGCAACATTTGGTTGATCTGTGCATTTAGAATACAAATTAGGGTAAGTAACAGTACAGAAACTAGTTGGGGAAATGTGTCAGCAATTTAGAAACAGGACAAATTTGCATAATCACCTGAAATCTGACAACTAAGCATCTCACTAACTCTTTGCAGTAAGCCATTCCAGACTGTTCAGGGACTATCTATTTGAAGAAACCCCACAGGTGCCTTAGGTAACTTTAGTGAAGGATAATTTATATACATCAAGTGGACTTCCCCGATGCCTATCAAGTGATAAGTGGCGAGGGAAGATTTTAAATTGTATGCACTATTAGATAGTTACACTTACAGTATAAACAGCTCTCTATATTCCTTATAAATGAATTACATCTTTATTAGATAGTTACTCTAATCTATACACTTATAAACACTTTATATTCTTAAATACTAAAATAAAAGAGCCTTGTGGAAAGTCAGCCTCAACACATGGCTCAGATCTAAGAGCACCATCATGGCTGTGGTCAGTCATCTCAGGTTAGTCGTATTACAGTCCGAGGACTGATCGTCAGGTTGCTACCCCTCAGTCGGCGACTGCCAACTCGTGACTCGTTTCTGTGGCATCAAGGTAATTGGCCATTAAGATGAGCTCAGAGTGGAGATTAAACAACTGCTGGAGAAGTCTCTCAGGATTTATCATGCCGCCTGAGAAACACAATGCACATTACAAAACAGACCGTTTGCCAGATGTTATATGTGGATTGTGGCTGTTTGTAAATATGATACAAGGGAAAATAAATGCACTGGTAATGTGCATTTGGCAAATAACACTGTGAGACCTACTGTACTTACTTATATGCATACTCACAGTGTAGTGACATTTCTTTGTTACAGAACTTTTGAGAATGTATCCCTTGAAACCCCCTTTGCTTTAAATACTGTTATGTTTATTTTACCACACTTTACCATGATTTATGTCTAATAAAGTTAAGGATGTACAACATCTATACATTTCTCTCATCACTATAACACCCAACCCAACCTTGGTTAATAGCTGCTGCATTGAAATATAATTACAAAGTTCTGCAATGACAAACACCTTATTATCAATACTCACACTCACAAGGTAGAAGAAAACACAGTTAAGTTACATGAATCTGAAACACACAGGCCTAGGTCCATTGCTCTGTCAGTGGAATAATACAGAGAGCCACTCACCCTTAGATGTGCACTGACGCCCACCCTCCCCAGTCACGATGCAGTGGATAGAAGAGCAACATTGCCCGTTTTTACCCACAAACAAGTCGTCCTCACAGCAATGGGCCAACGCAGTTTAACAGCACATTTCTCTTTCCCGGGAGAGAAGACCTGTGGGGCAGAGCTGAGTTTCTGTGGACTGACAAGACATCTTATCCTCATAATCCACCCTAATAGGATTCCTCAAAGGCACAGTGCTACCCGCGGCGCTGCACATAGCACACTTCTTTTCCTGCAAAACACCCATCTCAGCACAGGTCATTATCAGTGTAACATTTACACCCCTACAAGAATACCAAACATATTAATAATGACCATTAATTAACACATAAATAAACTGCCATGTTGCATAAAAAAATAACTGAATAACTTAACTTTAACTGAATTCTTGGAATGATATTTAGACATGCAGTGAAACAATAGCATTTAGAACCCGACCTACTGATGAATTACATTCATAGCATTAACTCGCAATTTTCCTTTTGTTGTTATAACTATAAATTGTACATGGATTAAATATTCAGTCTCAGACTGTTAAAAGACAAGTCCAGCATTTTTCAACCTGGACCCTGTTGTTTGATGAAAAATAAAACAATACAATAGTTACAAATAAAACAATACAATAGTTAAAAATTAACAGTGAACAGTTTAAAAAAGTTCTTAAGACTACATTAAGGAGAATAGCAATAATTAACAATAATGTCAATGCAATCAATAGCCTAATGAAAATAAACAGTGGAAATAAACAAATACTATAATATACTATAATATAATATACAAACCATAACTCATAAGAAATGTTTAATTAACTTAGTGCACGCTGAACAGATATGTCTTTAGACCCCTCTTGAAAGACCCAAAACTATTGCAGGAATGGAGAGCACTGGGCAACTCATTCCTCAAACAAGGAACCACTGAGGAAAAGTCTTGAATTTGACCTAGCGTTTGTGGCTGGTCGACACAACAGACGCTCATCAGAAGACTGCATTGGACGGTTGGGGATGTACACCTTCATCATAGAATTGAGATAGCAGGGAGCAGATCCAGTAAGTGTCTTATAGGCCAAGGTGAGATATTTAAATTTGATTCTGGCCACTATAGGAAGCCAATGGAGAGTAACTAGAAGAGGAGTTACATGTGTCCTCTTTGATTGAAGACCAGGCGTGCTGCAGAATTCTGAATCAGTTGTAACGATCTTACTACACAAGCAGGCAGGCCAGCTAACAGTGAATTACAATAGTCCAGCTTGGAGATAACCATGGCCTGTACAAGAAGTTGTGTGGAATCTTGTGTCAGATAAGGTCTGATCTTCCTACTGTAAAGTTGTAAAGGACAAACCAACATGATTTTGCCATTGAGGCTACATGCTCAGAAAAGTTAAGGTCATCAATTATGACGCCCAAGTTACATGCCGATCTAGTTGGGGTCAGTGAAGATGAATCAGGCTGGATGTTAATCTGTTGTGGAATAGCTGTTTTAGCTGAAAAAAGCTCTGTTTTTGAGAGATTAAGCTGAAGGTGCCGATCTTTCATTCCAGACTGAAATATCGTTAAGGCATGCAGAAATCCGAGGGAAATGGTAGTCCTCAGGTGGGAAAAACGGGTAAATTTGAGTGTGGTCCACATACTGTAGCAGTGACAGTCAAATTCATGGGAGAAAGTGGTGTAAATAGAGAAAAGCAGAGGCCCTAATACTGATCTCTGAGGCACACCTGTGGTAAGGTCATGAGACTTTGATACCTGTCCCTGCCAAGCTTGATTGAAAGAACGCCCTTTAAAGGTTGTATTAGCTATAGTGGGGATACGTCACTTCTGTTGATTTTCAAACAAAACAGAGAGCTAGCTCGCTACTCCATCCCCCTCCCTCCCATGCAATTAAAACTCTCCTAAACGCGCATCTCGTCGGTTATTGGTTGAAACACTTTATTTTGCCTTTGAGTGGGTTGCCAACCCTTGTTGGTAGCAATTGTTTTTGTGTACAGATCTCGGAGCCTAGGCTGCCTACAGTTTTTGTGATGGCCTGCTTATGGCGCAGACAGCTAGCAGATCGTTAGGAAAGATTAGATGAATGTGATCATTTATGTTTGGGCCTTTTTTGGGCCTGAAATTGCTGATACAACCTTTATGGTAGGATTCAAACCAGTCGAGAGCTTTCCCAAAAAATTCCCAGTTCAGATAGTGTAGAAAAGAGAATGTCATGGTTTACAGTATCAAAGGCTGCAGATAAGTCTAGTAGAATTAATACTGATGACTGAGCAGAGGATAGCTACTCTCAATGCTTCAGTCACAGACAGAAGAGCAGTTTCTGGTGGGGGGGTTCTGTTGAGGGGCAAAAATGTCCACAAAATATTTGTCCCTGTCAAGGCTGCCGTGGTCATGGACACCTTAACAGGCAGTTGCCCGGGGGAGAGGGGGCTGTTGATGGGCAAAAGTCTGCACAATGTCCGCCCGCCGATTAATTGGTCGGTTGTCGCCGGGATCAATATTTCATTATAAGTGTTATGCAACATGGGTTGGAACCTTATGGAAATATCCCTATGCTTGATTGTTCAACTCAGTAAATGTTACTGGAAAAATACAATAACAACAATACAAAAATGTTATTTAACAGTAAACAATTTAAAAATTTGGTAAGACTACACCAAGGAGAACAGCAATAATAAACAACAATGTCTGCGGTGGGGATAGCCCAAGAATACCAAGTGAAGTTATTCATGACCAAGGTTTTTTGTTAACAGTCCGTCGGCCGGCCAAGAGTCAGGAAATCCATGTATAAGGATGTGGAAGGGGGCCTAAGGGACTACAGGGGCTTTGCCATCCAGTCTACTCTTATAAAGGGTGCAGTGAGGACAGCTCTGGGTGAATGTACCCACCGAAGCGTCCATCTGTGGCCAATAAAAATTCTGCCATAGAGGGAACTTGTTCACTCCTGCCCTTGATCACCCATCTGCATGTGGTAGACTGCTAGGAAGGGGTTGCACCTGAGTCTGGAGCCTCCACAATCCCAACCAGTAGGCCTTCATTGCCTGGAGGTGCCGGGAGCCTTGTCACTTGGAACTGAGAGCCTGGAAAATACATTGGCAGCCCTGGATCAGGTAATCGAAATTGGCCAGTTGGGCTACCCATCTCTTTTGCACTGCTCCCAGTTTAGCAATGCGAAAGTGGACCAGGGGGTTGTTATCTGTCACTGTCATCTTTGCAATAGATAGTTTTTAGATTTCTGAAGTGCCCACTTCATAGTTAGGAGCTCAGGCTGAAGGAACTATAATGGGAAGCGTTGCACTCGGCCAGATGGAGGCTCCAGCTGGTGTATGCAATGAAGTGCTCTGCCCCCCCTTACTGCTGAGTTATTACTACCCCGACAGCCAGCAGCTTCTGCTTTAGCTACTGAAAAGTCACAAACCCCAGAAAGGACCATACTTGCCTGACAGTTGTCGGGAGCTGCCACTCTTGCACTGCAGTCACCTTCATGGGTCAGGGGAGACACTTTTACTGCTAACACAGTGGCACAGAAACTTGACTTCCTTTTGGAAATCCTGGTATTTCCCTGTAGCTTTAAGCCATACTGCTCCATGGCCCGGAACACCTCCACCAGATAGTTCAGATGGGTTGCGAAATCTATGGGAAACACAATGTCATCATCAAGGTAAATAAGAGTGGACTCTGCTGACCCGCCCAGCATGCTTCAGATGCTGGAAGGTTGCTGGGGTATTGCACAATTCAATGGTCATCCAGTCCCACTCGCAGAGTCCAAGGAGGGGTCGTGATCAGGCGGGTAACATTCCCGGACAGGGATCACATTGCCGGTGGGAATCTGATGTTTAACAATACTGGTGCAGCCATAATCTTGTTTGTGCATGGAGAAGATGTGCTGCTACTTGGCCAGGGACAGCTGCAGTGTACATTGCTGATCCGCCCCCAGGCCCACCCCTGGAAAGACTCAACAACAAATGCTCAGGAACCTCTGACCGGCACAGTCACCCCCTTGTCCTGCCTTAACCACCCCAACATCAACTACCCTGGGGCTTACCATGGTACACACAATATCTCCTGCTGCTACAGGCTATAAGCCATTTTGTTGCTAAAGCTAAAAACTGTTAAGCTCAAAACTCCTCCGACTGATTGATTGATTTTGCTCTCAAACAAAAGTTTGAACCCTAGGTTGTGCGCAAATTGTGCATCCCTGTAAGTGCTTTGCTCAGACACATCAGCAGCCAGGAACCCTCAACTTTTCTGTTTATTGCTTGCTAGCCCAGCTCCCTACCCACAATGCTACCATCGCCGTCATCTTACTTAGAAGCTTAGAAGATATACAGTTCTATCATTCTGAGGAATTGTTTGTTTATTTGTGTTATTTTCATCAGGACAAAAGAGTTGCTTTGTCATAGAAATCTCTCAGTGGTGACAGAACTCATTCATGCTTTTGGGGGTCGGCAGTTCATTCATGGAGCATCACTAAAAGCTTTTCCACTCACCAGGTTCCATTCAGACAAACACAACCTTCCCTTATGCTTGTCACCATGCCATGAGGCAGCTGCAAAGGCCACAAGGTCACAAAACAGTATTAATTGCTCTATAGAATAACGGCCAACAAAGTCTCTTTTTTCCTTTACATTTTTGTTTTACAGCGGGTGGGAAATCATTTGCTCTTTACCTGCCCTATCCTTGCATTGAAAAGATATCAAGATGATGAGCAGAAAGGAAGCCTCTAAGGCATAAATAATACAAATGTGCATTTAACCTTTGGAAAGCAACAAGGAAATAATAGGACTCACTATATTCAGTATTTGTGCCCTCAACAATTACATAAAGAGTGAAAGAGAGTGATGCTACAGACAAGGATGTTAATTTCACTTGTCCTGCTTGTGACACTCGTGACATCAAGGTTACTGGCCATTTAGATGAGCTCAGAGGGGAGATTAAACACCAGCTGGAGAAGTCTAGAAGAAACTCTAAAAAGCTAAATAAAAACATTGGTAATAACATGTGGACTAAACAACACTACTAAAGAATGTATTTCCATGTACGGTACCTGCTTGTTATTCTTACATTGTTCAGTATTGTAGTCAAGGGTCTTTCATGATTTGTCCATATCTGGTCACCTCATGACAGTCAGTGTGTGCATGTGTGTGTGTGTGTGTTTGTTTGTGTGTGTGTGTGTGTGTGTGTGTGTGTGTGTGTGTCTACATTGCACAGAATAGGGATTATAATTAAACTTTTCTTTCTTAACTTGTTTTATTAAGGAATTATTTAAGAAGAAAAGTAGTTAAATACTAGCCTGACGAGCCAGACCCACATCAAGATGTAGGGTCTGGGAACTTATCATTGGCAGTATTAAATCCGAGGGGCGGGATAAACCGTTGTCTTTCAAATGTCCTCTGCACGCAATAGGATAGGCTACAACTCATGAGTCCCATGTGTTTTCCCACCAGCAGAGCTAGTTGGCTAGCCAATTTTAAAAAAGCTTAACTCGAGTCGCGATTCAAAGACCGCTGTTTGCCAGCAGCAGCATCCATCTTCTTTGTTTTCAAGTAGCAGGAAATTCAAATTCCGTCGCCGACTCTATACACAATGTGATTGGCCTGATAGAAGTTTCATTTTTCCAGCTCATAAGCCAACTGAGGGCCAGATGTACTAACGCGTTTGCGCCCACTTCAGGCGTATTTGTTTCGCAAGGCGCGTGTAAAATCATTGCGAGGTAGCCTATGTACAAACAGGCCGCAATGATGTAAAAGCGCAAACTGCCTGTCGCGGGAGCTGAACATGGCTAACTGTGTTTTTCGTGTCATGCATATGCATTCATGGGAGGATCCAGGGGGAAGTGTGAGTTTAGCGTAAAAAGATGGGAGGGGAAGCATAAAGAGCGCTTAATTATGTATTCCGCGGTATGTAAGACTACAAAGACTGCTCCTGAAAGCGCACGTCTATTCTGTGCCTAAATACTTCCGCCTTGTAAAAGCAGGTGTTAATCCAAATTGCAGTTCGATGCGTCAATAAGAGAACCTTTCAAAGACAACAGAATCGCTATTTAGTGTACCAGTTTTTTAAGTATTTGTAAAGCAACCTTAAAGGAACACGCCACCCAATGTCAGTATTAATATATGTTCTTACCTTAACTTTCACAAGTTGAGTCATACCTCTCCGGTGTCGGTATGTGCACTCAAACGCTCTGGCTTGCGGTGCGAATGTGTTAGCATGTTGCTATGCTAGCGGGCCCAGACGTAGCCATAGAGAGAGGAAGATAGCATTAAACAAACACATCCACGTTTTCCCTACTTAAATACAGTTGCACAAGTAGTTGATAAAAATGTGTAAGGTCACACAACGTGAAACGTGGCGATTTTCCAAGCGAATAAACAGGAGAACTACAATGTGTGGCGCAATAGCACTTGGGAGACTTGACCTAGGTAGTAATATTAATTAACACCTAATTGTAGATCCTATCACCACAGAGTTTAGAATCCATGCTTGATCGACCCCTCAGCCTCCCCCTCCCCTCTGAGCGAGAGAGAGGCACACACATTAGAGATGCGCTGATGGGCTATTATTTCAACCATAACTGCATAGCAAAACTTATCATCAATCCGCATCCGCATCAAAGTTTTTTGACCAATTTTCAAAAGCGCACCTGCCCGCCATGCATACGCTGGTTGTTTTAATGTATGGGTGATGCTGCGGCGCTGCTGACGTGAGGCTAGAAAGCTCTTGCCTGTTCTAGAAAGACTGATCCAATGCCGCAAATATATTAAAATGCTAAAGTCCTACATTGGCTATGTTGTAGCCTATCCCCAGAATATCAGCAGCAAACTCAGTCTCTGTCTCGCAAAACAATCTCCAAATAAAACGCACATCGGCCTGTTGCCTATTCTGCCAGCATTCAGACCTCTCAAGTCTCACGCATTGAGCATGAGACACACGCATTTTAATGACTTCACACGATCATACGCCACACATTGCATTTCTCACTCCGAGAAATTATTAACTTGCACGCACAGAAATTTCTAAGGGCTATATTTTACAAATGTGTCACAACGTTGCTGTCTGTGCGCTCATTCAGCTCAGAGAGCTGCTGTTCAGTTACTAACCTATGGGCCAATCAGAAAATAGGATTTCTCAACCAATTAGGAAATAGTTTTGTTTTGATGTGGGTCCGCAACGTGGAGACTGCTGGTCCGCGGAGTCGTGGAGTGAAATTAGGCCCGGTGCTTCGTCTGATAATTTGCTGCGCAGTTGATCAAGATACCACGGACCGACAAAAAAAGAAAACAAACGTTTTTGCTATCGATGTCATTAAACATGGAGCCATACAATAAAGTGGTGGTATGAGCGTTCATTCAATGCAGGCGTCTGCGCGAGAGAAACTGAAACTAATCGATAACGTTGGTATCAAAGCTCCGCTTCAACCTGTTGAATGCTATTTAATTGTTTAACGACACTTAATAGAACAATGTTGATTTTTGGAACTTCCATAGAAACAGAGCAGAGACTGTATAATACACTGTATAGCACTGAGTATTGTTAACCTGACTCTCGTCAGATGAATTTCGTTCCGAAGGCTGGGCCTAATCAAAAAATGCTTGCATGTGATTGAATAAGCCACTTGTCCGTCATCTATTGACGTGCTACTTCAACCGCTCACATCGAAGCCAACCCGTGACGCTGATAACAGTCTCACAGTCGCTTCTACGCTATGTCACATCTATGAAACTCCCGCCCTGCGTCCTGATTGGCTGTACCATAAAATCGGGTGCAGAAATCACTCTCAATGGAAGAGGTCCCAGATGGATCTTTTACGACATATGCATGTGCATACCTGTGTAATATACACATGTGCATACCTGAGTAATCTGTACAAAACGGATAGTTACATGACACTCAGCACAGCTGCAAATATATATATTGTTTTTCCAAATTGCGGAGCCCACTGTAAGGATGAGTAATAATTTGACTGATGGTATTTCACTGCGCTAGGCCACAGATTTGCCTGCAAACAATTTATTAGGCTGTCTGCCAGTGCCGACTCATAAGGGAAGCCAAGGTCAACACTTTTAATAAATGTAATTTTGTTTTAAAGTATTAATTTCTTAAGAAATACTACACATTTGATGCTGTTTATCTCATTTGTAAATGGTGCACTGTCACTTTAAGCCCATTGTGTCATTGTGTGCCACTGTCCACACGTTCTCATAATGATCTTTTTTTACCAGCGTTGTAGCCCCTACGCGTCACCTATTGTTCTCGTTAAGAAAAAGGATGGGAGCCTACGCATTTGTGTTGACTACCGCCTCCTGAATAGTAAGACACGTAAGGACTCCTTTCCCTTACCCCGTATTGAAGAGAGCTTGGATGCGCTGGCAGGGGCCCAGTGGTTCTCTACGCTGGACCTTGCAAGCGGGTACAACCAAGTTCCAGTCGCAGAGACAGATAAACCTAAGACTGCATTCTGTACACCCTTCGGTTTATTTGAGTGGAATAGAATGCCATGTGGACTATGCAACGCTCCCAGCACATTCCAGCGGTTAATGCAGCGAATGTTTGGAGATCAACAATGCCAGTCCTTACTGCTTTATTTGGATGACATTGTTGTTTTCTCTTCCTCTGTCACCCAGCATTTACAACGGCTAGAAGTTGTTCTTAGTCGGCTTCATAAAGAAGGCTTAAAGGCCAAATTGGAAAAGTGTGCGTTCTTCCGACAACAGGTTGGGTATCTTGGACACGTGATTTCCAACATGGGAGTTGCCACCGATCCAGGTAAAATTGAGGCGGTAGCCCAGTGGCAGCGGCCCCGCCACATTTCAGATCTACGCTCATTCCTTGGGTTTGCCAGTTATTACAGGTGTTTTGTAGAGGGTTTTGCAAAGCTCGCTAACCCCCTCCATAAGCTAGTGGCGGAGCTCTCGGGGGCGAAATCCAAGCGTGGATCTAGCCAAGGTCTTGAGGCTGCATGGACAGCTCAGTGTGAGGAGAGTTTTGAGGCCTTGAAGGCCAGGTTGGTGTCTGCACCAGTTCTAGCTTACGCTGATTTCTCTCTGCCTTTTGTTTTGGAGATTGACGCTAGTCACAGTGGTCTCGGAGCAGTTCTCTCCCAGGAACAACAGGGAGTTGTCCGGCCCGTAGCTTACGCCAGCCGGTGTCTTCGGCCCACTGAGCGCAATATGAACAACTACAGCTCCATGAAGTTGGAGTTCCTTGCGCTCAAGTGGGCCATGACCGAGAAATTTAGAGAGTACCTGCTGGGCCACAAGTGTGTTGTATTCACCGACAACAACCCCCTAAGCTACCTCCATTCGGCCAAGCTGGGTGCCACCGAACACCGATGGGCAGCTCAGCTTGCGGCTTTTGATTTTGAGATCAAGTACCGCTCTGGCCGTAGCAATAAAAACGCAGACGCTCTGTCCAGGCAGTATATGTCCAGTGCGAGCCTAGGTGAGTGCAGTCTCCCGGGAACATCGGTCCCGGCCTGCCTGCAGCAAACCTCAGTACCAAGCCCGGTGGTGTCAGCAACACAGTCAGTAATTTCGGTCCTCCCTGGTCACTCCCCCTCTGATATCCGCTCCATGCAGGAGGGTGATCCTGCCTTGAAAGAGGTATTGGAGTTCTGGAGGAGACAGGCCCCACCTACTCCTGAAGAGCGGCTAAGTCACTAAGCCTGCTCTGGGGTTTTTGCGTTACTGGGATCGTTTAGTAGAATACGAGGGAGTATTACATCGTCGGGTTTTCCGTTCAGATGGGGGTGAGGAAAACTTACAGATCCTTCTCCCAGCAGTCCTCAGACCAGACACTTTGAAATTGCTGCATCAGGACCATGGCCACCAAGGTGCTGAACGCACAGCTGAACTCGTACGCCGCCGCTGTTATTGGCCCGGTCTGTTCTCAGATGTCAAGCAGTGGTGTCGAGAATGTGATCGGTGCCAAGTTGCAAAAGACTCTGGACAGGTCCCCCACAGCTTTATGGGCCACCTGTTGGCATCTAGGCCTAATGAGATTGTGGCCATCGATTTCACTTTGTTGGAGCCGGCCCAGAATGGGGTAGAAAATGTGCTGGTTCTGACCGACGTGTTTAGTAAATACATCGTGGCTATCTCTACACAGGACCAGCGAGCTACAACGGTTGCTCGAGTGCTCCTGAATGAATGGTTTTACCGCTTTGGTGTTCCGAGCCGTATCCACTCTGATCAGGGTAGGTGCTTTGAAAGTAACCTGATCCAGCAGCTCTGCTCCCTGTATGGTGTGGTGAAGCCTCGCATTACCCAGCCGGTAATGGGCAGTGCGAGCGCTTTAATAGGACCCTACATAACCTTTTACGCACCTTGCCAGTAACAAGGAAGCGAGATTGGACTTGCTGCCTCCCGCAGGTGGTTTATTGTTACAACACCACCCCTCACCAAACCACGGGAGAATCCCCTTTCTACCTAATGTTTGGCCGGGAACCCACACTCCCTATAGATTTTCTCTTGGGAAGGGTCCAGGACCCAGTGCCAGGAACGGTGCAGGACTGGGTGGTGGAGCACCAGAGACGGCTTCGGTTGGCTTTTAACGGGGCGCAAGAGCACTTGCTAGCCGCGGCTAATCGTCGCAAAGACCGGTATGACCAAAGGGTTCGTGAGGCCCCTCTACAGGTGGGCCAGTTAGTCTACCTTCGGAACCACAGTGCTAGAGGTCGACATAAGATCCAGGACCTTTGGAGTACGGTAATTTATCAGGTGCTAAAAGCACCTTTGGGGCAGGGAATGGTGTACACGATTGCCCCGGTCAATGACTTGCAGAAGGCAAGGAATGTTCACCGTGATA
Source organism: Alosa pseudoharengus (assembly GCF_046254945.1). Lineage (NCBI taxonomy): Eukaryota > Metazoa > Chordata > Actinopteri > Clupeiformes > Clupeidae > Alosa > Alosa pseudoharengus. The sequence continues at coordinate 30,368,108 of NW_027468680.1, forward strand.
TGTTAAAGGCCCAAGTCACCCCCACCGTTGCGGCCCAGCCGCCGCTGGCTCCACCCCCGACAGCCTCACCCTTACCCGCTAGCGATCCTCCCAGGGAAGAGGACCTATGGCTGATAGTTTCACATGCCACGCCAGTCCCTTTGGGTGAACCAAGTTCTGCGGTTGCGGCAGAGCCCCTTGAGCCAACACCCCTAGAGGAGGGGCCGGCCTCTGAGGATAGCTCAGTCCAAGTTGGAAGCCCACCATCAGTGACCCTTGAGTCCCTGGCCGAAGCCCCTAGTTCTTTTCCAGCAGGCCTACGTCGGACTGTGCGTTCCACGGCCGGCCAGCACTCCAATATTTACCATCTGCCAAGGTAATAGAAGGCAGGTAACCTTACCACCGGGGCCCAGTATTAGCCAGTTTGCAACAGATGTTGCTTTTAATATCTACTGAAGCTCTGGCTCCCAGGTCGTCGTCGGGGCGACGACTCAAAAAGGGGGGGGTAGAATGTGGCAGATTGGTTTACACCTCCACAATCGTTTCTGTGCCATTTCCTCTGTGCGCGATTGGTGGAGCTACCATCACCCTAATTGCAGGGCGGACTCTTATTTGGATATTTAGCTTAGCGGATATCACCGGGAGGGACTTTCTCCTGTCTTTGTTTTGCTTCCGGGGTGCCCGTCGTTACTCGGTGGCGTGTGGTGGCAAGTTGGTTTGTGTAGCCACTTCTCCGACGAGTGTGTTTTAACTAAGTCAGCTTGAGTGGTCCATATTCACTGGCAAGGCTGTTGTAGCGAACTCTGACGCTGGGTGCTAGGTGGGAATCAGCTGGAGCCGTAGCCAAGCCTCGCATAAGCTCACTTCATGACCTGCGGTCCCAGAGAGGGGATTCATCGCCACTTGTCGTGTGAAGTGGATTACAGCCAAGTGCCTTCACGCCTTGGAAAGGCTGCTGTTCTGTTGTGTTGCTGTTTGTAGTTTAACGCATGGGGCTACGCAGTGGTGTACTGCTCTCTCTATAGCTCTACCCGCATGCCTACGTCTGGTTGTTGTTTTCTTTGATTTGGCAGCTATACGGTGTGTTGTCCCGTCCTTTTGCTTGAGTTGCATGTTTATTCTGTGTTGTTTTCTTTGATTTGGCGCCTATCGCCGGCTATACCTGGTGTGTTGTCTTGTCTTTTGTTTAACCTGCATGTTTATTTTGTTTGTTGTTTTCTTTGATTTGGTGCATGCGGTTATGCAGTTCTGTACTGTTTCTCCCTATGCTTGACTCGCATGCTTTTCTAACTGTTGGCCTATTGGTATCTTTGAGGTGTGTGTGTGTGTGTGTGTGTGTGTGTGATTGTGATTGTGATTGTGTGTTTGTGTATGCATACTGTGACCAGGGCAGCTTCACTGTCAGGATCAACCTCTGGGCCCTGGTGGACAGCCTGACTGCCTCCCCTGCCCCTGCCTGAGATAAGTAGCCTTGTTAGCCTAGTTTGATAAATAGGCTATTGGTGAATGAATGATCGCCATATAATTACTCAAGCCTTTTACCAACTCTTGTGTCTCTGTTCCTCCTCTCTCTCTCTCGCTCTCCCTCTTCCGGACAGGTGTGGTGGGTTTCCCACAGGCGGCAGGCCAACCTTCAGGTGGCGGAGTTCCCCCTTCACTTTTCTCTGCTGTGTACAACGGGTGCCTATTCTGAATTGCAGTGTAATTGCAGTGTCATTATCCTTCACGTGTGGTGCGTGTCTTCTGGGTCCCTCCTTTTCCCCCTTTTTGGAAATCCTGCTCGCTGTGGTAAGCCCCCTGCCCTGCTCCACTCCCTTTGATCACGGGTCACAGGTTAAGCTACGGCGTAACAGTGTGGTTGCCATCATTAACCATCCAGTAGATCTGACCCAGGCGTCTCCCGTAACCTGATGCATTGTTTTTATGGTTGAATCTGTGTTGTATGTATCAATAAATTATGTTAACTTAACTCTTGTCTCTGGCCTAAGAGTGTACGAATCTGTGTTGCCTTGTGGGTACTATAGGGAATATAGTGTAACTGGTCCTAGGGTGTAACCCCCTAGGTGGCGTAGTCGACTCCAAATTTCCTTGCCACGTCACAAAAGCTCGCTTCAACCTGTTGAATGCTAATTGTTTAACGACACTTAATAGAACAACGTTGATTTTTGGAACTTCCATAGAAACAGAGCAGAGACTGTATAATACACTGTATAGAACTGTGTATTGTATAATCCAATTTGAATATAACATGGCCAAAAGCTATTGTAGCCTTCTTTCTATCTGTTAAAGATCAACAGATCAGTGATTTACGCCTATCTGCTCGCCAAAAAAGCTGGTATTGTGTTTCCTGAATCCTTACATTCAGGCATTCAAATTAAACTTCATTAAAAAACATGTATTTTATTTCTGCATTTCCTACCAATGTATGATGATTGCATGAGGGAAACATCCCAAAACAATAGCACCCATATAATTGTTGCTGTTTTGAGAAGTATTTCTTTTCTTATGCAAGCATCATGCAACCATGCAAAAGCAATGAAACTAATTATATCTTACATTAGTAAAGCAGTCCTCTGATGTGCATGTCACAAAACATTTAAGTGAAAGTGCATGTATAACAATATGGGCATAATAATGATTGTGATAATGATAATGACAATTTGATTTGGAGGGAGTGGGGTTGGGTACGTGTAGATGAGCCCTATGACCCCAAAGTCTGCCATGACTGGGCCTCAGGTCAAAGAAGTTTGAGAAAGGCTGGTCTACATAACCTGCATCAGATTGAGGTTTGCAGTGATGCGCCTGAAGGCACGGGTTGAGGACCCAGTCAGTTACGTCACAATATGCACATTTGTTCATACCTACGTAATCACCATGACCAAAATTGTACTTTTTTTTTTTACTTTGAATCTTGAAAAAAAAAAATATTGACCTACCTACCGACCCATTTTTTTGCAAACAAGAATATTTTTAAGGATGGCTTCATGACTGTGAAAATGGCTGACATTGAACCACAGTGCTTTAAATGGGAGCCCCCAGTATCAGTCATCAATGCATTCCAATTCCCTCCCACAAACACTTACAACACACAACATCACTCATAAACACACACACACACACACACACACACACACACGGACAGAACCACCACTGTTCAAGAGACCATTTTGGGGCTAAATGTGCTTTTTCTCATTTGGTTGTTTTCTGTTTGTTTAGAGCAGAATGATACACTGCTGTTCAAAGGGCCCATTTGGGTGAAATTATTATTATAATTTATGTTATTATTATTTATTATTATTTACTATAGGGTTCTAGAATAAATAAAATAGTGTGTTTGAAATAATGGAATTTGTGCTCTCTCATGAAGCTGGGTCGATGGGACATGGGGAGGGTGGGTCTGTTGATCAGGGGGAAGGGGGCGTGGCGCCACGAGTAGTTCAAGCAGACGTAGGACTTTCATGTACTTCGATCAGGGGGGAGGGGGCGTGGCACTGTGCCAATGCCACGCCCTATCCCCCCTAAGAAACAAAGTCTCACTCCTTGCAAACATGTAAAACTTGAGAGCCCTGTGCCAGCTTGTGCCAATATATCGTCCAAAATGCATTCTCCACATTTTTAGCTACATTTTCATGTACCACATCAGCATTTTTGTTCAGTGAATCTTTTGTAAATTGCTTTACAATAGCGTCGGTCCCTTGTCAGCCCTTTTTTTTTTTTTTTTTTCAAAAAAAAAAAAGTGAATAGAAGTACATTTTCCTGTTGAATTTAACAATCCAATCAAATCAGGTGTATCGTGTGTAATTCTCCCTCTGCAAAGCTCTGAAAATGGCTATAAATTCATTATGTGAAAAAACATCACCACCTTTAACCTTTGGTTGGTTGGTTGTTAACATTATCACATTGTCAGAGCATTTTTATTAAATTGGGCTTGATTTTCAAAAAGCCCGTTTTCATCTTCTCATTTCACCACGTGGACAGTTAACAGGATTTTTTTTAATTTTACCATATATCATTCTGTATGTGAGGATCATCTGCCCAAAATTTGGGCTTGTTGCTGAGTTTCTTCATTGAGATAAGATTTTTTACAAATATTGTCTATAAATCCACTGAATTTGTACTTTATCTGCAGTACCACTTTGCACCACATGTGGTGCTCTTTTAATACAATGGAAGTCAATGGAAGAGTAAGAGAGTCACTTGTTTGCTGCACATATCCAATCTAAACACACAGTTTATGGTTCATATGGTTCAAGTAAAAAGGGGTTTCTAAAATTCAGTGCATTGTCAGATGCATAAAAATCAATACTAACGATTTATCATCTTTTTACAAATGCCTCTTGGATCCACGAGTCCTCAAACCTTGTTATGAATACTTGTGATGAAAACACACATGGTCATCTTCATCAAGTGAAATACCTTGATGAACTGAATTTTAGAAACCCATTGTTTCTTGAATATGTTCCTTTATGACATTAATTTTCCACCTTCTTTCCCAGATCACATGGAGACGAAGCACTGATCTCCATCTTGATGCTCTTTGTCTATGTATCACAGAGGACTGCATCCCATGCATATGACGATGGATATAGACTTTGCCTAACCAGTTGGCTAGTAATTATTAAAGTACTCACATAGGCACTATTAGGTTAAAGCTGGTGTAGAAAACTCATTACAAAGATGGTAATTATGCTAAATCCTCTTGCTGCATGTATGATGACCAGTCAGTCTTATGTGTGTATAATTTACTTGATCAGTTTATTTTCTCTAGATAAAATTTATGTATGAGTAGTATGTTGTTCATGTTGCAATAATTATTTGGACCAATTCAACTATGAACCATAAACTGTGTGCTTAGATTGGATATGTGCAGCAAACAAGTAACTCTCTTACTCTTCCATTGACTTCCATTGTATTAAAAGAGCACCACATGTGGTGCAAAGTGGTACTGCAGATCCAGTACAAATTCAGTGGATTTATAGACAATATTTATCTCAATGAAGAAACTCAGCAACAAGCCCAACTTTTGGGCAGATGATCCTCACATACAGAATGATATATGGTAAATTTAAAAAAAATCCTGTTAACTGTCCACGTGGTGAAATGAGAAGATGAAAACAGGCTTTTTGAAAATCAGGCCCAATTTGAAAAAAATGCTCTGAAAATATGAAAATGATAACAACCAAAGTTAATGCATGGACAGGACCTTATAATACATATATGTGTAGGAAAAAAAATCTGATGAATTTGTGTCACATACTTTCTGAATGAGAAGCCCTCAAAAGTGATGTCTTTTCACATTATGAATTTATAGCCATTTTCAGAGCTTTGCAGAGGGGAAAGTACACAAGATACGTCTGATCCGATTGGATTTTTTAATTCAACAGGAAAATGTACTTCTATTCACATAGTTTCACTAATGTGTGTGAAATACCAAGAGAGCCAATAATGCTGGAAGTTGAACAAAAAGGATTGTTCACCACAATGCTTAAAATGACTTGAAGTTTCAAAGGGCTGTAGTTTTGCAACGATTAGTTATCCAGATATACTATTTAAGATCTATGCATGGATTTGGTCTACAAACACCTGTGATTTTTTTCAGATTTTTTCGGAGAGGGTCACCTGCCAAATTGTGCTGAAATTGGGTGATTTCACACGGAATGACCCTTCTAGATGTCCGTCATATTAATTCTGTAAGAATATCTGAATAATCTCCTCCACCATTACCAAACCCTTAGGAAGTGGGATTAACACCTTTAATTGTTCTGTGCCAGGACAGACAACATCTATGACTACTTTTAGTTTGGATTTTAATCTTTTGCTGTTGAACCCATGTAAGGGGAGCCTTGTGCCCCTTACGTCCAACGGTGAAAATGGTCATCCTGACTTGATATCTACTTGCTAATCTCTTCTGATGTCATTTGACCTTTAAAAACATTGATTGCCACAAACAGGGCTCTGATTATTTTTCCTTTATGGTTATTTTTTTCCCCGGAACTGTTTGTGACTCGGGTGGGCTAAGTGGAGTGGAAAGAAGGTGGACAATCTACTGTCCTTGAGAGGTTGGCTCTCTTGTGCGCTATAAAAGGGCTCTTATGGTGTTCAGGCATCAGGGAGTGCAAGAGTACGGAGTGGCGCGCCTACAAACACACAGACACGCACACAGACAAACAAGCAGATTCGTTTACAGACCAAGAGTCTGTAGGGGAAGAGAAGACAAGGAGAAACTTCTCAGAGAAGAGGGAGCACACTCTTACTGTGCAACAGGTGAGTCACATTATTATATCCATTTTATGTGCAGTCAGACTATTAAATAACCCAATTTAGAGTCATTTCTCTTACTTACTTAATGGGAAAGCTGTATAATTTGTTTAATTTAAAATCTTGAAACTTCCATATGAATAATCATACTGAGAAAGGTTTTTTATGCTGGATGGAACAATGTTCTTATTGAGATATGAACTCAAAACTTTTCAAATTAACCTTTTTCCTTGTGAACTCGAGAATATCTTAACATGGACTGTCTAAATCAATTTTTTTTCTCATTTTATGAAAATGTGCATATGTGTGCTCATTGTAGGTGTGTTGGCTACAAATAGTTGTTCCGTTTTATCTCTTTTGTCGTACAGATAATTTGAAAGTCATTCATGAATAACAATATATTGTATTGAATTGAATAACAATAAATTGAATTGAATTGCATTGTCATCATACTCACCAGCAACCTATAACATGCTGATCTCTGTCCCTTGCAGATATGTTGAAAGAACTAAAGATGATGTGTCCTGTATGGCCCTTGGCTGTGGCAGTGCTGTGCATACTCACTATGGAAGTCAGCAGTCAATGCTGGGAGAGCTCCCACTGCCAAGACCTTAGCACAGAGGAGAACATGTTGGTTAGTACTCTTAAGAGAGGAGGTTGGGCTGGGATACTTTTAAACTTACAGTAAAATGTAGTGTGTATGGGTTAAATATTTGTATCTATTGATAGTTAGTCATAATGGTCAAAGCCCTGAGGGGAATATCCCGATCCTGAACATATTTCTGTAAGAGAGAAGTGTGTATTGATTAAGGCCATCAGGATTCATTCCATTATCAAAACAAAAACTCTCTACTCTTGAAATGAAATGGAATTGTATATATTTTTGTTGTGTAAAATGTGGACATTTTAAATTAATTAATTATTTCTGTATTTACTGTTGTGTTAAACTAGGACATCTTAATCTAATGCCTTGTGATTACTGTGCCCACTGATAGGAGTGCATTCAGCTGTGTAGGTCAGACCTCACAGCTGAGACCCCAGTGTACCCTGGCGAGGGCCACCTCCAACCCCCAGAGCCTGAGGAGACTGACGCAGACTATTTGCCCACCCTCAACCTTGCCGCCGCGGGCTCCCCCGAGGAGTCATCCCCTGAGGGGAAGCAGGCCTTCCCCAGGCAGGAGGAAAAGCGTTCCTACTCCATGGGTCACTTCCGCTGGGGCAAGCCGGTGGGCCGCAAGCGCCGGCCCATCAAGGTATACCCCAACGGCGTGGAAGAGGAGTCGGCCGAGGTGTTGCCGGGGGAGATGCGGCGCTCGGCGGCGGCGCTCAACGACGTGGACTACGGAGCGGTGGCTGGCGAGGCGGAGGAGAAGGCAGCGCTGGCCGGGCTGCTCCAGCAGAAGAAAGACGGCTCGTACAAGATGAACCACTTCAGGTGGAGCGGGCCACCGGCCAGCAAGCGCTACGGCGGCTTCATGAAGTCGTGGGACGAGAGGAGCCAGAAGCCCCTCCTCACGCTCTTTAAGAACGTCATCAACAAGGATGGACAACAGAAGAAAAGTCAGTAAGCGGGGTTGTGGGGGAGGAGAGTGGGTTGGTGGAGAGAAGGAGCAACAGAGGAGAGGAGATGGATGAGAGGAGAAAAAGTGAAGGAAAGAGAAGGTGAGGAAAGGAGAAAAGGATACATGACACTGACCTGTGAGATTTTGCCCTTGCTTTTTGTTTCCCTCCGTAAAGAGGGGACATAGGCCCTACTTGCTTATTCCTCCCCCTAATGATACTAGTAAGTAGATTGATTTGTAATATTATTGGGGGTATCAAAAGGCTTTGTTGACCACAAGCACTTTGTTTTACAAGTTACTCCATGATTAACACTGCTATCAAGAAATAAATTCTGAATATTGTACATATGCTTTTGTGAGTATTAATGAGAAAATGGGTGAATCATCTAATTTGTTGATGTACTATACTGTAAACTAATTACATGTGATACATAAAAATATTTTATTGCAAGCACTTTAAGGCATGCTTATTTATTTCCATGATGATTCATTTTATCATGTTAAGAATTGAACTGGTAAATAGTTCCTTTAATCTTTCACATGCGAGACTAAAATAATCACAAAGATTACAATCAAGATACATATATAAATAAATACAACAAGTAAAAGACCCCACCACACACACACACACAAACAAACAGTAAGACTTGTGTGTGATTTGATAAAATTATATCTTATTTATTTTATATTCACATATAATCTTTGCACCATTTCCACACAACATATTTACATCACTGATTTAGCACTTCAAAGGATTAAACATTTATACAAAGTCAATTTTGAGATGAAAATGCCTTAAACAGTGCTCTTTTCTGAGTACCTGTCGGACAAACACACACACACACACACACACACACACACAAGAATGCTTAATGGTTTGTGCACAGTGAAAACATGCAGCAACTCAAAGGACGAAGTCTGCCACATACTTCAAAACATGTAAAAGTTCTTATCACAAATATTTTTTCTTCATCAAAACCATTGCACAATTGCACAATCTTCACCATACTCCTAGCAAACAAAACTGGAGAGAGAAAAAGAGAGAGAGAGAAAGGGACAGAGAGAGAGAGAGAGAGAGAGAGAGAGTTGTGTTCTGTTAAGAGATCTTCTCTTCTTAAAAAGTAGCAGTTTCTTTAGCAGCAGGGTGGAAACAAAAGAGACTAATGATGAGGTTAGGACCAAAGCGAGACAGGCTTGTGAAAGGCAGCTATGAGAGCACTAACACTACAGCATATCAGACTTTACAGAACGACATCATGCAAAACGCATAGATCTCACTGAGAGACATGGAACACACGTAGTACAAACAAGAGGAAAGTGCATATCAGTCAACAACAGCTGGGGTAGGAGCAGCAAACAAACAAAAGAAATAATACCATCTAAAAATAAGCTCACGACAGCACACAACAAAGATGAGACAGGCAATCCAAGTAAGTAGCATGGAACACAACAGTACAACACAAACATGAGGTTAAATATGAGGTACGACATTTTCAGATGATGCAAAAGGACTGAGAGCAACGATTTAGTGTAATCGTTTGAATGATCACTTAATCTTTTGCAAGACCAACAGGCTACCTCTAGAAAACAAGAGGCAGTGGTATCATACACTGTGTCCTTGCTGCAGCTTCACACAATCCACTCCAAGCATCTTCCCGAGCTAACGACCACTTAAAGCTCAAATCACCTTAAACTAAATGGCAGATAGATGACACACATTCTGTCATTACAATCATCATGTTCATCGCCGTTCACATGAGAGAAATATCTTTGCCTAGCTGAAATCCACTCCCACTGAGATGTTATGCTTTCCCACTCTTGAGATGAAATATAGTGTCTGAGTGTGAATTATAAGAAGCATGAGATGGAATATTGTTGATGTATATATCAGAGTATAGCCATCACTTAATGCCGATGACAAATATAGTATTTCACTGACAAAAAGAATTCCACGTTTCTTACAATAACATCAAAATGTAATTGAACAAACTTATTCAAATGAATCATCTTAAAATCTAACCCTGTAAAGGCATACCAATGACCTCTTGAGCTTTCTCTGAAGCTTTCCAGAAATAACCTTGCCAGTGTCTGTGTCTGTTCCAATGGCTTTGAGCTAATTCCTTTCAGGGATTATTGCTTCTCGGTACAAAATTATTGCAGCATATTGACACGCCACATATACTAGACACACACATGCACTACAAGATATGTACTGTACTACACTTGCACATGTCCCTACTAGGAATCTGTGGTGAAACAGTTGTCTTGATGAGAGACTACACAGAGAACACACGTGATGACTCTTCTTCATCATTCTTACATTCTTTGACAAAAGTTGAACGTCGACGTTTAAGGCAGTCTTCATTTTTTGTACAAGTATGCCAATTAATAGCTTCCACCGAGTATCTTACATATATGGATATCCATACAATTATTCTTGCACCTTACAAACAAAAGCAATGCACAAACAGACATTCCAAAGGGAGGCTACAGTGTGTAGCATTGAATACATTCGGCTACTTCAGTGCCTTTTTTTTAAGGTAGACATGATGAGTTTGCACTCTGCACTGACCCTGAACAACTAACATGATTGCACCCCAACAAACAAGAAGAAAACAACAAGCTCCTAACTGATTAGTGGCTTGTTCAATGCATCTAAGTGATTCATATATATATAACTTCTTTTGAAGGGTTGTTGTATAATTCCCACGTAAATCCATTTTTGTTGTAATCATCATCATCATCATCATCTGATCTACTATCTACATCATTTTCCCTCAAATGTTTTCATGATGACACCTGCACACTCATTATCCTCTTATTCTGATGTAGGTGACAGATGCAACACAAACAAACAAACATAACAATGGGCTTCACAGACATATGGTTCTCTCAGTAGACGCAGAGGTCGGGGAACTTCATCTCGTAGACGGGTATGGAGCGGCTCTGTCCGTGTGCAGTAGAGACCGTTCCTGAGGGGCTCGGGGGTGGCCTGGGGGAACGGAGGTATGGGTTTAGTCCAAATGACAGTTCAGTCAGAAAGACGTTGACACAAATATTTAACGTAACTACAATGGCAGAAAGGTTAAAGCTACATACTGTAGCTAGTTGTGATGCTTGTACTGTTCCATACCTGATTGTGATTTCAAAGATCTGGTTGAGTTTACTCTGCAGCAGTGAGGCCTAAGAGGGAAACACCAGTTAACAGTCATTCTGATAATCATCTTCATCAGTAGCAGCTTTTTCATCATCATCATCACTAACATTATTATCGTCACTTTCTTCTTCTTCTTCTTCTTCATCATCATTTTCATCACATCATCATCACTTGCTTTCCCTTGCTTTTGAAAACGTTGTGGATTTGTATGCCTTTTGTCAATGTGGTTTGTGTATTTTCTTTTCTGCTCTTTTAGTGCATAAAGCTCTTTGGACAACGTTAGGGTGTTCTAAACTGCTACACAAAGGAAATGCCTTGACCTGACTGAAGAGCTCACCCGTGCACCACAGTGTGCAGCGATCTCCTCAAAGGGCGCCGTCTGGAAGCGCTCCACCACCAGCCTCCTGCGCTCCCTCTCCTGCTCCTCCATAGTCACGCTGTCCACTGAGGGAGCACAGGGAGCAGACGCCATCAGCCAACACATACGCTACAGCGCTACCATTAGGAGACCCTTACTTTATTGCCAGCGATTTCAACCAAGGTTAATGTTTTTTTCTGTCCTGCCATTGGGTATAGGCATAGGTATCACCAGACAGTTCTATGAGTAAGTAAGTCCTCTCCAAACTTGATAATGCCTTGTATTAGCAATGAGGAGCTGAAAGTTCCATATGAATACAGTTAGTTAAGTAATTAAGTGCAGTAGTCTTAACAGGCAGCGGTAAAGGCAAGAATTAGGACATTTCTTGCATGTCCAGCTCAACAGTTGACCAACAATTGTTAATCCTCAGAGCTTCAAACTCTTGAAAAGTTAACATACCGGTACTGGTCACATATGATTATTTTTGTCAATGCTAACCGATCAGTGATCAGTATTTACCAATAGCTTGCTTCAGCGTTTCAAAGGTGATCTGTTCAGTTGGAGTTTTCTGTGGGCACAGAGAAAAGAGCTTTCATGTGACTGCTGCAAAGCAAAGTTTAACCTGAATAGCTGGAGCACACACCTGGAGGGCAGGCCTTGGACTGTTTCTTATAGATAGAAATAGAAAACAGAGGACAGTCAAGGGCCACGCGCTCATTTAATATAGGATAGAAATGTGCTTACTATATCACTTATCAGGCTACACTGTCATTTATTTCTCTCTGAAATAGTTCTGCTTTCCACAAGTTTGAAACATGTTTCTATGGTTATATTTGATAGCCCAATGAATGACCTCACTGTCATATGACCCAAAAATAATTATTATTAGTTAGTAAATTAAGCTATGGGTTGTCTCTGTCTGTCTATCTGTCTGTCTGTCTGTCCATTTGTTCATGTGTCTGTCTCACCGGCTCTCTCTCTGGGCTGTGTCTGGAATCCATCTCCAGCTGGAGAGAGATGGTGTCCCCGATGCTCTTCCTTTTTGACAGCCTGTCCTCATCTGAAGGGGACAGACACAACAACCACAGGAAAACTCAGCCACTAATACACACACACGCATACAAACACGGCATGACCTTTCAATTGTGCGTCACCTGTCCTTGCAAGAAAACAGTTTAGTTTTGCACTTTATTCAAGCTAAAATCCTTATTAATGTTGTCCGACATGTTATTTGGCTGATTGGATGCAATTGCACAGATAAAAATAAACTGAGAATAGCATTAGCAACACCAAGGTCATTGGTCCACTCAACAGCCACTGAGTATATTATTACTCTTTTCAGTATAAGGTAACTAGCCCCTGATGGAAGCATCTACATTAGGATTACAGGTAATCAGGCGGACCGTACCTGTTATCTGTGGAATGTAAGGAGTGGCCAGCCTCTCTGTGTTGTAGCCGCTCCCGCCCAGCGTCTCGGCTATTTTGGACTGCAGGAAGACAACGTCTCCTCCAGGCTTCGGCAGGCTCTCTGGCAGTCTGAGAGGGAGAGAGAGAGAGAAAGGGAGAGAGAGAGAAATGGAGAGAGAGAGGGAGAGAGAAAGGAAGAGAGAGAGAAAGGAAGAGAGAGGGAGAGAGAGAGGAAGAGAGAGACAGAGAAAGGAGTAGCAAGAGAGAGGGAGGAGAGAAAAGGAGACAGACACACACACACACACACACACACACACACACACAGAGAGAGGGAGAGATAGAGTGAGATTAAGAGACAGGGAGACAGACAGACAGTACACAGCTGAGCCATCACAGTCTAGCATCATGAAACATTATTTTCAGATAACATCTTTAAAGTTGCATGGGGCAAGAGTGTCTGTAATGTACTTTCTGATCAGAGAGAGAGAGAGAGAGAAACCTCTCTGAAGCCAAACAGTGCCAAAGCTCACAGGCTCTCTGGATCTCAGAATATTGTGAAATATTTCTTTTAAAAGCCTTCAGCAAAGCCAGGGCAAATGTTACCCCCTTACAAATGATGCTCCGTTGCTTCAGGGCGAGAGAAGCAAGAGAATAGAAGAAGGGCCAGACAGAGAGAGATAAAGAAGCACATGGACCCTGTATGGACCATGGCAGGGATACGTCCTTTTAAAGCATCTTTCATATAGGCATTCATAGATGCCTCAGATGATTCACAGGAGTTTGAAAGAAAGTACAAGGAGAAATGGACAGGTATTTGCTTGCTCTGCAGTGACTCAATAGAGAGTCGATTAGCTGTATACAGGCAAGGGGCATGAAAGGCGGCTATTTAATATTGATCATCATAGAAAACTTGCGTCGCTATTTCAGCTCCTGCCAGTGCAAATGCTTGGCTTACAATTGGTTTGAAAGTCCACTAAACCATGAGTCATCCGACAGAGAGAAAAATACGACGTAAAAGAGAGGGAAAATGGATTCTATTGTAAGGGCAGCTGACCTTGGTTTATCCAGGAATACATCCTCTGGCAGTAAGTAAGGGACCTCCTTCTGTCGAGCTTCAATCACCTGAAATGGCATTAAGGAAAAACTGTTGTTTCTGCGGATAATTTTCGAACAGATTGAGAGAGATATTGATTGAGAGAGACACTAAACTGCAACCATTTCTAAGATTTCTAAGTGACTATTTACATTTCTTAGTGACCACCACTTCATGAGGATCTGAATAAGATCTGGAAAGGAGAAAAAGGTGTCCAACCTCGTGTACGTGCTGGCAAAAGGTGGGCACGGTGGTCAGCTGGCCGATGAGGTTCAGGTAGGCAGCCGAGAGGGCATGAATGGCACAGCGATTATACACAGGAAGTGCCTCCTCGCCTGCCAAGTCCTGGGGAGAGAAACAAAGGCACAATGGTGGTGAGTTGGAGGAAAAAGACCCCCACTCTCACCCCCACACACTACCTGCCCGCCCTTGGATAGAGCTGTCCCTTGGATGGAGGGCCTCCAGTTTCAAAATGAAGTGACCCGTGCAACTCCCTTTAAGACACCCACCCTCAGGCCTAGCTGTGCTAATCATGGGCAATGCCTAGAGGTGGCTGTACCTGCAGAGCCAGAGCCAGGCGGATGAGGTCCACCACCACCTCCTCGTTGGCCAGCTCCACAGAGAGGAGAGCCAGCAGGGAGAAGAGCGACTCAAAGTGGTGCTGGGCGCTGTTCTCCTCCTTGCACACCAGGTAGATGTGGCGGTAGAGCCTCTGGGCATTCTGTTAGGGCAGGAGAAGATGAGGGCCCAAGATGTTGTCAATCATTTTTGCAGTTTTTTGCTATTGGGGGCAACAATAATACTATAATTCTAAGAGTGTGAATACTACTACTACTACTACTACTACTACTACTACTACTACTACTAATAATAATAATAATAATAATAATAATAATAATAATACTAATACTAATAAGAGTCCTTTTTGCAGATTTTATCTCTGCGTTTCACATAATACACCTCCTGTTGTTGATTCAGAAACCCTAACCCTAACCCTTGACCCTAAGAAAGTGGGACCCCATAACCCTGTAGTTATAGGAGACATAAAGATTGAGCAAGTAGCGTCCTATAAGTACTAGGAATCCATGTTGACAATCAACTAAAATGGAATGTGCAGGTAGAGTGTCTCTGTGCCAAGCTGGGCCAGAGACTACACTTCTTACGCAACCAATTATGATACTCTTCTACAATGCTGTATTGTAAAGTTTAATCAGATATGGTATGGCTGCCTGGTTTGGCCCACTCGCAGTACAGCTCAAATCTAAGGTGGAGAGATTAGTAAACAGCGATGAAGGTAATGAATAGAAGGGATTACCCATCCCTTCAATCCATTTTTGAAAAGAGGATGGTAAACCAGGCACATAAAATTCTTGATGACCCAACTCATATTCTCCATACCGAATACGAGCTACTGCCATCAAGGAAGCGGTTTAGGGCCATTATCTATAAGAGCAACCGTTTTAAGCAGTCCTTCTCCCTACGTCGGTGGCTCTACTGAATAAAACAAGGGAAGGGAGGAAACATACATTTTAGAAATCTCCCTGGATCAGATCCATGTCCTGCATGTATGTGATTGTTGTCCTGCATGTATGTGATTGTTGTTTACAGAGAAGGCACTTTACAGCCCAAGACAAATTTCCCCTTGAGGGACAATAAAGTATATCTTATCTTATCTTATCTTATCTTAATAATAATAATAATAATAATACGTTTATTTGATATAGCACCTTTCTCAAACCCAAGGTCTATTTTTGTGCATCTCTAATTGTCACTTTATTGCATTTGTATGTATTTTCACACATACAACAATCAAAAATTCAAAAAAGACAGGCAGAATGTGCAGGAATACTGTTACTGCTGCTTACTTTTTATCCTGAATAAAATCATTATGATTTATGAAAAGTTACATTTTGAACAAAGAAATATAAACTGCACTGCATGTAAACTAAGAAACATACTTTGGATAATACATTATTAACATACTGCATGCTGAAGCATTACTCTGGTCCCTCTGGTACATTGCAATGCATTTCAAGTCTTAAATATTTAATTGGATTAACATATCCTCATTTCATATTTTGTGTATGTGTGTGTCTATGAGTGTATAGGAAGACATTACCTTTTTCATGAAGAGATTGTCCTGACGGGAGCATTTGTCCAACTTCAGTTTCAACACTGAGATATCTCTGATTATACTGAGAAACAGGAAGGTGGTGTCCATGTTAATGACATATTCCTATCTGGAATATCCTGAACTAGTGTACACCTGCAGTGTACTAATGTACTAAATTTATTCCACTATGAAATCATTCATATTTTCAGACTGATTTAATTAACATGATGATGTAACTTGTGTTAATGTTTTAATATATAAATATATAAATCTTTCATCTGTTTTTCAGATTATTCAGATGTTTGTTTCACTGTTTGTTTGTTTGTTTAGATTTCCCATCATTGCAGTGCAGCCTGACCTAATGGGGGAGAACTTGAGACGGTTGTCATGGCGATCAATGAGGCTGATGAGAATGTCCAGGACCAGCAGGCGGACCTCTGCGTCCTCCATCAGCGTGAAGGAGAGCAGTGGGTCCAGGAAGGACGTGGGCAGGGCCGTCAGCATGTTGGTGGTCTGGAAGCCCACGGTCACCTGCAGGCAGACAGGGAGGGAGAGCGACGGAGGGTGTGAGAGAAAGAGAGAGAAAGAGAGTGATGGAGAGGGAGAGGGAGGGAGGGAGAGGTGTGAGGCCACCGAAACAGATGGAGAAGGGAGGAGAGGTCTGTCACGTTACGTGCGTATGTTCCAGTGTTGAGTCAAGCGTCTGTTATACAGAGACAGGATGCCATTCAGAATTAGTCAGGAAATGTTAAGCCTTTAAGAATACTACTGCACCTGAACAAGTGACTTGAGCAGCATGACTTGAATCATGCGACTGCCCTCAAACCTGAAAGAGAACAAAGGAGAAGCACACTGTTAGACAGGTCTCTCACAGGATCCCTGGGGCATGCAGACTGTGTCTCTTTTTCAACAGACACTTGAAACTCTCCCACTTAGTGAAGCACAAAGCTCGTCATTTATTCATGAGATCAACAAACACACTGGCACACGCATCCAAAATGAACTGGGACACTAAATTGAAATGCAGACAGGGTAGTCTATGCAAGGCAACAAATCCTGCATAAACGGGAACAGTTAATGGCCTCCCAAGAGGTCATGTCAGCGAGGAAAATTAGGTTCTGACTTTTGAACAGCTTTTGAAACAGCTAAAATGTGTAGTTACGTCACATTGCCAATCATGGGTACCAGTTCCATGCTTAAATAAGGCCAGACATCATCAGTATAGGGAAGGAATACTAGAACCACACATTATCAATAGTCTACTCCAGATGCCAAAACTAAAGTTATGTCCAGCCATATATCTGTCCCTCCAGCTGATGCTACCCATGACCTCTAACCCAGCATTTCATTAACCAACAAATTCAGACCACTGATTCAACAACCGGAAGAGAATGTTTTTTTAACATTGATTGTTCCACCCCAAGTATGTTGTACATAGTTATTATCCCGAAGAGTAAGTGCATTAATAACAGCAACATTACATGCACAACAGCACCCTGAACCAAAAGAACACCAAACCTACAACTTCTCACCTCACCAAACAGAAATACTGTCTATCACTGTTTTAAATCAGAGACACTACAAACATCATTATTCTAATCCATGAATTAATATCATCAGTAGTCCACAAGCTACACAAACATCTTGACTTGTTTATGTTACACATGCAGTACAGTATATATCATTAAGCTTGGTTCAAAATGTACTGTATATGTCTAATCCATGGCGTGTATATCACATGCATGCATATAGATAGATAGATATGTATATATATATATACTTTTTTTATAGATAGATAGATATATATATATACTTTATTGATCCCCAAGGGGAAATTCAAGCAAATGCATAATTTGTCACATATATCATATGTATGCATGCAAATGTCTATTCTACATCTCTACTCTCTGAAGCAGACCGACAGACAGGTGGAGCCTAGGCCTCTATGCTATGTGTCTAGTCTAGTCTAGTCGGCTCGGGGGCAGTACATGCACAGCGCTGCTCTCAGAGGGTTCTCCCACCCTGTGTTGGCCGAGCCCAGGGCTGGGTACATGCCGGGCACCGGGATCTTCCCCATGATGAACAGCATCACCTCCGAGCGCTGGTAGGTCGGGAGCGTGCTGGCAAATGAGCCTGTGGACACACACACACACACACACACATGTAACAGACAGACAGACACACACACACACACACACACACACACACACACACACACACACACACACACACAAACACACACACAGGATATATAGTATATTAATGTAACAACAGAGAGTGAATCCATATTATTTGCAACAGTTTTTAGTAATATTACCAACTAAATCCACTAATTTAATGTAAAGTTTGGTTGATCATGTCTGCATTTATCATAATAATAACAATAAACTATGCTCTTATCATAATATGAATCAATGTCTTTTTTTTGTCTTTACCTATCAAGTGATTTTAAATATCATCATATGCATTTTGTTGCATTATGCTTCTTGCATTATGCTAAAGCGACTGCTGAATACCTAAACCATACACTCTTCTGTGTCATCTACAGTATTAATGTGTACTACATAGCAGTGAAAGAACCCTCAAGCTGTAAGTTGTTGGTAATGATTACTCATGCACATGCACACACACACACACACACACACACACACACACCGATAGTCTTGATGACAGATTCCTGTAACTGTCTCTCCTCATGCTCTTTGATGATCTTAGTGCCGATGTTGCTGTAGTCGTAGGCGCCTGTGAGCTCATAGTCCACACTGAGGCGCAGCTGCTTCAGCAGGGTGTTGAACACCTCCAGCACTGTGGGCCCTGGACACAACACAGCACATTACTGACATCCCAACTACAGTTACTAATACAGCTTAAAAGAGTAAACAAGTTAAAAGGTATCTACTAATGGTTAGGGCTCTAAAACCCTATTCTGTTCAGTTTCAATGTCCGTTATTTCCCCATGTTGATGACAGGGTCCCAGAGATCCCTCTAATGGTGTGAACATGTACTGCAGCTTCCCCTACCTACGGAGCCACTGGCTTCAATCACGGCAGCCTCGGAGAGCACCTCCACTATCCCAGCACGCACTTTGGCCGAGCTTTTACTGTTCGCATCCAGGTGGCCAAGCAGCTGTTGTATCACCAGGTGAGAATGCTGGGACTGTGGGGTATAATATAATATAGTATAATATAATATAATATAATATAATATAATATAATATAATATAAGTCTAGTCTATGTTTTAAATAGAATGTATTTTTTTACCTGAATGGAGTACATGATGATCTTGAAACAGCGCACTGCAAACGTTTTTCCCTCCCATAGAGAATGGTTATCCAGATGCCTTGAGATACAAATACATTTGGTGCAATCAGCATCCATCCATGTGATAACAATAAACAAACTGCACTATTGTTTTTTTTTCATATATGAAAAAATGAAAGCTCATTTTAGGTTGGAGAAGTTTGTATCTTACAACAATGTTGCATGTCATTTCACTGTGCTAGGAGTGTAGGAGTCAATACTGTATTTATTTTCAACAACACAATATGTTGTTTTCTAAATAAAGGTTATAATATACACAGTCAATATTCAAATGTTTATGTACGTAAAATAAATGTTTGTTAGTGAATGTTGAAAACAAACTTTAAAATTAAATGAAAAAACACAATATACTGCACCATACTGAATCGTAAGCCCTGTATTATGATGTACCACAATGCACAGCCCTGGTGAGTTCTAATGCACCTTTCTCACTGTTCTGGCTCCTGTAATCGCTGCACCGCTGGACTGTATTCTTCCTCTTAAGGTATCTGCTGCCACCTCACTACGCATACTGTAGGTGTACATGTGAATGCGTGCGTCAGCGGCAGTGACTCACATGAGGACGGGCTTGACGGCGTTCTTGATGTTTCCGTAAGCAGCACGGCCCAGCAGCTCCCTGAAGCAGCGCTCGGTCAGCTCCGCAGGACACTCCTTATCCTTCTCTGCATCCGGAGAGGGGGACTGGCTACAGACAACACACACACACACACGGAGCAGAGAGGAGATACTGAGACTTCTCTACAGGGACATGGTAAAGCACATCATATTTGTGTTCTTTTATTTTTGTGAAATAAGATGAACATATCAATTATACACACATTCTCTACACATATGCATAGCACACACACACACACACACAAACACACACACACACACCCACACACACACACACACACACACACACACACACACACACACACACACACACACACACACACACACACACACACACACACACACACACAAACAAACACAAAAAAGTTAGGGCCAGAGTAATACTATGCTGCTTTCTCTCACCAACACATGGTTGCCCTAAGGTGGAATCATACACATACAACACTTTCCCTATGTTGTGCAAAGTCTTTCCCCTGGGGATCAATAAAGTGTCTATCTATCTATCTATCTATCTATCTATCTAAGTCATCTATTTATAGTGGCATATTTATTACGCACTGCTACT
This sequence comes from Alosa pseudoharengus, assembly GCF_046254945.1. NCBI lineage: Eukaryota > Metazoa > Chordata > Actinopteri > Clupeiformes > Clupeidae > Alosa > Alosa pseudoharengus. The sequence goes on from NW_027468680.1 coordinate 30,388,536, forward strand.
GTAGGAGTCTGTGTTTGAGCTGCAAGATGCCATTTGGTCTAATCAGAAAATCTCTACTCAGCTCTCTCTCTCTCACACACACACACAGACACACACACATACACACACACACACACACACACTCACACTCACACACACACTGCACACTGCAACATTCCCTCAATCAGAGAGAGAAAGACAGAGAGGGAGAGAGAGAAAGGACGAGCAGATGTAAAAGTATGTATGTTTGTAAGACGAAGAAGGAGGAGGAGGAAGAGGAGGAGGAGGAGGGGAAAAGAGAATCTCTAGACATGTAATTCTTTAATATGGACTCCTTCACTGTGGAGATATGCAATTAGCATACTGCTGACCGTCGCCTTTATGGCTCTGATAAGATTGCCCTGTTCTAACTTGTGCACTTGAGCCCTGCTTCATAGCATTACATTCTGTGCTAAGAACATTCACCACTAATTATATCTGCATGAGTCATTCCACTATGCCTGTAATACACTTAAACAGTGCCCACTGTAGATGCCAGTTATAAGTGAGGTGCTGTCCATGGCTGTTGTTCTATTTCAGTCAAATCACAGGGTCAACCAAGGCATCATGGGTATGGGCTTTCATAGGACACTTCTGATATCACTTTAAAATAATTTACAAAATCATTTACACTTTAACCCATTCGCGCTGGATGCTGCATGACGCAACATTGACCCTCCCGCTGGATGCTGCGTAGCGCAACATTGACCCTCCCGCTGGATGCTGCGTAGCGCAGCATGCTTATTTATTATCTAGGTGCTACAGAGGCTTAGATATTACATTTTGGTAGACGTTGACAATTTTTAGTATGTTTTCAGTAAACCCTCAGGAAATAAGGTTATTTAGTCTAGAATGCCATAGGATTCTATAGGCGTTTTAGCAGGCATTTTAGGAGTAAATGGGTTAAATAAAGAATAAATATGTGAATATGTAATTTCCCAGCAGAATATAAACATCAGCATTCTACATTATTACACTCTTTGTGACTCACCATGAACATGGTGAACCTGGAAAGTCCCCCAAATCGGGGTATTGTTTCACCTAATATTTCATTGAACAGTTTCCTGAGTTAAAGTGAGGGATTACTACACACATTGGTGGTTGGCTGATAATGAGACCCAAGCATGCCAGTGGCCACAGAGCAGCACTTTAGTGTGATAGTAAATGTGTACATGAATGAACAGATGGGCAATGGTTACACACTCTCCTGAGGCTCCTGAACTTACCCAAACAAACTCCTAAGATTTCCCAATTCGCCACAACTACATGCAAGCTTGCGGTTTTATGGTACTATGACCACCGCATAGCGAAGCGGCTTTAGTCAGAAATTATTTTCTTCCGGATTTTTTTTTCTCCAGTGATTTTGTGTCAATGATTTCCAGGACACTGAAAGACCGGGCTGCACAAAACTTGGTGGGCATGTAGCCCCACAAGGATGACACGGAACCAAAAGGAGGGTAGGGCGGACGCAGTTTTCTGTGAATATCTCGAGAACCGTAGGGGCTAGGAGGACCACATTTTTTTTGTATGTTGGTCTTAGGGGGCCATGTCAACCCATCCCATAACCACTCCATTTGTATAGCGCCATCTAGTTACAAATGAAAAAGCAAAAATGAAGTGTTGTAATCGCAGGTATCTCTGGCTGACATGACATAAGTTTTGTGTAATTCTGTTCATAGGGGGCCACACAATAAATTAATATATGTATATTTTATTGACTGTACACTAAGCATGCACAAACACGCACTAATGAACACTCATGAACACACGCAAACACACGCATAAAGATACACGCACACACATGCAGGCACACACACACACACATAAACACACACACAAACACACTCACACACAGGTATGCACACACTCACACACACGCACACAGGCACACACACACACACACACACACACACACACACACACAGGCACGCACAAGCACACACACTCATGCACAAACACACACACATACACACACACACACACACACACACATGCACACACACACACACACACACAGGCACGCACAAGCACACGCACTCATGCACAAACACACATAAACACAAACACGTACACGCAGGTATGCACAAACACACACACACACACACACACACACACACACACACACACACACACACACACACGCACGCACGCACGCACACACACACACACGCACGCACGCACACACACACACACACATAAACACACTCACACACACATATAAACACACACATGCAGGCAAGCAGGCACACCGTTACCCCCACACTCACAAGCGAAAATACACACACACACATGCAGACAAGCAGAAAACACACACACACTCACATGCAGGCAAGCAGACACATGCATACACACACACACACACCATTACGCCCACACACACACTCACAACGAACACACACACATACACATACACACACACACACACATAAAACAGTAGGGGATGGAGTAGGAGATGGAGACAAATTGATAAGTGTGATTCATTTTTGCGGCGAGAATGTGCAGGCTTGAGCAGCGGTCATATTTTGTATCGCTTTGCGTGGGCGTCATGGGCGGCCCTTGAGGGCTCAGGCCCGTCCAAACAGGCCAATATGCCCCTCAACTGAGTTCTCTCCCTGACATAAAAAAATCCATCTAAATATTATTAAGGCTATGATTGAAGTTAAATACACACTGATGTTGACCACTTAGCCTACTCAAAATGAAAGATGACACGGACTGACACTTGTGTCATCTAATCTACTGTTGATTGTGTGCCCAAACTGCGCGATGAAGAGGGATTCTGCACTCAGACACCGTTGCAGCAAGTGCCACCGATACATTTACCACCACTCCTGCAACGCCAAATGAGCATAAATCTTGACTAATAGGGTTTTTTGACACTGCTACATAAGAACTCCAGTAACAGGTCTCACAATAGATCTGGGAAGATAATGGAAAATAAACCAATCAGAGCGTCATCTCACATTCCCTTTAACAACAGGCACGCTTGTTCCATAGCGGAATGCTATTATGATGACGGATTTGCCAGGCGCAGCCAGGAACGGTTCACATCGCTATAGTCAGTTGGGAACAGTTTGCTATTGATTTTTCCTCCAAAATGTAATACAGAAATGTCACTTTCCATGTTTTGGAATCACTCTCACTGAATCACGAGGTTATGAATGCATGGTGATATTTTTGCAATGTAATCTAACATTGCCTCACTATAGACAATGCAGATCTGTCAGATAAGCTCTCCTCTCCCGTGCTGCTGCTGGGGCATTTGGGTTAAATGGCATCGGCATGCAGTTCAACATCACGTCTCATTAAATCCTCTAATATTTCCTAATTTATGTCATCAACACATCCGTGATTCGTGGAAATGTGTTCGCTAGATTTATACCTGTTTTTTCACATCGAACACCACACTGATTTCCCTTGTGTAGCAATATTTGTCCTTGTAATTATGTATGGTTTGGAGAAATGGGAACTGCGTCATATAGATGAGAGGAGCAAAGTGCATTGAGCAACACAGGTGCCCAAGCAAGCACTCCTGCAGGTGTAAGCTACGGCTGTACCTTACCAACAGGCAACTCAACAACGAGAAAAGTTTCCAAGTTGACCTAACCAACTCTGCACAGTATCCCATTAACTGCATGACAGTAGGCTATTTACGATATTTATTTTATGTAAAGTAGAGTTTGTAAACACGTTATCATCAACTTAATGCACGCACAACTTTTGTTTGAGCAGGAGAGGGAATAACAATGAATGGATGCAGCAACTACAAAAATTGTAGCCAAGGCTACTTGCTGCTTTCTTTTACTGTCTATGGTTGCTTGTTAACAGCACATAATAAGCTTATTTAAGCAAATTCACAAACTCAAGACTTCAAGGCCATCATGGATATAAAACGTTTTTTGAAAAAACGAAAGGATGGAGGGAACATACAGTAGCAAAGTTTGGAGTTATTTCAGATGGGCTACAACAAGGTAGGCAAAATTGTGGTGCTTGTCAAAACCTTAGCGCAGCTGGAATAATGCGTATAGGATTATGTTAAAGCGCACACGATATTTAAAGCCATACACAACGGTAAATTGGAACAAAACTAAAGGTAACTTTAGCCTTTATAGGGCTGTATAAAGTTGTCCAAATTAATAGGTCGTAATTAGGCGTTGTTGTTGTAAAGATATTGCATGTAGATGTACTATATAGGCTACTAAATTTTTAGTTGACCAATGCACAAACAAAACCGGGAAATGGACAAATATTATCAAGGTTTTGAATGTTTCCATCTGTGCACAGGGTGTCTGTAGATCGGTCTGCATAGCATTCATTTCTGCAGGCCTGTGGCCATGCATGCGCCCTTAAAATAGCATCTGAATTTGCACCACTGACTTTAGACCAGGAGGTTCCTGGGGCCTATTGCACAAAAGCAGAATTACGACATCCGGGATAAGTTACTGAGCTGCGCTCAATGAATCCAAAACACGATCGTACAGGCTTAATTGGTTGCACAAAGAGCAAGCCAGGATGAGCAGACACGGATTCATCAAGCCAGGTGAAACCTATCCTGGATAAGTGCGCGCTCACGGCTCCCTCAAATAGACCCCGCCACCGATCACAGATTCACTGATTCACCATGGCAACTAGAGGGGCTTCATTGCTTCTTCTACGGTGTGAAGTAGGTAGATAGCCTTCTCACAACAGCAACAAACAGCAACACCTCTGTTAAGGAGAATATTGCAACTAGTTCCACGACCACCACGCGTGAAATGGTTAGGCACTCCCGTGACGTCACATTGTCGCATATGCAGGTCGGGAATGGCGAGTATGTAAAAGTTATTTAATGATCACAAACGTTTAAATAATGACAGTGGGTCTAGGTATATGTGATAACAATGTGTAGTGGGCAGTGGAATAACTATTGGTTTCCGTTTGTGGTGACTGCTGACTGAGATAAGGGATGAGATTAAATAGATCCTGGAACTTAGCCTGGTCTGGAGCAGGCTAGCTCCACAGAATAAATCGCCATGGTGATTTATACCATAACATATCCTGCTGCCCCCTAACCCACTTTTGTGCAACTGGATCACGGATAAATTGAGCCAGGATAACCAAGATATCCCGGCTTAATCCCTTATCCTAGTTTTGTGCAATAGGCCCCTGGTCTGTGGCGGAATTGTTTTCTGAAACTGCAAAATATCAACAGGGACCGTTTGCGCCGGAACACGCCCCCTCTTTTCACTGAAACGCCCCCGTGGGCGCACATGTACCTGTGGAGGGGAAATTCCAATAGAGCTGCACAGTCCCGCCCACAGCCAAAACGTGGTTAGGTGCCGGATGTAAGATTCCCATTCATTTGTCCCATCGACGTTTGGAAAAAAATGTCTTAGGCTAACCAGCTACGGCATAACTCATAAGCATACAACATATCATTTCGAGTGAAAAAACGAAGAGAAAATCCAAAAAAAGTCAAAGGTACAAGACTGTGTACTAGAGGCCTGCGCGGGACAGATTTTCCAGTCCCGCGCCCGCCCGCTCCCGCAGTGTTCAGTCCCGCTCCCGCCCGCTCCCGCAAAGAATTATGATTTTCAGTCCCGCTCCCGCCCGCAACTGTAATACATTGTCCCGCTCCCGCCCGCAATTCCCGCATGATTCCGACGTTCACCTACTGCTCAAGACAGTTATTGACATTTGTTTGAGGAATTAAACACTGATTTCCTTCTGCGTCATACACGAGTGAGAATGACTTCCAAATATCTGATTTCAAAACTTTCGATTTTTTCACGGTGAATGTACCTCTCTTTAGACCAGCACTTATTTCTGAAGCATTGTGTGTTGTTTCGCTAGAGGAGCTCTGCTCTTCTGCCATGATCGGAGAGCAGAACGGAAGAGCCAGAATACGGAAGAGCAGAACGGAATCGGAAATGTGTGCGAGATTACACATCTGCAAATCTACATTCAAAAATGTTTATTAATAGATAGGCTACCAAATATAATATCCAGCACATTGTGTTATATATATGATATACATTGACCAATAGGTAATTTATGATTTTATTTTACATTTTAAAACACTTTTTTAATTCGCGGGACTGCCGCTTATCACTGCTCCCGCCCGCACCCGCGCTGTGCGCTCTCCCTCCCGCCCGCTCCCGCAAGGAGCTTTCAATATTTGTCCCGCGTCGCACTGCTTTGCGTTGGGTCCCGCGAGTCCCGCAGGGGCAGGGCTCTACTGTGTACATATTTTTATCCCATACATACTACTCATCCCATAAACCACCGCGCCTCACTGAATAATATATAAGCAATGCACGAACCAGCGCGAAATTATTTCCAACCGGTGACAGCACCTTTTCCTCCAAATAGTGATTTTTATATAGTGAATGTGCAGTTAATAACAGTTATTTCAGGAGTAATCGTGTAAATAATAGTGTTTTGATATTGAATTTTATATTTATCATCGTGTATTTTATATCGTGTGTGTCTGCCGTTAACGTTAAGCGGTTAACGTTAACGGCAGTGCTTCGTAACGTTACCTGACTCATCCTATGCTGTCATCACTGCTCAGTCGGGCTGATGCATGGACTGGTGCATGGTCTGCTCTTTGACCACCATATTCAGTTTATTAATTTGCCGTGAATTATTACACAAACTGTTCATTAAATGCACGAAGTATTCCTAGGTTAATGATTGATATGAATCATACAGTATTGTAATGATCTGAGCCTAGCTGTTGATGACTGTGCTCCCATGATGCTGTTCGTTTGATGTGTTATGTTGAATGTTAATGTTAACCATACAAGTTACCAATGTTGTGCGTCCTGACTGTCGTGTTTATGTTTATAGTTGATTACAGTGTTCATAACCGGGTCTAACTAGTGTGTGTTTTAGATACAGCCTAAGATAGATGTTTAGTGCTGGAGCATAAGGGTCAGGTCTGGCCTGGAATTATGTGTTCGTGTGTTTTTGGTGCATAACCAATAAAGATCATTTTAAGACAACCTTGCAAAGTGTTACATTGGTGTCAGAAGTGGGATGCCGACCCCTACTGGACGGGAGGAGAAAGCTGCGACCGATACCCCGGCGATGATGAGTTTCCTGCCAAGACGGCTCTTCGACAGTGCGTTCGCCCATGGCCACCTGCTGGGCCCAGCAGACGGAGCCAGCCTGCAGCGTGACCGTAACGAAGAAACCCGCCCCCGGCCACAGGAGGAGACAAACCGGGCTAATGGCAGCATCCCGCCACTGGAACCCGCTCCACACGGGAGCGATGGAAATCGGCTGGTCCCCGGTGCGACGGCGGCAGAAGGGCGCTCCAACGCCAAATTGCCCCGCTACAATGGTGAAAGGCCGCTGGCGACATACCTGGTGCAGGTCCGGCTGGCAGCCGAGCTGAATGGCTGGTCGGCGGAGAGAACGGGCATACAGGTGGCGTTGGCCCTGGAAGGAGAAGCGCTACAAGTATTAGAAGACCTGCCACCGGCAGAGCAAGCAACCTGGACTGCCATCGAGGCCGCTCTGCAACGACGATTCGGCCAGAGGATCTTCACCAGCGATGCTCGAGAACAACTCGCATCCAGACGGCGGCACAAGGGCGAGAGACTGGGCAAGTTCGCGGCTGACCTGCAGCTGTATGCCCGGCGGGGCTACCCAACGTACAGCCAGACTCTACATGAAGAAATGGCACTGGAAGCGTTTGTGCGAGGCATCCACCCGGAGCGGCTGAGAGAACATCTTCGCCTGAGCGCCCCCAGCTCGCTGGCCGTGGCGCTCGCGGAGGCCGAACGGGTGGAAAACATCTTCCACACAACGGAGTCGAGGCATTGCGTACGCCAGACATCGATGAAGGAAGACGGGGAGGAGTTGGAGACGACGCGACAGACCAGAGCACAGCCACCACAACGCCGCCCACGCGAGGGGAAGAGGCCGGCCAGCGGAGACGGATGCTACCGGTGTGGTGAACCGGGGCACATCGCGAGGTACTGTCCCGCCCCAGCACCCCTCACGCGCGCGCCCCAGTCAAACTAGAGGGGGGTGGCACGGCGGGAGGGATGCCACCTTCAAGTTTCACTACCTCCCTGGCTATGGACTGCATACGACTGGGCCGGCTCGGCCAAACAAGAGGACTCTATGTGGACTGTACGCTAGACGGGACTCAGTGTCGTGCCTTGATCGATACTGGCTCCACCATCTCGCTGGTGCGCCCCGGTCTCTTACCCGGCACGCTGGTAGCCAGACCCAGAGGCTGGGAAGAGACAAAAACACGCATCACAACAGCGAGCGGAACTGTATGGACAAAAAGCGGTGTGCGTGTGCATCAACGGTGAGACGGCGAGCCGCCGGCTTTGGTTGGCTAGCATTCAGGATGATTGCATTCTCGGCCTGGACGTGCTAGAGAAATGGGGGGCTGTGGTGGACATTTCCCGGTCCACACTACACTTAGGGACGAGCAGCGTAGTGTTGCACACGGCGGGGAAGACAGAGCATGAAGTGCGGAGAGCTGGCGCGACGAAGAACTCTCCAACTCGCTCCACACGAGCCCGCAGGAAGCAAACTCGCAAAGAGTGCTCGCCATCCAAGACTCCGCCCCTCCCCACACAAGCCCGCGAAACTCAAGCCCGCGGAAACAACAGGTCTCATCCAGGTCCGTTTGCTGAGTCTCCGCCCCTCCCCACACAAGCCCGCGAAACTCAAGCCCGCGAAAACAACAGGTCTCGTCCAGGTCCGCTTGCTGAGTTCGCCACTGCTCAGCTCAAGCCCACTAGAGAGGAGCCAGGAGCGCGGGTTGAGCAATCACCACTCTCCACTCAGAGAGCGCGGCCCTCTGTAGAGACAAGGCAAGCCGTAAATGAACTCTGCACTCGTAGCTGTGAGGGGCATTTAATGAGTGAAGCACAGGGTAGCCAGGTGCGGAGACTACTAGCAGCGTACACCGACATCTTCGCTGCAAAAGATGAGGACTGCACCCGAACGAGCCTGGTCCAACACGATATCGACACCGGAAATGCTCGGCCCATCCGACTTCAGCCTCATCGCTTACCGTTCGCCAAACGACAAGCAGCTGAAGAAAAGATCAAGGAAATGGCCGCGGCAGGAGTGATAGAGCCAAGCAGTAGTCCCTGGGCTGCGCCGGCTGTACTCGTCCGGAAGAAGGACGGCTCGTGGCGGTTCTGTGTTGACTACAGGCGCCTCAACCAGGTAACCCGGAAAGACTCATACCCGCTCCCCCGCATTGACGATGCGCTGGACAGCATTGCCGGCTCCTGCTGGTTTAGCTCGCTGGACTTACGCAGTGGCTACTGGCAGATTGAGCTAGCCCCGGAAGCTCGGCCGAAGACGGCGTTTACCATCGGGCAAGGGCTGTGGCAGTTCCGGGTACTTCCGTTCGGCCTATGCAACGGGCCAGCGAACTTTGAGCGGCTGATGGAGCGTGTCCTGGCGGGCATTCCACGAACATGCTGCGTGGTTTACCTGGACGACATCCTGTGTCATGCAACGGACTTCACCGGTGCCATAGGACATCTGGAAAAGGTGTTCGACGCAATACGAGGTGCTGGGCTCAAACTGCACCCGAAAAAGTGCCACCTGTTCCGGAGGCAAACCGGGTTCCTGGGCCATGTCGTGGGGGCCGCCGGAGTGGCCACCGACCCAGCTAAGGTGGAGACGGTGAGGCGTTGGCCTGTTCCACGCGACGGTGCTGAGCTGCGGAGCTTCCTGGGCCTGGCGTCATATTACCGGCGTTTCATTCGGGACTTTGCTACAGTCGCCAGCCCGCTGCATCGATTGACGCACAAAGGCCAGCTCTTCGAGTGGACGCGAGAGTGCGACGCGGCATTCCGGCGGCTGCGGAGGGCGCTATGCGAGGCCCCAGTGCTCGCCTTCCCTGACCCTCGACTGCCGTTTATCCTGGACACCGACGCCAGCGACGTGGGCGTCGGCGCCGTCCTCTCACAAGCAGGCGGGCAGGGCGAGCAAGTGGTCGCATACTTCAGCCGCTCACTGGACCGAGCGGAGAAGAATTACTGAGTGACACGCAGGGAACTGTTGGCTGTGGTGGTGGCAGTGCGCCATTTCCGAACCTACCTCTACGGCAAACGGTTCCTGCTGAGAACGGACCACGCGTCACTCACCTGGCTGCTGAACTTCAAAGAACCGGAGGGCCAGCTGGCTCGCTGGCTGGAGGCGCTCCAGGACTACGACATGGAGATTCGACACCGGGCGGGTCGCCTTCACGGCAACGCGGACGCCCTGTCCAGGCGTCCGTGTGCAGCAGACCAGTGCCAACACTGCCACCGGAGGGAGGAGAGGAGTCTGGCCGCGGCTCAATCGGAGCCCGCTCGTCGGCTACAGGCTGCATCACCGCTGGCAGAGAGAGAGAGGGTCGCTGTTTTCAACGCTCACCAGCGTCGCGCCAACGAGAGGGTCAACGCTCGCCAACAGCACGCCAGCGAGAGACTCAACGCTCGCCAGCGCCGCGCCATCAAGAGAGCCAACGCTCGCCAGCTTCACGCCAGCGAGAGAGATAACGCACCGCAGCCCAACGCCACAACACAGCACTGCAGAGCGGCAGCTGAGGCCATGGACGCGCAGTCGCCGGTGGACGTGATGTCGAGGGAGGAGATCCGGAAGGCGCAATCGGAGGACGCCACGCTTGGCCGAGTGTGGTCATGGATCGAAGCCGGTCAGCGACCGCCATGGACTGACGTATCCGCACTCGATCCAGAGACCAAAGCGATTTATTCACAGTGGCCGGGAATAGTAGCACGTCAAGGACTGTTGTATAGACACTGGCGAGCCCCCGATCGACAATCTGACATTTTCCAGTTGCTGGTTCCTGCTGGATTACGAGCCCGTGTACTGGAACAGGTACATGGGGCTGTGGAGGCGGCTCATTTCGGCATCGCAAAAACTCTTCGTCGGCTGAGAGGCCACTTCTATTGGCCGGGATGCAGGCTGGACGTTGAACTGCATGTTCACTGCTGTGACGCCTGCACAGCGAAGAAGGGCCCCACGCGACGCTCGCACGCTCCGCTGCAGCAATACGCAGTCGGGGCTCCCATGGAGCGGGTAGCCGTCGATATCATGGGCCCACTGCCAGTCACAGAGCGGGGAAATCGATACGTGCTCGTAGCTATGGACTATTTCACTAAGTGGCCGGAGGCGTATGCAGTGCCAGATCAGAGGGCCCACACGACAGCGGACAGACTGGTCACTGAGATGTTCTGCCGGTTCGGGGCACCGGAAGAGCTCCACAGCGACCAAGGGCGGAATTTCGAGGCGGAGGTGTTTGCTGAGGTTTGCCAGCGCATGGGCATCCGGAAAACGAGAACGACACCTCTGCATCCACAAAGCGACGGGCTGGTCGAACGGTTTAACCGGACGCTAGCAGTGCAGCTGGCCATATTGGCCGACCGCCGACAAAAGGACTGGGACTTACACTTGCCCTTAGTGCTCTGGGCATATCGCACAGCGGTGCAAGAGTCAACGAAATGCACACCGGCAGCTCTGATGTTCGGGCGAGAGCTACGCACGCCGGTGGACTTGGTGTTCGGTTCGCCTCCGGAAGCTGAGATTGGAGGTAAGCCAGGGCTGGAATACTACAAGCAGCTACGCGAGAGACTGAAGGGAGTACACGAGTTGGCCCGGCAGGCTATGAGTGAAGCTGGAATACGTCAAAAGCGAGCTTACGATACGCGCTGTCGCGGCCAGGAGTTCCAGACCTGCGATAAAGTGTGGGTGTACTGCCCGGAGAGAAAGAAAGGCATTTCCCCGAAACTCACTAGCCAGTGGGTCGGGCCGTGCGATGTCTTAGAGAAGCTGTCTGATGTGGTCTATCGTGTGAGACTGATTAAGCGTCGGAGAGTTGTGGCTCTCCACCGTGATCGACTGGCCCCGTATCGACCCCTGGCCTCAGCTGAGGGTCGTGGAGACTTTGACACTGACTCTGTGGAACTTGGTGACAATGGAGCTGTGGCTCTAACACCGATCACCGTGCAGCCTTCACCGGAAGTCACCGCCGCGACAGCGGGGCGCCCACAACGCCAGCGTCGCGTCCCAGCCAGGCTCATGGACTGACGTAGGGTAAGACTTGAGTCAAGGGGACATGGACTAAGTCTCGGGGGGCTGTGTAATGATCTGAGCCTAGCTGTTGATGACTGTGCTCCCATGATGCTGTTCGTTTGATGTGTTATGTTGAATGTTAATGTTAACCATACAAGTTACCAATGTTGTGCGTCCTGACTGTCGTGTTTATGTTTATAGTTGATTACAGTGTTCATAACCGGGTCTAACTAGTGTGTGTTTTAGATACAGCAACAAGATAGATGTTTAGTGCTGGAGCATAAGGGTCAGGTCTGGCCTGGAATTATGTGTTCGTGTGTTTTTGGTGCATAACCAATAAAGACCATTTTAAGACAACCTTGCAGAGTGTTACAGTATGAAGGCTACAGTAGCCTAGCTAATGTTAACTAGCAGCATTAATGTTACCAACCTCCCTGTTTAACTCACCACAACTTTGTAGGCCTTGTCCCTGCTGGCCCTTACAAAACCCACAAACTGACTCTCGGACACACAACAGTCAATAATGTGACCCGATTTAAAATGGCTTTCACCCCTTTGGACACTCACTAAAACATAATATATTTCATACCTGTGTTGCAGCATGTAGGCTAATGTTAGCTGCATTATGTAATGACATAAAATGTTGGAAATGCTAGCTAAAGGTTAGCCTGTCGGCTGCCTGAAAAGTTTGAGTGTTTAAACTAACATTTACAGTGGTCTATTTGATAGTGTATTGGCCCTGACTAAGTTTGTGTGATGTATAAACCCCAATCCTTGTTGATACAAGTACCAATATTCGTCAAGAAAGTTTTTAATCACATTAAGATTTTCGCCATAGGCAGTAAAAGACTCCGCCATCTTTGTCAATATTTTTCGCTGAGAACGTTTCAAACTATGACCATAACGGCCTTTCCACCAATCAGAGGCATCACTGTGGGATTGTGGGATTGTTCAGGATTGTGGGTAATGAAGTACTTATCCAAGAGATCGCGAATAAAAGGCATTTATCTCAAAACAAGGTTAGTGCCCCACGAACTCTTGGTGTCTATAGGAGCATATACAATCGCTTAGTACAACCGTAGCTGGTTTTAAGTCTACCATGTGCAGTTAAGTTTGTATGGCTTACACCGCCATTGTCAATGGAGAAATTACATTGAATTTTTACATCCGGCATCGGCCGTGGGCGGGACTGTGCAGCTCTATAGAGTGGTGAAGTCCCGCCCCTTCTACTTCCGGTCCATGGGACCTATCTTTCAAAAAATTATGAACGGGAGTTAATGGAGAGATAACAATTATTTTTTGGTCCAGTTTGAATTGTGCCACAAATTTAACATATGATGTGTGTGAATTTAAAAGATAATTTTTCACGTCAAGAAAGTACTGTTGTTCGATAGACTTCAAAAGTTATGTTGGTTTTGTGCGAATCCATTCAGTGGACTACATCTCTCGTCTCGAACGATGTACGTCACCAACGTAATGAAACGATAAGAGCTGTTATGCTAGTTAACGGTTGCATCTTGCTGCCTGCTATGTCACTTAACAGTATGTAATGTACAGTCTATGGACGAATACAACTTCCCGATGTGTTTAATCCTCTGACTCATGGTATTTTCTTCGGCAAGGAAAGCCCAATTAAGACCTGTTGCTGGTATGCTAGTACAATCTAGTGTGGCTGTGAATGAGCTAACGTCACTAGCGCGACTGATGGGTTTGTAGTCGTTGGAATTACGATCTTTCACAATGTTGTAATTCAATAGTTACGAAACAAACTGCAAATGTCTTTACATGAAAAATTGTGGTAACGCTTTAGAATAACATGTGCTTATTAGGTATTAACAGTGCATAATAAGCAGTTAACAATTCATTACTAACAGTTAGTTAACTGTTGTTATCCTTTAATAACATTAACTAACTGTTAACATGCAGCTTGTAAGTGATAATAAGCAGCCTTTTAAGTTACTTACAAGCATATTTGTTAACAGTTGTAAGTGTTAACAAGCAGCTTGTTAATGCTTGTTAATGGTGTATAAGACAAATAGGTGGATAACTAATACACTTATAAGACCTTTCTTACCTATTTGTAGTAAATTTTGCAGCCCCCCAATCTAAAGCGAGGACCATGTAGCCTAAAGTTCCACAAGCCCAACCTTCTATCTCTCTATACTGTATCTCTCTATTTAGCTTGGTTTAGCTGTGAGAAATACACCTTTGACGCGGGGGACCGGGGTTCGATTCCTGCTCACTGCAACAATTTTGAAGGTGTATTTCTCACAGCTAAACCAAGATAGATAGAGAGATAGAAGGTTGGGCTAGTGGAACTTTAGGCTACATGGTCCTCGCTTTAGATTGGGGGGCTGCAAAATTTACTACAAATAGGTAAGAAAGGTCTTATAAGCGTATTAGTTATCCACCTCTTTGTCTTATACACCATTAACAAGCATTAACAAGCTGCTTGGTAACACTTACAACTGTTAACAAATATGCTTGTAAGTAACTTAAAAGGCTGCTTATTATCACTTACAAGCTGCATGTTAACAGTTAGTAACCTAGCTGTAACCTAGGCCTGCTAGTGGTGAGTTCGTTATACTTGTATTGTAGCCTATGCAACACTATTCTATTAAACGCTATGACCGCTATGTTCTTGCACTATTTCCACCATGATCATATTGTTTCAGTTATCCAAAAGGCCCAAAGGATGCTCTTTATTATATGGCAATTTTGGAAAAGTAACTAATTAAAGTGAGGTGAGGTGCACCTCTGTCAGTGCTCATGGCCCCCCACCCTTTGCTCTCTGGCGCCGACCCTGCATCTAGTTATCCATCTTATACTGTATGCCCACACAAAGACACTAGATTCCCAGTGATAAAAAGTGATGCTTCTCATATAAAATTATTACATACAAGGGCTGCCCTGCTAACCCCCCCCCCCCCCCCCCCCCCTCACACACACACACACACACACAAACAATTTATTTCATGATACAAAACTAGTGTTCATAATCCTACAAACGCTTCAATTGAAGGAGTTTTTGGTGTCCTTAATTGAATGGCAACTGATGGCTAATAGTTCATGTTAGTATCTATCTATTAATTCTAACATAGTCGGAGATATTTGGGATATTTGTGCCGACCCCCCACGCCATGGAGCAGTGGAGGCCATTTCCCTGCCCTTACCTCTCAATGGCCTGGTACTGCAGGTTGTAGAGCAGAGAGGGGACGATCTTGTCCATGTGCTGCGGGTCCCAGATGTTGGCCTGCAGCTCGTCGTTGACCGTCTTCCTCACCACCCCCTGCAGACCTCGGATGCCCGCCATGCGGATCCTGGTGGAGGGAAACCCACACGCACAGTGAGTCTGTGAGCCTGCGTTTAGCCTGCTTCCCTTGCACACTCTCCTGCCGCACATGCCAGCCTGATTAGGCACTCGAGACTCATTTAGCACGTTTGCCACTAATCAGGAGAGGAGTGTAAGCGGAAGCTGTTGAGTGCTAATGTGGAGCCTTTGGAGTGTGGTGTCGAGGGAGTGTGTGTGTGTGTGTGCGTGTGTGGCGGGGGGGATAAAAAAAGTGTGAGGTGTGTTTCCTCACTTGATGCGGATGTCGGGATCTTCGTAGCTGGAGTGACACATCTCGCTGAAGCGCGAGACAAAGAAGTCGTAGCTGCGGTGGTAGGAGGGTGTGTCTTCCTCGATGTTGGCGAACTTCACAAACTGAGAGAAGAGGTAGAGGAAAACATTCATCAGGATGTGTGGTAACAAGTGGCAGGTGCAATCAAAGCTTAAAGAAACAAACAAACAGAGGTGGGGGGGGTATGACACATCTGTTGCAAGTGGATCAAAGCCTGCATAGAGATCTGTGAGTCAGCCTATTTTGGAAAACTTTTTTTGTTATTATTTTTTTTTAAAACATCTTGGAGAGATGTTAACGTCCGTGACTAATGTGCTACACTCCACCACCATCATATTTATCGAAAATGCAATTTAAGCCCTGGTCCTGGCTGTCCTAGATCTGCGAAAGTAATCTCTCGTTAATCTTTAAGCCTTCATATTTCTCTCCCTCTCTCTCTCTCTCTCTCTCTCTCTCTCTCTCGTTCTCTCTCAGGATCAGCCTTCCTGTCCATTTGGCCAGCTGTGATGGTTCTGCAGAAAATGGACATATTTGCGCCAACACACAACTTTCTTGTGTTTCTGCAAGGGATGAGAAATGACGTGCCACCCACAAACACTGTCGACTCCTGTCAAAAATAAAGGCCCATTGAAGAATGGGAAGAGTCATAACCGCAATAGATGTGTCCTTTACTACTATGCATTACTGTGAGAGGGCTACTTTGTCATGTTTGTTTTGTACAAGCTGACAGTCGTGGTAGGGTTGTAACAAGTGCAAATATTGAGTACTGTTTGATAAGGCAGGCAGACTTTATGGAAGCAGGCTGTCACTGGCATTAAGGATACGACCCCTGGGAAAACCCCTCCCCCTCCCAGAGAAATTCCCAACATCTGCTCGGAGATGCTGGAAAGGGATTGGCTCATGCCGTAATGACATGTCAGAGCGATGATGAGGCCTAATGCCGGCAATCTCTCTCTCTCTCTCTGATTTATTTTTTCCTCTTTTCTCCCTCCTTTTTGTTACTTCTCTCCCTATCTTATCTTCTGTCTCTTCCACTGTCTGACACACACACACACACACAAACAAACACACACACACACACACACACACACACACACACACACACACACACACACACTATGATTCTGGGATGTCAGCCATCCAGCATAATCATATTGAGCTGGGATCTCTCCTTTCTATCCTCTGACCCCATAGTTCCGGGTCAGCCTTTCTGGCCCGGGGGCAGCAATCCACCCCCCCACCCCCCACCCACACACACACACACACAGAAACACACACACGTCCATCTCCCACATAATAACACATACTGCTGATGCTGCATCCACACTGTTGCCAAAGGGACGCCATTGACAGCAGTGGGAAGAGAGACATGATATTGATATAAGGTGGAGTGGCAATAATAAACCAGACAGAATGAGACATTGCTGGGAGCCTCTTCATGATGATCGTCCACTTGCTCTCGCCTCTCTCTGAACCAGCCATTCTCTTCATTAAAATACTAACAGTATACAAAGACCAACACACTGTGATTCCTTTACAGGTTTTCTCCTCTTCAGCTGTCTCATTGTAATTGCTGGGCCTATGAACATCCCTGAGGTATCTGCACAGAATGGAATTGATTTCTTTGTAATAATTTCCTTTTCCTTCTGGACATTCAAATCAGGATTTCAGAGCAGGCTGACACATGCCGATATACAGCATCCACATAAGGAGCTGTCACTGAGCCATGAACCCTGATGTGAACTGAATAATAAATGGATGCCGGGTGGAGGTGTGAACTTACTGAGTTTGTCCCCAGGATCTGCAGATTGGGCTTGTCGGCCTCCAGGAGTTTGCGCACCATGGTGAGGAAGCTCTCCACAAAAAGGTTGATGCTCTGGCAGTGGCACGCCATCAGCAGCTGGTCCAGAGCCTCCATGGCAATGCACACATACCTGTGACACACACACAGATGTACACACACACACACACAGGTGTACACACGCGCACACACACACACACACACACACACCACACACACACATAATTATGCATTCCTCTGTTTTGGTGGGTGAGGTGTAATGCTGTAACATATTTTTTGTTAGTTCTCAGTTGTCAAAGGGCATTTTTACTGATGTAAACATCATTTGAATAAAACTGTAACTTGGTGAAAACAAGTCTTTCTACAGTTTATACACTAGATTTCTGTCATTAAAACTAGTGTGAACACAGCCCATCCTGTCACACACTTACTTAATTATTGCATTTGTGCAAGGTTTTCCACAACGGCTGCCATTCCCTTTTACTTTTGGCTGGCCGACACTTTTTTCCATTGCAAAATGAGGCAGTTCATGAGTGAAGACACACAGCCATCTGGAAAAGCTCATTGGAAGATTTGACTTCCCTGTCACACTGCAAACCAAATGTCACGTGTTGTTTATATGAGTTGTTTGTTAGTACACATTACACAAATCACCCATATCTGTGGCGGGCCACGTCTCGAGAGAGGCGCTCTGACAGGTACGCGCCGATGCGGTCAAGTTTTTCCGGAGCAGAAAGGGCGTAAAATGTCAGCTTCTCCATGTTGGCTTTCACCAGGCCGTCCTGCACACAGTCACACAGGGCGGGGACATGAAGGAGCTGTTTATAGGCTTTCAGGAACACAAAAGCCATTCATTTCCTTCAGTGAGACTCCTTTCTGATCCCTCCTTTAATAACATGTATGTAAGGCAGTGTGTGTGTGGAGTGTTGCTGTTTTCCCCCGCCCTGCTTTTTAGGAAGTGCCTCAACCTGATTAAATAAAAGATCTATATACCACTATGAGACTTAATTCCATTACATAACCCTGGTGTTGCCAGAAATAGCCAGAATCAATGTGGCTGCTGGAAAATATATGCTGGATTTCATTTCAGTTTTCTAACACGGAGGGCAATGACCTGTAATCCACAGTCTACTGAACTAAAAACACTTGCTGCCTTCATATGACATTTACCAGAGGGCTTTGCTGTTGCAACAGCATACCAACTGCATTTCAGCATGATATCATATAGGCCTCCATACGATAGGATTCGGAACATTAACATAATATGTTACACTATTTTTTGTGCCAACTGCATAAGCCACAGACAAACTTTTACACCATTTATTTAAAAATATCTATATATATATACAACTTTTGCTTGGAAGCAGATCTTTCCTTCTGATAATGTTTTTATTGTCATTGTGGTCCTGTACCTAAGATCCACTAAATAAAATAAATTCAATGCAGATGTTATTTGTTACTGTATATAGTCAACCTCTATTTAATTTCAGTTTATCAACATCCACACTGAAATAATTCTGACATTTCCTGATTTTTTTTTTTTTTTGCGTAATTGCAAGGTATTGCAAGCCCTGAAGCAGACAATCTACTCTAAACAGAGGGCTCCTGCTTCTATTATTCCATCGCATGCATGAAGAGATCCTCTGTGTGTAAGGTAGTTGACCTTTGACCAACATGTGCACACAGAACATCATCCCTAGAGTTGTGGAACATCCACCTATCTTGTTCTACTGTTGTGAGACTGGCTGGAGCCAGCTTTGCAGGAGGGGAATAGATCAGTCTTATACACATGAGTGAATAAACAACTTAATGACCTAAACTGTGTGAACTAAAGTGTGTATTTTTGGAATGACCATGTTTGTCCTTAGGTCACCCGAGAGGAGATGATGTGGAATCACCTATACCAGGTTACGCATACACAACACAGTAGATTTATCAGTGCATTGATTTTTTGAGGAGTGTTCAATGATTCCTGTCCAAGTCTGATTTGCAGCAAAAGGAAATCTTTGGTTAAGGTTACTGCATGATGCAAAAGGATTCTCCTCTGGGTGCAAGAGCTGACATAGATCTCTCCATAATGGAAAATATTCAGCAAGGACATTTAAGATGTCTTATATGTGTGTTATAATTAAACCAGATAGTCTACATACTGTAATTCCAATGAAGATTTTAATGTGATCTCCAAATGCTGAGATGCAGTTTTGTGGTGTTGTTGACATAGTGGCTTATTTACTAGCACATCCAGGTCTTGGGGGCAGTCTTACCTCTGGATCCTCAGGGAAGATGTTGTCCACAAGTCTTTTGTACCGGGGTCGCAGGGCCCCACAACATCCACAAATACCTGGGATTGGGAAAACAGGAGCAGGGAGAAACAAAACAATGCAACAGTGAACCTTTTAGACTTCGACTGGGTGGGGTTTTACTATGAGTTTTATTAACAATCAGTTAAAAGCCTAGTTTAAAAGAAAAAGAACCACCCTCAAAGGAACCCGCTTCATCGTCATCATCATCATGATCAGTTTAGCTCATTTCCTGTGTCTCTGCATTGACTGACTGTAGCCATAAGCACTTGTTGACTTAATTGATTAGCTTAGCTCGTTAAATAAATTGTAGGGAGATGCAGTCTGTGCCAAAGTGATTCAGTTTACAGAAAATGGCAATCACTCTTCCCTACTCTTTCACCACGATTGCAGTTTCTGACACACACACACACACACACATAAAGATAAAATAAAAACAACCAAGAAAACAAGGCTACTCAAATGCAAAAAGCACCGTATGTAAAGCGTGAATGATAACAAGCCTGGAAAATCTTTCTCTTTGCCAACTCATTCTGCCCACCACCGACAAATCAGCCCCAAGGAAGAAAATCTTGTTTGCTCTGACAAGCAGCCCTTGCACTAACTAGATCAACAGTGCATTCGTGCCCACCCCCACCTATGCTGGCGTCAGAGACATGGCATCGTGGTCCTGAGGGGGTGAGATTTTAAGAATTAATTTGCCCATGATTAAGAGATTCAAAGATCAAACAGCATGGAAAAAAGAAAAGAAGAATAAAAAAGAGGGCAACCCTGAGCAGCAATAATCTCATTATGCAAGCTGTTTGGCCAGGCAAGCCACAAGCGCAACAAATATTAGCTCTAGTAGACACTGACAAAATTTAAGATTTGGTGCCTTTTCTTATAATTCAGGCACAGAATAGCTTTTCAGAATCAGACCTCCACTATTTTTATTGCAATCAGACTACCGGACCAGCTATTAAACTATTCATGACTCATAAATCTTCCATGTCTTATCTTTTCTTTTTTTCCAGAAAGACACCTCCCAGGAGCCAGCCATGCAGGCGTTCTTCTGCCCTGAAATTCTTCTTCTTCTGTGTCTCCTGCAAGCGAGGAGGCCAGAGCACGCTGCCGACTCCGAAAGAAGCGTGAGGCCGTGGGCGAGAAGCGCCAGTGAGTCACCCAAAGACGCGGCGGCAGCTTCTTGCTCACCACTCTGCACTGGCTCTCTGTCTCTCTCTCTCCATCGACTGTGTCTCTGTATGTGTGTGTGCGTGTGTGTGTGTGTGTGTGTGTGTGTGCACGACAGAGCCTACCCCTAAGATAGACAGCAGACACCACAGACAAAGAGATGGCAGCCATAACAGATGCATGGTTTAGCCCACCTTGCTTGTCCTCCTCACCCACTACCTCCTCGGCCGTGAATTATCTATCACAGGCTGACGTCTTAAATCTCTCCTGCTGTCACTAGGACAGCCAACAGTCCTGGCCATGGGAGACCACATGTTTGTTCTAGGGACGGAGAAAGAGGGGAGATACTGACAAAATGAACCCTGATGATGAAAACTGAAATGCTACTGACAAGGAGAATATGGAGAATGTTTTTTCCTCTCCATCTCTCTGACTCTCCTCTCAATCCTCTCTGTCTTTCTCTCCATCTCTCTGTCTCTCTCTCTTTCTCACCCTCTCTCTCTCCTACTCCAGGTAAGTTTCTGCTGGCAGCCTTCCGTGTTGACAACAGCATAAATACTGTGGCCAGAGGGCTGATGTCCGTTTATGCCCCTCATAACTCTCTTTTCAGCGTGTACTCATTCACATCATGTGGGCCATAGAATTTGGCTGCAAAGGAAATGTTGCACCGGAGGGAGGCCAAGGATCAGGGTCCAACAAACGTTGCAGCTTTGTCACTGCTCTCAGAAGGAATGTTTAAATCACTCTTTATGTTTATTTTTTTTTTTTTAATGAATGGTGACATTACTATCCCTTTCAGCCCACCTGCCCCAGGAAGACAGCTACATGTATACACAAACAATTCAATTTAGCGTTAGACTTAATAAACAGGCACTTGGGAGCCTGCATGTTTTTTTTAGTCTCACAAAACATACATCACGTGCTGGTGCCATGATGAACTATGCCTCTGCTGCACGCATGCCACATCTGGGAACCGTTCAAAATGAGGCAATTGAAAGACATGACCAGAGGATTAGGCCTATGTTACAAAGGCAAGCCGAGCTTCCCATTATTCCTGCCACCAAGTAAACAAAAGGAATGGAAACCCTGGACATGAGCCAACTTAGAGCATCGCTCAATACTACTACTTTGCTTACATAACACTGTGTCCTGTGTAACTGCAATGGGAGGATCTCTTTTTCTAGGATACAACACTAAATATAGCCTGCAATCCCTTTGAAACAGATTTTTTTCAGACAAGTCCAAGGTTGATGCAGTACATACTGTAGTTCTGAGGGCAGCACATAGACTGTGCTTACTGTAGCTTCTCCCTCCGACCACAAAGCCATTTGAGAGTGTGAAATGCAACCACACACCTGGCCAGGAAAAATGTCCAACAAGAAGCAGTGTCAGATACCACCACAAAGATTTGGTGTTCCATAGGACGACTGTTGTTTGCATATGATACTGAATTTTATGGGTGTATTTTACGGATACACAACTGAATGTCATAACTTATAGCTTTAGATTACATGCTTGATTAGATTTCATACAGTATGGTAAAAAAAATATTTCATATCAAATAAATCAGAAACTGTGGAGTTAGTCAGAATAGGACAGTGCCACTGACTAGCCAACCATACGTTTGTTTAAGAGAGCTTTTCTGCTGTATTTTGTGACAGAGGAATACAATTTCTAAAAAATGAGTGATGGAGCTCCAAATTCTAAGTAAGACTTAGACTCAGAGCATGTTTTAATTACAGGAGGAGTCTGGGCTTCACACCAAAAAGTGGATTAAATATGAAATCTTCTATCTCCTGGGAGTTGCCAGAAATAAGTTCTTTCTCGCTCAATCCCTCTGTGTGTGCATTTCAAAGAGCAGGAAGTAACAACCGACAGTGTAAACAAATCTGGGGCCAGTCAAAGGCCATATATGTTTCTGTCATTGACTATCATACCAGCTTAATAACCAGCCTGATTACAGACAAAAGTACTGAACAACAATCTGCAAGCACATTTTCTAAATTATTATTTAAGATTATCCATGAAAATGCAGTTGTTACCGGAAAGAAACTGGATAAGATATTTTACGCTGCTCTGTCAAAAACACTAGCCTCCCATGGAAAACACATAATTCCCCAAGCGCAGCTAATGATAAAGATGCAATGAGGAGAGAAAACAGTCACTGGGGCTCAAGACAGGGAAAACAACCACACCAATACACCACATCACACTCACACACACTCACACACACACACACACACACACACACACACACACACACACACACACACACACACACACACACACACATAGGTACGGACACCCACAGGCTGGCTGAATGTTCACTCTCACATTATGCACACACAATTGCCCTTGTACACAGTGCAGGGGAACTGTCCTTACCGTACATCGATGGAAACGCCGCTGATATTCCACCCTGCTGCTCTTAGCCTGAAGCCTATTCTGTGTCAGAGCGATGCTCTCTGTCTCTCTCTCTCTCTCTCTCTCTCTCTCTCACACACACACACACACACACACACAACGCAAACAGTCACGTTCTCAACAGTGCACACACTCACACACGGTGCATGTGACCAGACTCCATGACCTTGGATTTTCCCAATAGCGTGGCACCGCTTGGCTCAATCTCCCAGGAACAATGCTGGCTGCACACACACACACAGGTGCAAAAACACGCGCGCACATGCACGCTTGCCGCACTCTCACTCACCACACACACACACACAGACTACACGCATTCCCGTCACAACCTCACACACACGCCCCCTGCCCAATCATGCGTAACAAAGACAGAGCGAGGGGGGGGGGGATTGGGGGGGATGGGAGGGACAGCAGAATTGTGTGTGTGAGTGGGTGCAGGAACCAGTGAGGGAGGGAGAGAGAAAAATAAGGGAAAGTAGAGAATCTACTGGTAAAACCAGACATCAGTCTTCTTTTTCTCCTCCCCCAACCCACCCCAGCCCTACTGTGGCAGCATCTCTACAGCACATCCCAGCATCCTACTGAAATCATTACAGTGCTATGGATTGACAGAGGGCTGTGGTGAAATTACCTTATGTTTAGTGATGGTTTATTTTAACCTGAATTTAAGTGTATTTTACTCTGATGGATTAAGACTAGGCCTATAGAAAAATAAAAAATAAAACATTACAAATTCATTATAATGTTGCCTAAACAGAAAGGATATATTCCCATGAATTAATGTTATTTTGATGTTATGTTTACCTCAAAATACAATAATGATTTTTTTCATGATTTTTTTTTTCAATCAATAAATGAATCTTATTATGAGGTAGAGTTTACTTAAAATATATATAAATGAATAAACATTTTTTATAATAACACTTTCAAGTAGCCTAGGAGCTTTAGTTGATGTAGAAAAGACTGTGTGGGGACTGTATGATCCTTGCCATGTGAACTGGCTCAGTGTTAATCTGGTTGTGGCACAAATCATAACACAAGAAAATCAAATCCCTATTCTGGACACAAATATTTACTGTGTTTTCATTAGGGCCTAGTCACACAAATCTTTTTGTAAAACTATAATGAATTAATTTCAATTATTTCAATGTGTATTCCATAGGCCTACTTTGAATACTTTTGCATCTAACCTTTTAACTTTTGATACCTTTTTCACATTTGGGGCAGCCGTGGCCTACTGGTTAGCGCTTCGGACTTGTGACCGGAGGGTTGCCGGTTCGAACCCCGACCAGTAGGCACGACTGAAGTGCCCTTGAGCAAGGCACCTAACCCCTCACTGCTCCCCGAGCGCCGATGTTGTTGCAGGCAGCTCACTGCGCCAGGATTAGTGTGTGCTTCACCTCACTGTGTGTTCACTGTGTGCTGAGTGTGTTTCACTAATTCACAGATTGGGATAAATGCAGAGACCAAACTTGGGATCAAAAGAGTATATATACTTATATACTTTAAATGCAAACTTATTGCATTTTTTTGTTTTACCATGAGCAGAATTGTCAGACCTTTTCAACTCAAATTCACATAGGCTAAGTTTACATCAGGTCTGGTAAATGTAGGCTATTTCATAATTCCATAGCCTACGCAGACTTTTTTAGACTTTCCAGACATGGGTTAGTAGCCTAAACTGTGTCATGGCAGTTCTATCTTAGACAATAACATTTCATTTTAGGCCTATATCTATCAATATGAAGATATATTTTTAACTGCACTGGACTGAGATCATTTAGACTGAGTAGAAACTAGAGAAATTACAATACAAAATTTACAAGTAAACTTACCACCACCAACCTGGTGATCCAAAACTGTGCTGCAATCCAACAACAGTGTTCGAGGACTTGGCAAATTAGGGAAATGTGACAAAGTTAGCCAATATGGCATTCTTGGCATATGTGGCAAACGTGGCAATGGCATCTTCACAGTAGGCCTATTCCAGCTCCTTACAGTGTTGAAAAATCATGGAGGGGCATTGAAGGTAGGTGATCCCATTTACAGCTCAGCTGCCAGCAACTTTTGAGAGTTGTTAGAGTTCTTTCAGAGCTGACCCTCCTCCTCTTTCCCTCTGCCCCTCCTCCCTCCCTCTCTCTCTCTCTCTCTCTCTTTCTCTCTCTGTCTCCCCTCAACTTCAACTCTGGAAAAGAAAACGAAGGGCTCAGGAAACTACATTCAGACTTTGTGACGAATCTGTAAACGTGTATAAAACGTATGCTATTATGTTGGCTTGGTCTTCGTTGCCATAGGAACGGATAGATTTCCCACTTCCGTGAATGATGTGGGAAAGCATCTAATATCCAGGTTCAAGTACTGTGATTTTTCTCTTAAGGTGTATAAGGATAGGTCGTGATTAAGTGGAAGATGCAAATATTTGATGCCATGAGCTGAGATTGCTTCAGTTGATTTCTAGCTGCAAACGCGATGCTGAATCTGCTGGCAAGGATAAGAATATTGGCATTCTTCAAGCGGTGAAGGCTAATGTTAGCGACAGCCAGCTAGCGCTTGCTGACCATTTCAGCTTGCTAGCTACAGCAGCTGTTAACGTTTAACGTTACCCCTTATTTAGCGTAATGTATTATTCTTGTTATGGTCTGTACACCCAGCATATATTGAGGTAACGTTAATCTTTGTGCTTGCTCACCAACGTCATTTTTTCAGCGGTTAGCTGCTTAATAGACCAGTAAACCGAGTGTTTACGTCCAACGTAGCAGCTAACGTTAGCGGCGACGACAACAGCTGCTGCTGCCCAAACCAAACCAGTTAGCAAGCAGTCTCTGTGAACAGACAGGCTCATGAACTGTAAACTGTAAAATTTAATTTCAGTCATTATGGACACAAATGTGCAAAAGAGACGTGAAAAGAAGTCATTGCGTGTGAAGGTTATCAGCTTGGGCAACGCTGAAGTCGGAAAGGTAAGACCATGTTAGCATGGTTAGTGATAATAACGTTTGTTGATGGTCAGCCAGCCAGCTGGTTGAAAGTAACGTAACATTAGACGACTGCTCCACTAGTGAAGAGAACCAACACGTAATGTCAAAATTCCCATATAATCAATAGCCCTAAATAAATGATCACATTATTTAGCCATGCCATGTATGATACGTTATGAAATTGTAACTTATATGTTTAACGTTAAGTCATTCATTCCTTTATAACATCGAATCAACACATCACAGGTGTAATATTTACTGTAACGTTACATGGTATCGATTTGCATTATTGAACATTGATGTTTTTATTTTATTTTTTTATTTTTGCGTCCTCTTTTTCTTGTAGAGTTGTATCATTAAACGCTATTGCGAGAAGAGGTTTGTTCCCAAATACCTGGCCACAATTGGAATTGACTATGGGGTCACCAAGTAAGTTGCCGCCTAACTATCTCTGAGCTAAGAACTAAACATATTTGGAAGTAAACCTAGACACCAGAGTAATTTTGATTGATAATAAGGTTTGATGCAGGCTAGTAAACTACTTTCAGTGATTGTGTATGATTTTGCTTTAGGGTTCAAGTCCGTGACCGTGAAATTAAAGTGAACATCTTTGATATGGCAGGGCATCCTTTTTTCTATGAGGTAAGAGCACTTCTTTCATTTTTGACCTCAAGCAGTAACATTTCGGGCTGTAATTTGAGTGATGGGCAGAATGCAAAGTCTTAAGCCTTTTAATTCCAGATATACTCTGGAGACAGGTGTTCAATTCCTAGTGCTATAGGTAGAGGATTTCCTACAGTGGCCAATGAACAACCAAGCCTAGTTACCATTAAAAACCAAATCACCAACAAAGCAACGTTTGCAGGGAAAAAGCATCAACAGAGCGGCCTTCAAGAGTGTTCCACTGGGGTTATTAAGCAGGCACCTTCGTCCATCTGTGTTTCGTCGAAGTAGGCCCACAACACGTCCTGAAGGGTCAACAGTGGTGTCTGACGTCCCAGACCTACCCCTCTCCACACTTATGATGGGTTCTCTACCAACAAATGCTGACAAATTCTTCAGTCATTCCTTTTTGTTGCTGTGGCCGTTTATGATCCGATCAGCAACATAACCACACAAACTGCAACTGTGGGCACCTACAAATACAAACAAATTCTTAACTTAATCCTCTTTTGAGGCTGTGGCTTTGGCTGTTTATGATCAGATCAGCAACATATCCAAACATATCACAAACCCTTGATGAGGACATCAACAAATAACCAGCAAATTCTTCAGTCATTACACTGTATTCGATGTTGCTTTGTGCCCACCTTTTAGAATGTTTATTGAGCAGTAAAGAAAAATATTGTTTTAAGGATTCAATGAGTTTTATTTGTCATATACATAGCATACTATAGTAAAACATATAATGAAATTGCATTAATTGCTCAACTTGTACCTGTGCAGCAATATCCTGAGGGATCACCAACTATTCATTAGGTTAAATAAAGAAAGAATAAAAGATTTGATAAATAGTAAGGATCATCAGATAATGGACAACTATTGACAAACTTTCCTATATAAAATTGGATCATGGGAATATAGGCAAATATTAAAAAACTATCCTATTAATCAGTTTTAAGAGTTGGAGGTACAGGCCTATCTAGTTCGGTAGCAAGCATTCTCTTGACTTGTTGTGAGTCTAAGGCCTTTTCCATATGTCAGTGAGTGTCCAGCAAAGATTATAGAGCGCTCCGCTCTAAGATCTTTGGTGTTCAGTGTCGAGGAGTGTCCAGTGTCGGTACGGCAATCATAATGTGCTCATCGTTACTTTAAATCTTTGCCAACCTTTCAATACTCTTAACTGCAGAGGCTGCTTTGATTATCTGAATCTGTGGAACCAATCGGTACATCGGCAATGAGCAATCCCATCAGTACACACCCTCTTAATATGAAATGGCTTTCACACACCAGAAGAGGGCATCATACAGCCCAACAATGAGGCATACTACATCATGCCTGAGACACAGTTATCTTGATAATCCCATTTTTCTCACTCGTGTACGAAAGGGGTCATGCTTTGTGACTAGCCTTCTAGGTTCTAGGTGACTCTAGGTTCTGAAGGTTCTCATTTGAGAATGTGCCTTTTTCTGTTTAGAAAGTTAAGTGTGTTCAGGGCTTCCCATACATGTTGAAAGCACAACATTTTCATGTGATTTTGATGCAAAAACTGTGTGAATAGTGAATGAGAGTTAGTTATGTCTTTCTCCATTGCTTGTTGTCATGCAGTAGTATCTCTCTGTCTCAGGTGCGTAATGAGTTTTACAAAGACTCCCAGGGGGTGATCCTGGTGTATGACGTGGGGCTGAGGGAGAGCTTCGATGCCCTAGACAGCTGGCTGACCGAGATGAAGCAGGAGATGGGTTCCCAGGCGAACATGGAGAGCATCGTCTTTGTTGTCTGTGGCAACAAGGTTAGATGGATGTCAGAAATGTCTTTATTTTATACCAAATTGTTTTCTTGACAAATGTCAAGTGTGGAAGTGGAGGTTTGTCAGTATCATTATAAATGCATATCAGAATCAATTTTATTTTGTGGTTTTGATTGTCAAGTCAATTTGAAGGAAGAAGGAAAAAAAACTTTCCAAAACAATATTTATATAAGGCTTTTACATTTAGGACCTGTATATTGAAATAAGATGAATTCAATTGAAGCATATATATATATTATATTAGTGGGATATAGAGCTGGTAACTCTTTGAAGGGGAAGGGTCCTTCATGTGTAGTTGTGCAGGATGCTGAGATGATGATTGACTGCTTGTGTGCTGGTTGCTGCTTGTGGCTGCAGGTGGACCTGACCAAGAGGAGAGTGGTGGACGAGAGTGAGGGCAGGCTGTGGGCTGAGAGTCGAGGCTTTCACTACTTTGAGACCTCTGCACAGAGTGGCGAGGGCATCAGTGAAATGTTTCAGGTTTGTGCATGGAAAAATTAACTCCTTATCTTTATTTCCTTTTCTGCACTTATTTACTACTTATTTCTACCACACCTCACACTTGCTACCTATAGTATTTCTTTAGGTTGTTAGTGGGTAGATTTGATGGTGAGATCATATGAAATCGGCGGCTGCTCTAATGTATAGTTTCCCCTTTCTGTTCACCCTAGGCCTTCTTCTCGTCTATAACGGACATGTGTGAAAACGGAGGGAAGAGGCCAACACCAGAGGTCAACGCAGGTTTCACCAAGGAGCAGGCGGACACCATCCGCCGCATCCGCAACAGCAAAGACAGCTGGGATATGCTGGGGGTGAAGCCAGGGGCCACACGGTAGGTCAATGCCGCCAGCTCTCTGGACTGGTTGTGAGTGCTGTATATATGCAGAAGTCAAGCTCAAGGAGTGTTCACTAACTGGCAGCATCCCAGATAGCAAAGGGGCGTTGAGGGGCGTTGAATCCACGTTTGTTTGAAGCGGCGGAGGTTGATTCAACGTGGATTCAACGCCCCTGTGCTATCAGGGATATCAATAGTCATCCCCAGTCTTTGCCAACATTATAAATAGGCATGCATTACCATATTGTTACATGTATGTTATGTATCAGGGGTGTCAAAGATACGGACAGGGGGCCAGGTGCGACCTGCTAGCAGATGTTTTGTGTAGGAAGGGGGAAGAATGTGGATATTTGCATCCAGTTGTCATCCACAAAAAGGCAAAGCATCATAAAAACAAACTAAACTAACACTAATAGGCACATTTTTTTGTATTGCAATATCGTTGCACAATATGAGTAGCTTAGTTATAACAGCGTGTTACAACTAAATGGTAAATGGACTGCATTTATATAGCGCTTTTTGCGAGCACCCAAAGCACTTTACATTGTCATGCATCACATTTTACCTATTCACACACACACTCATACACCGATGGAAGGTGCCAACCTGCTCATCGGGAGCACTGGGGTTAAGTGTCTTGCTCAAGGACACTTTGAAAGGGTCAGGGGGAGTTGCTGGACGACGACTCTACCTCCTGAGCCACTGCCACCCTGCTGGGTCAAGTTTGTCATAAGCTTAGCTAGCTCCTGCTATGAGTTGACTACATGTTTCAAAACAGTGTTCATTTTTAGCAATCAAGACGATTATTAAGATGATACAAGATTGGAGTTAGTGAGCTGCACCCACAACTCGGCAATCAAAAGACAAGTAGCCTACCACCTAGACGTTTACTTTGATGCCTCCAAAATACATTTTGCTGTAGATCTCCGTGAAAACACATCCATACTGACTGACAATTTGTGGAACAGATGTGGTTAACTGACCAATAGCAAGCCCTGATCATAAGGGAACACTTTTTCATAGGAGTATATCATCAAGTCAATCAAACTTGGGATATTGATCTGACCATCTACGTAAGTGTAGTCTTATCAGCAACCAGTGGCAGTCTTATCAGCAACCATGCTGTCAATTTCTCCTTCATTTTACAGGCTTCATGCAAAATGTACCTATTTCAATATTAGTTTCTTACTTAGATGAAAAGTATTATATTTCCCCTTTTACTGCTATTATAAATGGAATCTTGATCAATTAATTAAAAATATATACCGTATTTTCCGGACTATAAGTCGCACCAGTCAAAAAATGTTTCATGAAGAGGAAAAAACCATATATATAAATATATATATGTTGCACCTGAGTCGCAGGACCGGCCAAACTATGAAAAAAAGTGCGACTTATAGTCCGGAAAATACGGTAATGCAAAATAAGCAATTGTGTAAATATTCACCCCCTTCAAGTCAGCATTTAGTAGATGCACCTTTAGCCGCAATTAAAGCATGAAGCCTGCGTGAATAGGTCTAAATTAGGCTTGCACATCTGGATACTGCAATTTTACTCATGTTTCTTGGCAAAACTGCTCAAGCTCAGTCAGGTTGGAACAGTCCTTTTCAAGTCCAGCCACAGATTTGAGGATTGAGGTCTGGGCTTTGAATCGGCCACTCCAGAACATTCCATTTGTTGTCTTTAATCCATTTCTGTGTAGTTTTTGCAGTATGCTTCGGCTTATTGATTCCATTTATAAAAGTAGTTAAAGGGGAAATATCCAAGGGGGGGGGGTTGAATATTTTTTATAGACCACTGTAAGTCCAAACTGAATAGATGCCATTTACTTCCTCAGTCATCTCTGAATGTAACTTTTTTCGTTTGAGATGGCCATGGTTTAGTCACTGAACTAACCTGACCCTAGCCAGATGAATTTCGTTCCGCTTAGCTCCGCCTAGCTTCACTCACATCCATCTGGGACCTCTTCCATTGAGAGTGATTTCTGCAACCGATTTTATGGTTCAGCCAATCAGGACGCAGGGCGGGGGTTTCATAGATGTGACATAGCGTAGAAGCGACTGTGAGACTGTTATTAGCGTCACGGGTTGGCTTCGATGTGAGTGGTTGAAGTAGCACCAATAGATGACGGACAAGTGGCTTATTCAATCATATGCAAGCATTTTTTGATTAGGCCCAGCCTTCTGAAGCAACACTTCAATGGATCGGTTCCAGATGGATGAGTGGAGCTAGGCGGAGCGAAATTCATCTGGCTAGGGTCAGGATCACTGAACATCCTTTCAGTGAGAACGCAGTAGTTAAGCTAGTTTGCATTCCACCGTACAGTGCAGGTCTTGGGCTGTGTTGTCCTGCTTTGACCCTGTAATGAAAGTTTGTGGTAGCCGCTGCTAGGACAAGTCATAACTGGCTCTGTGTCCAACCCCAGTTCAGGCTCTGCCCAGGCGTGCTCTCAGCTCTAATAATAGTGCACTCAGCAGTGGGTCAGCAAGCCGGTGGCAAAAGCAGGACACCTCCCGAGTCCTCATGTGTGCAATCACTGGAGGACAGGCGTAATCCACTTAGGCTTCACCACCCAGATTAATCAGCCTTGCCAAGCCAATCTTTCTTTTTTTCTTTCTTTCTCTCTTTCTCTCTTTACGTCTATTGCTCTCCGGCTCCATCTTTCTTTTCTCCTTTTTTTGTCCATCTTGCTCTTTCTCTATCTTAACTTTTGTAGTAGGGGTGTACTGTAAATCACAAATTCTAAAATGGATCGAAAACAGGTCCTTGATTATGATTGGCTTAATCGCCACCACAAATTGATACAAAAATTAGCATTGCTGCTGCTCTGCTGCGCCTTTGCTACCATTATGATGGAATAAATATATTTATTTGTGGAAGAATGATTATCTATGAATAAATCTTTCCATTTCTTGTTGCTGTGCCTTTATTTTTTGAAATCTTAGATGTTTTAGAAAATATTTTAGAAAAGCAATAAGTGCAAGGCCTTAGGTTCCAGTTATTTTAGAACAGTTAAGGAGTTGTTTGCTTGAAATTGGAATTGCTTAATTTCATCATGTCTCAATTCGATTCGATATTGATTCTTTATTCTGAAGATTTTATTATTTTTGATAGTCAATCAAGTCCTCAGCTGCGTGTTAAAATAAAAAGTTCTATTGCAAAGACTTATTGCTAATAAGTAATGCTGATTATTATAATTGCCCCAAACACATTCCACACAAATGATAGACCTACAAACAGCTGGTATTAGAGCTCTAAGCGAAGAGTCTAGAAGCTTCTATACCAGGGGTCAGAAACATTTACTTTCAAAAGAGCCATTTTTGACCAAAATTCTAAAAAATAACTTTCTGGGGGCTGCAACAATATTTAAACCATTTAAATACAAGCAGTATTCAGCCTATTGGTCTGAATTAGATTATCAACATTACCTGAATCAAGGGTTAGGAAGTACATTTTTTATTATTATTATTATTATTATTATTATTATTATTATTATTATTATTATTGAATGACCGGCCAGAACTTAGGCTAATCAAACTTTAACTTTCACAATGTTGCATGGCATGGTAGGCTATTTGGTCTTCATGGACATCTGCGCTCTCAGAATGATCTACTTTCAAGGTGTCTTCAACATTTCATTTTGCGTGTCCTCTTGCTGCAGATCAGACATCCCGCCGATAATACAGTCGTAGTGGTGGTGAAGGCAAACATTCGTCCAAACATTTAATTGATTTCACAGTCCCTTGTGGTGCTCTTATGTTACTGACTAAATGCTCAGACACACACCCTTTCATTCTCACAACCTGTGGTCTGTCAGTCAGGTAATCAGTAATCCATGAAGTTGTGGAGGTGTCTACCTGCATCCTTCGCAGCTTCTCACATAGCAGCATAGGCTGTATGGTGTTAAAAGCAATTAAGAAATCAAAGAACATGATCCTGATAATGCTGCCAGCCCTGTCCAGGTGAGAGTGTGTTCTATGAAGCAGGTAGATTAAGGCATCCTTCACACCCACCTCTGGACGGTATGCAAATTGTAATGGGTCCATGCAGGTGGTCACCTGTGGTCTCAGAAGATGACCAACAACAGTGTTTAGCCAACTGCATCCTTTCCTACCAACTTCCTTCCTAACCAGGTGTACTTTTTTCTACAAGTGTTTTGTTCTTATGACTACAATTGTGAGATAGACCATGAGAATGAGAATTCATGAGAGAGACCATGAGAATGAGAGTGAGAGTTATGTTAAGCAAACCTTTTAAGAGTTTTGGACAAATTGACTATATTATTCTTTTAACAATTTGACATAATATAAATATTGCCTTGCAATAATAATTGTTTTATTCTTTTTTATATGATTACACTTTGAAATGTATTCACCTAAGGAAATTAATCAACATTTAGAATAACCTTAAAAGTCGTGGTAAAAAAGGATTTTCAACCACAGTCTTGAAAAGAATACAGGTTCCAGAGTCCAGATTTACACAAGTATACATATAAATATGCCAATGGAGTTCCTGTGGTCAATAAACATAAAATAGACACAACATCCTCATTTGTAGTGCATTTGGTTCAAAATTGGCCAAAACCATTTTTTTGGACAGCGTCCATATTGAATTTATGGAATTTGGGGGGTCCTGATAAACCCAATCATAAATGTAAGTATTCCTATGGGTTTCACATGGTCAGAAAAGGTAAAATAGACATCAAGTTTGTATTTGTATCTCATCTGGCTCAAAAGCTACAGCCGAATCCCTTTCAGACGACGGCCATATTGGATTTGGCCACCATCTTGGTCTCAGGGACCATTGGCTCAGGCGCCCTGGCTAAATCATTTCAGTATGCCCTCAGCTGCATCCGTGCCAAATTTGGTGCTTGTAGGTAAATTTGCCCGAACAATGGGGTGTAAGGCCCCATACTACAGCCAAAACTGCTATTTCGGACAGTGGTCATATTGGAATTGGAGGAATAAGGGGTCCAGATGCACCAGGTCATAAATATTAACATTCCTATGTGTTTCCCATGATCAATCAAGCTAAAAATCGCTGTCTCTTCTGGTGAAGCTACTTCCATTGATTGTAGTGGAAGCTAACTGTTGCAGCAGACGCAATGCGAACGGAACGCTTCAGTTACGCGCCCAATGTAGCTTCCCTGTAATGTTGCAGGAAAGAAAATGAACACGTATGTCTCAAAGTGTATGAGACAGGTCAATGGAAGCATGTCACTGCATTGTTTGTTATTAGATTAAAGCATTGATAAATATATATGGATTCTTACACCCCTATTCATTTCTCATTTCAATCTCTTTTTCTTTGTGGATTTTTTTCTTTCTTTCAGTTTTTTCTTGTTCTATTTCTTCTCCACTTCATTAGCATTTCATTTGTTTTCTCCTCCTCCCCATACACATCATTTGGTGGGCGTGTCTGATGTGCTATCCTATCAGCATTGATGTGTATACAGATACCGTCGTAATTAAAAGGCATTGAGCGCAGCATAAAGTTAAAAAAGTAAATGAAACCTCTATTTACATCAATTTCATCAGGCTCTGAATACATTTTAAACAATGGCCTTCTCAGAGCGCTTGCAGGAACAACAGTGTTCAACAAACTATTGTTTTCATTGAATCATAGGCTTTGCCCTGTTTAGTCTGTCTTGAACTAATCTCTGGTCTCTAGAACACCACTTGCCCTCAGTCAGTCTCCACTTGCTCTCATCCTGTTTCAGGGGCTGTCAATTGGCCAACAAACACTCAGAGATGCTCAAGTTTACGTTTTTTTAACATAGAAGAGAATAGAGCAACAGACATTTTGATTCCTAAAGTTCAGTATGGACATTATAAACTACAACTATGGATAATGAACTATTGACTTTCACTTAGTTAGAAACTGTAGAGAAGCTATGTGTAGTTCAACATGTTGTAAAATTACCAAGAAATAGCGACAGCATGTGAAGAAATAATCATTGATTTTGAAGGTGTTGATGCAACTAGTATTATCTGTATCAGTTTGCTCATTGCTTGTGTGGATCTGTGTTTTAGAGAAGAGGTGAACAAAGCCTACAGGAAGCTGGCTGTTCTTCTCCATCCAGACAAATGTGTGGCACCGGGCAGCGAAGACGCTTTCAAGGCTGTGGTGAACGCTCGCACCTCACTCCTCAAAAACATCAAGTAGGGTTGCAGAAACGTGTTCCATTTGTACTCCCATCTGAATACTCTTCAGGATTACTGTCTAGGAGGGAGGGTGTTGGGGATGGGGATGGGATGGGTCTACCATTCTTTTATCCAGAAAATCACCATGGATGTGCCACCATACCTTTCATATCTCAAGGGTTCACTGTTGTGTTATTTCAGTTCATATTTAATTAAAATATAGCTATTATGCCTATTGATTTGTTAAAATCAAGCTGGGGCTGCTGTTCTGACTTGTTAATCATTCTGCCAAGACTGGTATTATTACATTCTACAACAGAGGTTTTCAGCCAGTGGTCTGCAGATCACCTGAATCACTATTTTCTATAGAGTAGTGGTCCCCATTTTGCTTTCTTAGTCAGAATGGTGGCCCTGGGGTCACAATCAGTTGAAAACCCCTGCTCTACACGATTGGGCCTTTGGGAGAGAAAGGTAAAATAGGAAGTGATGCATACCGTAATACAGTTGGAGCAAACAGATATCTGTTGTGTTGGTCAGCTCTGTGGAGGTTCATGATTGAGCAGTTTATTGTTGTGCTCATTAAAACAGGAACAGGAAGCATGCAATCTGCAGTATTCGTTTTTCTAACTGAATGAGCTGCCCCTCTAATCATGCTCTGAATTGTTCACTCCACACATTGAGTCAAGCAGTTTAGCCTCTGAATTATTTCACTTTTTCTGACTGAGTTATATCTCAGTCTGAGAAAATTGCATCCTGGTACTTCAACATCAGAAAGACTGGCCACTGCATCAAGACAAAATGTTTGTGTTAACAAAATGGACACTGGCTGAGTTTCTCAATGGGAGTTCTCTGAGGGGTTTCTCACTACCAGTGTATTACCCAAGGTGCGTGAGTGATCTTGCAAGGTTGTGGGCTTGAAGACCACTAATGGTGTTACCCTACCTGCAGTTTGTGTGTGAGCTTAAAGTAATCCTTTCCTGGCGGCCCAAAGACCTTCATGTCGACCCATCCTAACACCCGATTACCTCAACCACTCAGACAAATACTGTGTAATTATTTCCTGCATCCTAACCTTTTTGCTTGGTTATTTTCTGTTTTGTGACCACAAGATGGTGCTTGTGGTAGTCGGCATTTTGTATGTAAGTCGTTGTCAGTGTTTATATGTACAGCAAGTACTATAAGGTTATTAAATTGAAAATATACAGTATGCTTATTTATTGAAGAAAAATATAGCCTATATATGGTGTGAAATCTGTATAAATTGGTATTGTGATCTTGAACCACAAGTGAATGAAAGACCTCTACACTTTTGCACGAATTCTACACAGATGTATCAAAATCTATGTAGTTAGAAAGATATTCATTTTAAAACTGAAAGACAGTCATTATTATAGATGTTGACGTCAAATCTGCACTTTCACTCCAGACCTTTAAAAATGGAACTGATATCATAGTATTCTCCAAATGATAGATTCCTCGGAAAAACAAAAAACAGTGAGAGAAGTTGCTGTGAAAGCATAACCGTTTACAATAACATTTCCCTTATTAACTTGGACATGCCAGCTCACCAGCTACGATTTGAAATTACATTTTAAGCCTTTGAAATAGGTGGGCCATAATTTTGGCTGAAGTACAAGTTACCACAGAATTTCAGGCTTCCTTTTTATTTTTCCCAAGTTAGTAAAATGTGGTGCCAACAAGGGAATGTTTCCACAATGTTTACATTAAACTATTTCTAATCTTGGTACTGTTAAACAATATGTTTTAAGCAGAGCTTCATTTTTGCATACGATATGAATGCACCATATCATTTTGGTCAGAATTTTCTGGTTGAAATAGTGCCAAATACTAGCCAATGGATGACTTTCAGTGGTACTTGTTTGTACAATAATCCAGTCGAAACACTACCATGAAATATCTTTCTTTATAATATTTGCATCTTGTTTTATTTTTCTGTTTTGTTGAAGCTTTGAGCACCAACAACATTGAGTAGCTATTTATTCTGTTTAATATGAATTACTTAAAGTATTTATCTTTTTTGTAAGTTTTATCCATTTATCTGAACTTTGGAAGAAGTTGCATATCTCGGTGTGTTCTATTTAAATTCTTTGGAATGAATGCGTATGCTGTAAATATGATCTATTAAATTTTATGTTATCAAAAGTTGCATTTTGAGTTTTGTGCTTCATGTACGTCACATCAAGCGTACCAGTCTTCATTAAGATTGGCAGAAAAGGCAACACAAAATGAAAAGGCTGTCGTTATTTTCTCTTAAACAAAACGTTTGTGGCACTCTGGCACTCTGTATTGGTCTTTCCTTGCACTGATGAAGACCTGGCTTCTGGAAAGTTCCTCCTTGAGTGGCAGATGGACAGTGTTTGTACATTAAGCACTCCTATTGGATCCATTGTCGTCTGGGCAAGCTCGGCGAGGACAGCACAACTAAATAATGCAAGACCTTGGTGGATAGTGACTTCATCTCTGTAAAGCACCTTGAGGCAATGAGGATTGTTGTTGGCACTATAGTATAAATGAATACAGTTTTAACTAACTAAATTAAAGAATGAGCTTTGTCCACTGCTCACTTGAGCCTCAAGAGCAAATGCAAATATACCCCCCTCCAGGATTGAGGAGAAACATGTAACAGCTACAAATTTTTTTTAATTGTAATCAGTTACGGAGGAAAGAAATCTCTTATTGTGCACAGTGAAAACATGGTGCTACACATGATGACAAAAGACTCTTGAACTCTTGAATTAAGTGAGTAGCTAATCAAAATGTTGATGATTACAGAAGGGTTGTGTTGAATGCAGAGTAATCAATGAATAGCATTCTGATGTGAGTGTCTTTTTAGACAGGCCCAGTGAGGGTGAAGTGCAGTGAAGATGGAGATGGCATCCTCCGTCAACCTGTTGGAGCGGTAGGCAAACTGGTGTGGAGTCGAGGGTGATAGTGGCTTTGATGTAAATCAGTTTGATTAGTTATTTTCATTTACGCTGCCAATCAAAAAATTACTCTGATTAAGTAATTATTATTGCAGTCTAGATGTGAACTAGCACTTGTTGAGCACTTATGGTATGTGATAGTCCTAGCATTTTCAGGGTCATATATTAAGCCTATATATTGCATTCTTAAGAGGAATCAGAAGAAATAGCAAGCTTTGCTATTGCTATGTCGTTTCTCCGTGGGTTCTAATTTGAATGATGGATGGAGTGCGAAAGCTATGTAATAACTTGGTAAAATCAGTTTGCTAATTTAACACCATCGGCAAGACATTGAAGCATAACATTGATGTGTCAGCTCAATGCTCCAAGGTGCCACACAATATTTATATTTCATGCATGCAAATGTGTTAACAGACTTTGCACTATGCCTGCCAATTCAATTAGGGCCCTGTATTTTGTTTGGAGGGTGTGCATTGGCAAACAACGCCCATAGCTTCTGCAAGCAATACTGTACAGATGACTTGGTTTAGCTGCTTTCTGACCTCATGTGCATTGTAATTAACTTGATCAGTATCAGGCACTTGATCCAGCTTATGCCCAGTGCATCAGACTGGAAACTATGGCTTTTGTTTTTCACAAAGGGGGTCAGGGGCTGGCTTATCACATCGCTCCCAGTCAGTGTCCTCAATCCTTGGACAACAAATCTCGGCCAATTAGAAACCCAGGTAAGCCTCAAGACTCCAAAAGTGAGTGATCAGGATGTTTCCAGAGGTGAGTGAACATAAGCTCACAACACAGGGATTTCTCATTATGTTGATTGTCAAGAATCTGATTCAAAACCCTCCCTGTAACTCCTGAGCTATTGAATATCTTGGAGCATACTACCATTTGTTTACAAATGTCACACACACCTGGACTTACCCTGGATGGCTTCGTCTGACTGTTGGTAATCCTCTATAGATAAGTCAACCTTCTGCATCTATTTCAGGCTCACTGGGAAAGGGAGGCATGTAGTGATCATTCTGTTTGGGACACATTTGCGTCTTCTGTGAGTTTGGAGGCTGTTCAACTCATCTTTCGCTCTTCCTGTGGGAAGGTGGTGGGCTATTCATGTGGATTAGTACCTGACAGATTGCAATCCATCCACCACAGAGACCAAAGGGTGAAGAGGAGCTTTTCACAGGCCATCTGGCTCCGGCTAAGGGGCCGTCGTGAGGAGCTTTGGTGCGGCTCAAGCGAGTTTACAGTACAATCTGCCAAAGTGGTTCGCCGTGTGCCTGCCTGCATGCTTGGAACTGAAGGAATGTGTATCTTGCTCCAAGCTGAGTTTCTTGTGGAAGGGATGTGATGACAAATATAGCTCCCAGGACTCCGAACTAGGTCTGAAGTTTTTTCTTGGAAGAATAATATTTCACTTGTTTACATGGAGGACCCAAGGAAAGGATTTTGGCAGATGGAGTGTTCCCATGGAAAATTATTGTTCTCTGTATTGTACTCTTTAACCATGCTGATGAGAGTAAAGTGCGTGTTATTCTTTGAGTTTTGTGCTCTGTCAACCCACACCAGGAGCAGAAAGGCTTCATGGGTGCTCCATTTCACAAATGTATATGAGTGGTAAGTGCTCTAAATATATGGGTTAGCCATTTCAGTGTATTTTTGATGTAGCATCTCCATAAGATTAAGGTTGTCGTTTTCTATCTAAATTGTTCTATGACAGCACATTTACTTTGCCCAAGTAACATGGGGTAAATGATGAAGAACTTGAACTTCTATTCATTCATCATGTGAATGTGAATGTTACCCTGCAACATGTTGAAAAATGCAAATCCAAATTAAACCAGGAGATACTGTGGATCTTTGAAGAAAAATGTTTTTGTGTAAACAGTTAGGTGTATGGACAGTCTGATTGTGATAGTACCTCACCCATGTTAATCTTGTAAACACTGTAATGCATGTGAACTTGCTGTGGATGCTGACCTGATCTGTGTCCACAGAGCTTGTGACCAGCTGTGTTCTGTGAGCTCAGGTGAGGTCTCACCATGACATCTGGGGACGAAGTCCACAGCTTCACGGATGTGATGCTGCACCCCCCTCCCCCAACGCTGCCGGCCGCCAATGTCTCGAAGACGCCCAGCCAGAAGCGCAAGCAGCTGAAATGGCAGAACGCCGTGCGCAACATCATGGAGCAGCGTGAGCAGGGCCAGACGAGCCCGGACATGCTGACCACGCACAAGATCATCGTCACCGACGCATACATCGAAGACATCAACCGGCAGATCCGCAACAAGCTGGCGCGAGGCGGCGGCGCCTACAAGCGCCGCTCTTCGGCCGCCCGTGTCCACCCTGCACGCAGCTCCACGAGCACGCAAAACAGCATGGATGGCGCGGGCGGCGACGCAGACTTCTTTGTCAGCTGGGGCTCGACTGTGCGCGGCGTCTTCCTGCCCGTGCTCCACCACACTTTCAAGTCACAGGACCTGGAGAAGCTCTACCAGGAGTACTCCTCGGACCAGCGCCGCACCTCGCTGGTGGTCACCAACCTCATCGACATCATCACCAAGCTCCATATCATCATCATCTACCTGGCCGTGGCGCCGGAGATGGTGGACTCGCTTCACGGCTGGCTGGCAGGCCTCTTCATGGCCTTGGGCGCTGGGCTCTGCATCATGGTGCTCATCTGCAAGGGCAACATTTCGCCAGCGTACCTGCGCTACGCGGGGTTGGCCAGCTGGCTGTCCCAAACGGTGCAGGTGCTGGGGGGGCTGGTGTACGGCCTGGAGAAGGACCAGTCGTGGTACGTGCTCTTCATCCTGTTTGCCACCTACACGCTGCTCCCACTGCCCCTGCTCTGGTCCATATGCACCGGGTGCCTCACCTCAACTCTCCACCTCCTGGTAGAGACCATACAGAACTATAACGACGTCGCCATCGTAAGGAAGGTGAGGCTGACTGTGCGCACAATGTACACAAATGACACACAATCTGTTCATGTGGATTAGAAGATATGAAAGTTACAAAGCAGTGATTCAATGACTGATTTGTTTATTTCTGCTGACTTGGAGCAGCTATATCTTGGGGATGGAGGGCTTGGTTCCTGGGTCTGTAGCCTGCACTGCATGTGTGTTAGTCAGTTAATTCCATGCCCTGGAGCATAGCCCAAATTAGCCCAGGCCAATCAAATCCTCCTCCTGTGTCTTTCCGAGCTTAATCAGTGCTCATGACGAGCAGTTTCACTCGCCCTCTGTTATACAGGTGGGTCTCAATAAATTAGAATAACATGGAAAAGTTCATTTTCCCCCCCTTTAGTTAAAAAAATGGATTTTTCATATATTCTAGATTCTGTAACACTTTACTTCAGTATCGACATAAGAATGACATGACACTGTCATGAACACATGACACTGTCATGACACATGAACCGTAACCCTAATCCTAACCTCTATCCCTAACCCTAACTCTAACCCTAAACCTAACCCTAACTTGTAATGACAAAAACCGAATGACACTTAAAGACAGAAGCAATAAACGTTTATGATTTGTCATAAATGTTTATGACTTGTTTATGACATGTTCTTGACAGTGTCATGTCACTCTTATGTCAATACTGTCAAGTAAAGTGTAAGCCTAGATTCATTACATATAACGTGTATAATATTTCAAGCCATTTTTTGTTGTAATCTTGATGATTACGATGTACAGGTCCTGAAAACCAAAATGAGTATCTCAAAGTATTAGAATGAAGAGGTTATAATACAGAAATGTCGGTGTTTTGAGCCTTTAAACTCTTAGTCTGGTTCAGTAAACACAACCACAATCATGGGAAAGACTGCAGACTTGATAGTTGTCCAGAAGGCACTCATGGACACCCTCCACAGGGAGTGTAAGCCACAGAAGGTTCACAAAGTGCTGTATGAAAGCATATTCATGGAAAGTTGACTGGAATGGAAAAGTGTGGTAGGAAAAGGTGTGCAAGCAACAAGGTTGACAGCAGAGAATTATCAAGCAAAGTCGATTCAAAAATGGGGGAACTTCACAAGGAGTGGACAGATGCTAGAGTCTGCATCAAGAGCCTCCATGCACAGACGTGTTCAGGAAATGGGCTACAAGTGGCATATTCCTAGTGTCAAGCCACTCCTGAATCAGAGACCAGGTTAGAGCGTCTTACCTGGGCTAAGAAGAGACAGAACTGGACCGTTGCTCAGTGGTCCAAACTCCTCTTTTCACATAAAAACAGAATTTGCATTTAATTTGGATATCAGGGTCCAATCAATGTCTCAAGAGTCTGGAGGAAGAGTGGAGAGGCACAGAATCCAAGTTGCTTGAAGTCCAGTTTGATGTTTTCATAGTCAGTTATGATTTGGGGTGCCATGTCATCTGCTGGTGTTGGTCCACTGTGTTTTATCATTCCAGAGTCAATGCAGCACTTCTACCAGGATATTTTAGTGCACTTCATGCTTCTATCTACTGAAAACTTTATGGAGATCCTGATTTCCATTTCCAGCAGGACTTGGCACCTGTCCACAGTGCCAAAACTGCTAATAACTGGTTTGCTTACCATGGTATAACTTTGCTTAATCGTCTGACCTGAACCTTACAACCTTACCTGAACAATACAGATGACCTTAAGGTCGCTATTAATGCAACCTGGGCTTTCATATCACCTCAGCAGTGCCACAGGCTGATTGCCTCCATACCACGCCACATTGATGCAGTCATTTGTGCAAAAGCAGCCAGAACAAGTATTGAGTGTATAAATGAACTATTATAGATTAGTCAAATTAGTCAGATTAGT
Organism: Alosa pseudoharengus; assembly: GCF_046254945.1. Taxonomy (NCBI): domain Eukaryota; kingdom Metazoa; phylum Chordata; class Actinopteri; order Clupeiformes; family Clupeidae; genus Alosa; species Alosa pseudoharengus. The sequence continues at coordinate 30,432,080 of NW_027468680.1, forward strand.
TCATTTCTTTTCAAAAGGTCGACATTTCTGTATTATAACCTCCTTATTCTAATATTTTGAGATACTCATTTTTTGTTTTCATGAGCTGTAGGCTGTAATCATCAGGATTACAACAAAAATGGCTTGATATATTTCACTTTATATGTAATGAATGTAGAATATATGAAAGATCCACTTTTTTAACTAAATTAGGGGGTAAAAATGAACATTTCCATGATATTCTAATTTTTTGAGACCCACCTGTAGTAGGTCTGGTCAGAAGTGGCTCTATACCAAAAATAGCTTTGTTTTCCTAAGCAATGCCTCAGTCCTGAGCAGGCTCGGACTGGCAATCTGTACAACCCCCGGTGGGCCGGTGACCTCCGAGATTTTTGCCTACACTGTTGAATTCTGTTTGCCTTAAAATGATCTCAAATGTTGTTACCAGATGTTTTATCTGAAGTGATTTATATCGCCATGGATATTCATTTTATTGGCACCTGTGCTACTACTGGATGTCACATTTATATTGTTAGCATCTTCAGCTACCATTAAGTAAAAATTGTGTACACCAATAATATTGCTTGTAAGTACTGGTGTACTTGCAAATAATATTCACAAAAAGACCACATGAAATAGATGCTTTCAAAATTATTGAATTGAGTGAATGAAATCATATTCAGGATGGGACACTCAGATTAATGTGAACTATAACCACAAACACTAGAATTTTCGGGGGATTTCAGGTGATGTCAAAGGGACTGCTGTACATGGGCATGAACACAGCAGGTCTGTTCATCCACTACCTCTCAGACCGTGCCCAACGCCAAGCCTTCCTGGAGACCCGCCGCTGCATCGAGGGCCGGGTCAAGCTGGAGAGGGAGAACCACAGACAGGTCAGGAGCAGGTCTGGGAGTACTGCTCACATCAGTTCATGTCAGGTAGATAAAAGCACAACAGGGCAGCTAAGACAAGGAGAGGACAGCAGGAGTCAAAAGAGAGGACCGGAGGACTACAAAAGGAGGGACAGTAGTGAGAATACATAGTCACCTCACCCAGTGTCAAATAATAACTCCTCCCTGTAGTACCCTCCCTGACTGCAATGCAACAGGCTGACAGCCCTCAGGAAAATATTCTTATTTTATTAAAAAATTGAAACAATTTTAATTTAATTGATTTTTATTATAATGTTCATGTATCATTATTTTACATGGCTTTGGACAAAACATGCCAGGAACCATAACTGAATTTAATTTAATTGCAATGCTCTCTGAAGGAGCGTTTGGTCATGTCCATCCTGCCTCGCTTCGTTGCCTTGGAGATGATCGCTGACATTAGCACCATGGAAGATGACCTGCTGTCTCAGCAGTTCCATAAGATCTACATCCACCACTACACGGACGTCAGGTACTTTTCATCCTACTTTAAGTCCTTCCAAAATCTCTCTGATAGCCGTAGGCAGTTTGTGTCCACTCTCTATTAATTACTGTAAGCCTTATGTGCATCCTGAGCCTGACCTGTAGTGTATGTCTTTTTCTTTTTTTCTCTCTCAGTATCCTGTTTGCTGACATACAGGGGTTTACCACAATGTCAATGACCATGTCTGCCCAGGACTTGGTGCGGACACTCAACGAGCTGTTCGGCCGTTTCGATCATCTTGCAGAGGTATGTAAAGTAAAAGCAGAAATGTTGCAACTACAGAACAGGAAATGATGCACAAGCACTGTTTCCAAATGCTCACCAGGTTCAGCGTGGTTATGATTCATCTCTTCTCCAGATTAATGTCTTTGACCTCTTGGTCAAGAACACAAATGCAAGGAGAATCATAGTATTACAGATTAATAGATGACAAAATAAAAGGCCCATAATGTAGGTTAATGGATTGTGACAGAGAGAGAGAGAGAGAGAGAGAGAATAGAGAGAGAATAGAGAGAGAATAGTTTGTACGGTAGGCTTAAGATTGTTCTTAAGAGACCAAGCTTGAGTGAAAAGTGAACTTGCATAGCCCTTTTGCGCAATAGCACCATATAGATGTTTGAAAATCAGTGATTACTGATCCCTTTATGGCTGATTTGAACAAACTTCTGGGTGCTAGCATGTCAGTACTTTCCCTGTGATTTTTCATGTTCAGTTAAATTCATTTCTAAATGGGTAAGGAAGCTTATTTTGTGAGTGGTCAACTCTTAGCTGAAGATATAATGACTTGTGTATAAACTGGTAGTATGGACATACATTAACAGAGTATGATACCCTCACATGACAGCCCTATTACTACATGAGAAATGAATACATCCATGCTGTTTAGTATAACACATTACCTAATAATTTACTAGATTACTTTAAGTACCATAAATTCATATCAATCAAGATGTCTCATTGCTGGTTTGTCAGGAGCATCACTGCCTGAGGATAAAGATCCTGGGGGACTGCTACTACTGTGTGTCGGGGGTCCCTGAACCCCAGCGGGCCCATGCTCGTTGCTGTGTGGAGATGGGCCTTGCCATGATCAACACCATCAGGTGGGTCAGGGAGCCTCTGCGCAGATGGCACTGGAAGATAGTGATCATCAAGATTATCTTGAGGAGGTTCTCATGATAGTTTTAGTGCCCAGGATGAGTGGACTTTTTTGTCCACTGAGCTATTTTTTTTATTTAATCTAAATCTATATCACCATAGCTCTGCAGTATGAGAAGTTGTCATCGTCAAACCAAAGAAAATAATCAGAACCTAAACAATAATCTGAACTTGCTAAACACCACCAGTTATGGTAGATGTTCCCAGTGAAACCGGTTAATGTGATATGCGAAGGATTTGATTTTCTGAGCGTAGAATATCTCTGCTGAAGTGTGCACACTCACAGCACTGTCCTCTGGCATGGCAATGAAAGTGTTGTAGTGAGGCAATGCAGAGTTCACCACCTCTAGAAAGCAAAGCAGAAATTTTGGAGAAGTGTTTGATTTCACCACACTACAAATAGCAGAAATGTCATGATAATTATAGTGTTTTTGACAAACTTCCCTCCCTTCTCACCCCTTGTGATTTAGGCTGGTTGAATCACCCAACTACACTCTGTGTTGTTCTTCAGAAATATTGTTGAGTAGCTCAACATAAATCCATCTATGAGCTATATAAAATTTGAATAAATGTGTTTTGATCTTGTTGCTGTCCTTATAAAGAGGCCGAGCTTAAAGTTGTCAGGCACTGTGCCGGAATTGAAATGTGTGCTAGGTTGATTAAGATTGGAAAGTTTGATTGATTCATTCACTGATGTAGTGATTCTTCCACACTTCATTAGACTGCCATTAGTTACTTAGTCTCCAGTTATTTCTACCCCATTATAAGAGCATAGAAGATTAGCATTAGCATAGTAGCATTTTATTCCCTATTCTAATCTTGACGAAAAGCTGAGACATCCCATAGTTCTCTGCATTGTTAAACAGCAAATAAATGTGTTGCTCATTCGCTGGAAGTTTTAATGGTTTCTGGCCACTTTGTTTGAATCCTGGACCCAATGTTGCAGGTCTGTGTTATACAGTATATTACTATGGATAAAAGAGTCTGCTATTACCAGCCACTTTACTTTGCTTTATTTGCTATGGCCGTATCAGGTATGTGCGTAGAGAGCTGAAGCACAACGTGGACATGCGCATCGGCATCCACTCGGGCTCCGTGCTCTGTGGAGTCCTGGGCCTCCAGAAGTGGCAGTTTGATGTGTGGTCCTGGGACGTGGATGTGGCCAACATGCTGGAGGCAGGGGGCATACCCGGGTAAGTGATCTTGCTGAAGCTCAGCTGGAGAGCCAGGTGCTTAACCCAATGCCAGGGATACAGTGTATGTAGAATGCACATGTGGATACACAAGGGGGTGTGGGGGATGAGGGCTAGGGATCCATCCAGATCAATCAGTATTACATACATTGTTCTGTAGTTGTAAAAAGTCCACAGGGCATTTGAAGAAAAATGTCATACAAGTGAAAGAAAGAAAAGGAAATGTTTTCATTCATTCTAATGACGTTATTTTCATTTTCTCTAATCTAATAAAACCTCCTTCTTGTTTCTAGTGTTAGGAAGTGGTAAGGCCACAGGCTCTAACTTCGTCTAGGGGTTAAACTAAACTAAAAGCCTCCTGCATCAAACAAACATAGAACCTTACTGTTCCCTACACACTAGCCCTATGTGTGGTGCAGAACTTTGAAGTAGGTCCTAACCGTGTTGCATGTGTGTGTGTGTCCGCATGGCAGGAGCCTCAGAGAGCGGTCAACATACCTGTGGCGTGCTGGCACTCTCTGCCCGGTACTCCTCTGACACACTGGAACAGCGCGAGTGTCTTTGTTGTTTTCAAGTTTTATTCTAGTTTCCTAATGATGGTGTAAAATCCAAAACAGAAGGTTGTCCTAAATGCCACGGTTCCAGGTATACACAAGTGGCTACAAACAAAGGAGGGAGAACCTCGGCCATGCTTCTCCAGCAGGCCTCAAACCAAAGGACAGGTGTCATTACCTATTAGTGACCAGGTAGTGACATCACTGAAGCCCCACCTGTCAGTCAGTGCTTTCCCTACCATGTGACCCTAACCCAGTGGTTCTCAAAGTGTGGGGCGGGCCCCACTAGTGGGGAATAGAGACATGTCAGGTGGGGCGCGATGAACAGGAGGAACTTTGTTTTATTTTTGTTAATCTTTAATAATACCTTTTTTTTACAAGATCATAGATTCAAAAGAAAATCACCACACACAAACATCGGAGTCATAAAGAGATCAACATATGAATTAAAATAGCATCTGATCCAGCAGACCAAGACAGGAACCATTTTGCCGAGTTGATGGGCTCAGTGGGACTTGAAAATACCCCATTTCCAAAGTGGGGAATGACAGAAAATTTGAGAACCACTGCCCTAACCTAGCCTAGAAATCTAGACGCGCCCCTAGATGCAGCAAATTACATTTGCTGCCAGGGCTAGTCTAGCAACTCTCCGTTGACTTGTGAGCTCTAGAAATCGAAACTAAATCTGGCATTGAAATCGTGTATAGAGTCGTTTGTTGGGCTTAACATAATGATTGATGGCAGAGTTGCAACGGTTTGGCTTGAATACCCTGCTACTTGAAAACAAATATCCTATTGCGTCCTATTGCGTGCAGAGGGAATTTGAAAGACAACTGATTATCCCGACCCTCGGACTGAGCACTGCGAACGGTGAGTGCCCAGACCCTACATTATAATGTGGGTCTGGCTCGCCAGGCTAGCCCTAACCTATCCTAACACTAGTCTCTTTTCTATAACTCCAACATAACTAATAACTAGGGCTGTCAAAATAACTGATTAATTTTGATTAATTAATTTGAGAAAAAATAACTGATTAAAAAAATTAGTGCAGATTAATCGATTCCGTATGACCTTTGACCCCGAGCCGTTCTAGTCTAGACTGTAAAATGAAGGAGAGAGAAGAAAATGTGCTGCCTAGATCATTGATTGGAACATTTACTTTTAAAAAATGGCCTGATGGTGTTGATAAAAATAAAGTGTTGAAAATAAAGTCCTTTGCAATGTCTGCAAGTGTTGACATTGAGGGGAGTGTTAATTTATTTTCATTGTGTCCCCTAGGTTATATCTGTGGCCTGAAATGCCTTGCATGTGAAAAAAAAAACTTCTTGCACTTTTGAATTTATTTCCTCAGCATATTAGGTCATATCATAGATTATTATGACCATTATTTGAACAGTGAAAATAATAATAAAATAGTTTTTGAACTTTAATGTCACTAATGCTGATTATTCAATTATTCATTTGAATTTAAATATTTAAAAAAAAAAATCACAGCAAAAATTATATATGCGATTAATTTAGATTAATTAATCACAGAGTATGTAATTAATTAGATTATTTTTTAAAATCGATTGACAGCCCTACTTATAACTTAGATGTAGACATGGTAGCTTATTGTCTCTTTCTGTTCATCGTTCATTAGGAGGATCCACATCTCACAGGCCACCCTCGACTGTCTGGATGGAGTCTACGAGACAGAGGAAGGGCACGGCTATGAGCGCAATGAGTTTCTGCGTAAGCACAAGATTGACACCTTCCTCATCTGCCAAACACCAAAGGAAAACATTTCGCCCCCCAAAGTCCGCCGCCCCAGCCGAGAGGACACTTCCTGGAGCGCTGAGCTGCCCTTTGACAACATCATCGGCATGAACTGTGTGAGTCCTCTGAACGGTTCAGTAGAACTGAGTTCAGTGCAGGCCCGGATCTAGGCTGCTCAGATTGGGGTGGGGCAAATTTGGGGTGGGCACAACACGACACACACACACAACATTTACACCACCACGCAACAAAACCGCTCAGTTTCACCTACAAATGCTTTACTTTTCACCTTAAAACCCTTATTTAATAGCAAACATGACATATTACATAGAACTGTTAATCATAGAACTGTTTTTAATATTCACAGATATCTAGGCTATATTTAACATTTATTTTCTATGTGGCCTGTTATGAAATTATGTATTGAACAATTTAAACACACTGAAACCTGAAGCCCAAAGTTGGAGACATGCATTTAGACATTGCTGCAAATGTAAAACCGGATTACTCTGGAATGGCTAACTATACAGGGGAATGCTTTACACCTTTGTGTTCGGTAAGGTCTGCTGTTTCTTCTGATATATGGTTTGCCATGTGTTCGGGAAAAATTCGTGAAGTATTCCACCGAGATAAATGGGTAGGGAGATGGGCGCAGAATGTAACATGACTAAATTAAAGTTACTTTTCTCGCGAACCATTTACCACAACAACTTGCTTTTTTAACATTGTTTAAAAGCTGAGAAAAATCTCTTTCGTGTGATGTGATACATGTAATATCTGTGTGAAGAGTAGGCTATCGGGAGTAGGCTAGTTCATCAAAGAATGGGTGAATTTGGACGCACTCTCTTTCTTGCCGTGCGCTGTCACATTCTCCTCTGTAAAAGACATAGGCTAAATTAATTTGCGCTAACGCTAAGCTTAATTTGACAGGCCATAGGCTAAATAAAAATCGCTAGTCGGATGCAAAGCAGAATATAGAAAGAAAGGGGCACCAAGGCCACAGTGGCCTGTGAACCTCCGGTTTTCAAAGGGACATCATGGCCAACGCAAGGGGCAACGACGTGGACGCCGTAAATAATAATAATAATACAATTTATTTATTTTTATATAGCACAAAGTGCTCTACAGACAAACAAACAAACAAAACAAAGCAAAAAACAAAACAATAGTAATGATAACAACAATAACTAGAAAAGCATTTCCTGAAGGAAATACAGTGCATGAAAATGCAAAAAATATGATGTAAAATATCATACAGAGTAAAAACAAACTATATTGGTTGCTAGGTAGATGAGGTTTAATATAGTCGGAGTGACTGAACAGTTAAATAGGTGGATAGTTTATATGGTTAAATGATTTGCTTGGAAGATAAGGTTTAATATAGTTGGAATGATTGAACGGTTAAATATGTGGACAATACTTAACTTAGTTAACTTAGCTAATGCATTTTTAGTAGTTAGCAATGCTAACATGCTAACTATGTTAACCATGTGACTTAGCTAATCTAGCTAATAATTTTTAGCAGTTTTGCTAACTATGCTAACTAGCATGTTAACATGCTAGCATGCTAACTATGCTAACCATTTTACTTAGCTAACTTAGCTAATCATTTTTAACAGTTTTGCTAAAAATGCTAACTAGCATGCTAACATGCTAGCATGCTAACTATGCTAACCATGTGACTTAGCTAACTTAGCTAATCATTTTTAGCAGTTTTGCTAAAAAATGCTAACTAGCATGCTAACATGCTAATTATGCTAACCATGTTACTTAGCTAACTTAGCTAATCATTTTTAGCAGTTTTGCTAAAAATGCTAATTAGCATGCTAACATGCTAGCATGCTAACTATGTTAACCATGTTACTTAGCTAACTTAGCTAACTAGCTACAGTGGGTAGGAGTCATAGTTGAGGACAAGTAACAGTTACAATGGCTGAACAGTTAAAAAGTTCAGTAGTTTAAAGGGTTAAATTGTTTAACAGTGAAATATTGTAGTGAGGACTTTTATTTTGAAACAGTTTTTGGCAGAGGAAGCAGTTGGACAGGATGTGTAGTCTTAATAGGGCCAGTTTGTATGCTTAAAGCCTGAGACTGGCAGTTGATGCATCTGGCCCGAACACCTGCCATAGGATTCTAATTGCTTAACGGCAGTCTTAATAGAGCCATATTGTATGCTTAAAGCCTGAGACAGAGTATATAGTTTAAAAGTTAAATGTAGATAGTGTAATGGATGTTGATAGACAGAAAGTTGAATGGATGTTGATAGGCAGATTGTTTAATGGATGTTGATGGATAGTTTAATGGGTGGATGAGTGAATGGTTTGAAGAGGATGAATGGATAGAAAGTTGGAGGAAATGTGTCTTATATCCTTGTAGAATGGAGAGACAGAGAGAGTTGGTCTAGTTCAGTAGAAAGCAGTTGATACAGGTGCAATCAGTTGAACTGATTCTTTGATGGGGCCTAGATGAGCAGCTGGAAGATGATACCAGGTGCAAATCAAGTTAATTAGTCCATTGTGATGTCATCAGCCCATGTTAAGTCTATGGGGAAATTTTGAGTAGTTTTTAATTAATAGTTTAAAAAGTATAAAAGTTACAAAGATGAAAAATACATAGCCCACATGTCCTAAGTAAGACTTACGCAACATAGTTTGAATGAAGTTTCTACGTTAAACGGTTGAAGCTGCATTAACTGCGTTAGAAGAAGAAAAATAACTAGACTAGAAAAGCATTTCCTGAAGGAAATACAGTGCATGAAAATGCAAAAATATGATGAGTTCATATGGTTAAATTATTTGCTTGGTAGATAAGGTTTACTATAGTTGGAATGACTGAACAGTTAAATAGGTTGATAATTGAAATGGTTAAATTATTTAGGCAGATAGTTGACGATAACTAACAGTTGGAATGGCTCCAATGTTTGCTAGTAGTTATGCTAACTATGTTAAAGATAATAATGGTAACCAAGTAACTATGCTAACTAGCATGTTAACAATATTAAAATGTTAACTATGCTAACCATATGACTTAGCTAACCTAGCTAATAATGTTTATTAGTTATGATAACTATGCTAATTAACATGCTAACATGCTAATTATGTTAACCATGTGACTTAGCTAACTTCGCTTATCATTTTTAACAGTAATGCTAACTAGCATGCTAACATGCTAGCATGCTAACATGCTAACCATGTGACTTAGCTAACTTAGCTAATCATTTTTAGCAGTTTTGCTAAAAAATGCTAACTAGCATGCTAACATGCTAGCATGCTAACTATGCTAACCATATGACTTAGCTAACTTAGCTAATCATTTTTAGCAGTTTTGCAAAAAATGCTAACTAGCATGCTAACATGTTAGCATGCTAACTATGCTAACCATGTGACTTAGCTAACTTAGCTAATCATTTTTAGCAGTTTTGCAAAAAATGCTAACTAGCATGCTAACATGTTAGCATGCTAACTATGCTAACCATGTGACTTAGCTAACTTAGCTAATCGTTTTTAACAGTTTTGCTAAAAATGCTAACTAGCATGCTAACTAGCATGCTAACATGCTAGCATGCTAACTATGCTAACCAAGTTACTTAGCTATCTTAGCTAACTAGCTACAGTGGGTAGGAGTCATAGTTGATGACAAGTAACAGTTACAATGGCTGAACAGATAAAAGTTCAGTAGTTTAAAGGGTTAAATTGTTAACAGTGAAATATTGTAGTGAGGACTTTTATTTTGAAACAGTTTTTGGCAGAGGAAGCAGTTGAACAGGATGTGTAGTCTTAATAGGGCCAGTTTGTATGCTTAAAGCCTGAGACTGGCAGTTGATGCAGCTGGCCCGAACACCTGCCATAGGATTCTAATTGCTTAACGGCTCTATTGTGATGTCATCAGCCCATGTTAAGTCTATGGGGAAATTTTGAACAGTTTTTAATTAATAGTTTAAAAAGTATAAAAGTTACAAAGCTGAAAAATACAAAGCACCCATGTCCTAAGTAAGACCTACGTAACATAGTTTGAATGAAGTTTCTACGTTAAACGGTTGAAGCTGCATTAATTGCGTTAGAAGAAGAAGAATAAGAAGCCTAGGAAGAACAGTACAGTGCATTTTCATGCACTGTAAAAAGCATTTCCTGAAGGAAATATAGTGCATGAAAACGCAAAAATATGATGAGTTCATATGGTTAAATTATTTGCTTGGTAGATAAGGTTTACTATAGTTGGAATGACTGAACAGTTAAATAGGTTGATAATTGAAATGGTTAAATTATTTAGGCAGATAGTTGACGATAACTAACAGTTGGAATGGCTCCAATGTTTGCTAGTAGTTATGCTAACTATGTTAACAAAGATAATAATGTTAACCAAGTAACCATGCTAACTAGCATGCTAACAATGTTAAAATGTTAACTATGCTAACCATATGACTTAGCTAACCTAGCTAATCATTGTTATTAGTTATGATAACTATGTTAATTAGCATGCTAACATGCTAATTATATTAACCATGTGACTTAGCTAACTTCACTAAACATTTTTAACAGTTATGCTAACTAGCATGCTAACATGCTAACTATGCTAACCATGTGACTTAGCTAACTTAGCTAATTATTTTTAGCAGTTTTGCAAAAAATGCTAACTAGCATGCTAAAATGTTAGCATGCTAACTATGCTAACCATGTGACTTAGCTAACTTAGCTAATCATTTCTAGCAGTTTTGCAAAACATGCTAACTAGCATGCTAACATGTTAGCATGCTAACTATGCTAACCATGTGACTTAGCTAACTTAGCTAATAATTTTTAGCAGTTTTGCAAAAAATGCTAACTAGCATGCTAACATGTTAGCATGCTAACTATGCTAACCATGTGACTTAGCTAACTTAGCTAATCATTTTTAGCAGTTTTGCTAAAAATGCTAACTAGCATGCTAACATGCTAGCATGCTAACTATGCTAACCATGTTACTTAGCTAACTTAGCTAACTAGCTACAGTGGGTAGGAGTCATAGTTGATGACAAGTAACAGTTACAATGGCTGAACAGTTAAAAAGTTCAGTAGTTTAAAGGGTTAAATTGTTTAACAGTGAAATATTGTAGTGAGGACTTTTATTTTGAAACAGTTTTTGACAGAGGAAGCAGTTGAACAGGATGTGTAGTCTTAATAGGGCCAGTTTGTATGCTTAAAGCCTGAGACTGGCAGTTGATGCAGCTGGCCCGAACACCTGCCATAGGATTCTAATTGCTTAACGGCTCTATTGTGATGTCATCAGTCCATGTTAAGTCTATGGGGAAATTTTGAACAGTTTTTAATTAATAGTTTAAAAAGTATAAAAGTTACAAAGCTGAAAAATACAAAGCACCCATGTCCTAAGTAAGACCTACGTAACATAGTTTGAATGAAGTTTCTACGTTAAACGGTTGAAGCTGCATTAAGTGCGTTAGAAGAAGAAGAACTAGAAAAGCATTTCCTGAAGGAAATACAGTGCATGAAAATGCAAAAAATATGATGTAAAATATCATACAGAGTAAAAACAAACTATATTGGTTGCTAGGTAGATGAGGTTTAATATAGTTGGAGTGACTGAACAGTTAAATAGGTGGATAGTTTATATGGTTAAATGATTTGCTTGGAAGATAAGGTTTAATAAAGTTGGAATGATTGAACGGTTAAATGGGTGGACAATACTTAACTTAGTTAACTTAGCTAATGCATTTTTAGTAGTTAGCAATGCTAACATGCTAACTATGTTAACCATGTGACTTAGCTAATCTAGCTAATCATTTTTAGCAGTTTTGCTAACTATGCTAACTAGCATGCTAACATGTTAGCATGCTAAGTATGCTAGCATGCTAAGTATGCTAGCATGCTAACTATGCTAACCATGTGACTTAGCTAACTTAGCTAATCATTTTTAGCAGTTTTGTAAAAAATGCTAACTAGCATGCTAACATGTTAGCATGCTAACTATGCTAACCATGTGACTTAGCTAACTTAGCTAATCATTTTTAGCAGTTTTGTAAAAAATGCTAACTAGCATGCTAACATGCTAGCATGCTAACTATGCTAACCATGTGACTTAGCTAACTTAGCTAATCATTTTTAGCAGTTTTGTAAAAAATGCTAACTAGCATGCTAACATGTTAGCATGCTAACTATGCTAACCATGTGACTTAGCTAACTTAGCTAATCATTTTTAGCAGTTTTGTAAAAAATGCTAACTAGCATGCTAACATGCTAGCATGCTAACATGCTAGCATGCTAACTATGCTAACCATGCTAACTAGCTACAGTGGGTAGGAGTCATAGTTGATGACAAGTAACAGTTACAATGGCTGAACAGTTAAAAAGTTCAGTAGTTTAAAGGGTTAAATTGTTTAACAGTGAAATATTGTAGTGAGGACTTTTATTTTGAAACAGTTTTTGGCAGAGGAAGCAGTTGAACAGGATGTGTAGTCTTAATAGGGCCAGTTTGTATGCTTAAAGCCTGAAACTGGCAGTTGATCCAGGTGGCCCGAACACCTGCCATAGGATTCTAATTGCTTAACGGCTGTATTGTGATGTCATAATCATAATGTTAAGTCAATGGGGAAATTTTGATTAGTTTTTAATTAATAGTTTAAAAAGTATAAAAGTTACAAAGATGAAAAATACATAGCACCCATGTCATAAGTAAGACCTACGCAACGCAGTTTGAATGAAGTTTCTACGTTAAACGGTTGAAGCTGTATTAAGCGCGTTAGAAGAAGAAGAAGAATAAGAACTAGAAAAGCATTTCCTGAAGGAAATACAGTGCATGAAAATGCAAAAAATATGATGTAAAATATCATACAGAGTAAAAACAAACTATATTGGTTGCTAAGTAGATGAGGTTTAATATAGTTGGAATGACTGAACAGTTCAATAGGTGGATAGTTTAAATGGTTAAATTATTTAGGTAGATAGTTGACGATAACTGACAGTTGGAATGGCTCTAATGTTTGCTAGTAGTTATGCTAACTATGTTAACAAAGATAATAATGTTAACCAAGTTACTATGCTAACTAGCATGCTAATATACTAGCATGCTAACTATGTTAATCATGTTACTTAGCTAACTTAGCTAATCATTTTTAACAGTTTTGCTAAAAATGCTAACTAGCATGCTAACATGCTAGTATGCTAACTATGCTAACCATGTGACTTAGCTAACTTAGCTAATCATTTTTAGCAGTTTTGCAAAAAATGCTAACTAGCATGCTAGCATGCTAACTATGCTAACCATGTGACTTAGCTAACTTAGCTAATCATTTTTAGCAGTTTTGCAAAAAATGCTAACTAGCATGCTAACATGCTAGCATGCTAACTATGCTAACCATGTGACTTAGCTAACTTAGCTAATCATTTTTAGCAGTTTTGCAAAAAATGCTAACTAGCATACTAACATGCTAGCATGCTAACTATGCTAACCATGTGACTTAGCTAACTTAGCTAATCATTTTTAGCAGTTTTGCAAAAAATGCTAACTAGCATGCTAACATGCTAGCATGCTAACTATGCTAACCATGTGACTTAGCTAACTTAGCTAATCATTTTTAGCAGTTTTGCAAAAAATGCTAACTAGCATGTTAGCATGCTAGCATGCTAACTATGCTAACCATGTGACTTAGCTAACTTAGCTAATCATTTTTAGCAGTTTTGCAAAAAATGCTAACTAGCATGCTAGCATGCTAACATGCTAACTATGCTAACCATGTGACTTAGCTAACTTAGCTAACTTAGCTAATCATTTTTAGCAGTTTTGCAAAAAATGCTAACTAGCATGTTAACATGCTAGCATGCTAACATGCTAGCATGCTAACTATGTTAACCATGCTAACTAGCTACAGTGGGTAGGAGTCATAGTTGATGACAAGTAACAGTTACAATGGCTGAACAGTTAAAAAGTTCAGTAGTTTAAAGGGTTAAATTGTTTAACAGTGAAATATTGTAGTGAGGACTTTTATTTTGAAACAGTTTTTGGCAGAGGAAGCAGTTGAACAGGATGTGTAGTCTTAATAGGGCCAGTTTGTATGCTTAAAGCCTGAAAGTGGCAGTTGATCCAGGTGGCCCGAACACCTGCCACAGGATTCTAATTGCTGTGATGTCATAAAGGGCAATGTTAAGTCAATGGGGAAATTTTGATAGTTTTTAATTAATAGTTTAAAAAGTATAAAAGTTACAAAGATGAAAAATACATAGCACTCTTATCCCAAGTAAGACCTACGTAACAAAGTTTGAATGAAGTTTCTACGTTAAACGGTTGAAGCTGCATTAAATGCGTTAGAAGAAGAAGAAGAACTAGAAAAGCATTTCCTGAAGGAAATACAGTGCATGAAAATGCAAAAAATATTATGTAAAATATCATACAGAGTAAAAACAAACTATATTGGTTGCTAGGTAGATGAGGTTTAATATAGTTGGAGTGACTGAACAGTTAAATAGGTGGATAGTTTATATGGTTAAATGATTTGCTTGGTAGATAAGGTTTAATATAGTTGAAATGATTGAACGGTTAAATAGGTGGATAATACTTAACTTAGTTAACTTAGCTAATGTTTTCATTTTTAGTAGTTATGCTAACTAGCATGTTAGCAATGCTAACATGCTAACTATGTTAACCATGTGACTTAGCTAACTTAGCTAATCATTTTTAGCAGTTTTGCAAAAAATGCTAACTAGCATGCTAACATGCTAGCATGTTAACTATGCTAACCATGTGACTTAGCTAACTTAGCTAATCATTTTTAGCAGTTTTGCAAAAAATGCTAACTAGCATGCTAACATGTTAGCATGCTAACTATGCTAACCATGTGACTTAGCTAACTTAGCTAATCATTTTTAGCAGTTTTGCTAAAAATGCTAACTAGCATGCTAACATGTTAGCATGCTAACTATGCTAACCATGTGACTTAGCTAACTTAGCTAATCATTTTTAGCAGTTTTGCTAAAAATGCTAATTAGCATGCTAACATGCTAGCGTGCTAGCATGCTAACATGCTAACTATGTTAACCATGCTAACTAGCTACAGTGGGTAGGAGTCATAGTTGATGACAAGTAACAGTTACAATGGCTGAACAGTTAAAAAGTTCAGTAGTTTAAAGGGTTAAATTGTTTAACAGTGAAATATTGTAGTGAGGACTTTTATTTTGAAACAGTTTTTGGCAGAGGAAGCAGTTGAACAGGATGTGTAGTCTTAATAGGGCCAGTTTGTATGCTTAAAGCCTGAAAGTGGCAGTTGATCCAGGTGGCCCGAACACCTGCCACAGGATTCTAATTGCTGTGATGTCATAAAGGGCAATGTTAAGTCAATGGGGAAATTTTGATAGTTTTTAATTAATAGTTTAAAAAGTATAAAAGTTACAAAGATGAAAAATACATAGCACTCTTATCCCAAGTAAGACCTACGTAACAAAGTTTGAATGAAGTTTCTACGTTAAACGGTTGAAGCTGCATTAAATGCGTTAGAAGAAGAAGAAGAATAAGAAGAAGCCTAGGAAGAACAGTACAGTGCATTTTCATGCACTGTAATAAGAAGAAGCCTAGGAAGAACAGTACAGTGCATTTTCATGCACTGTAATAAGAAGAAGCCTAGGAAGAACAGTACAGTGCATTTTCATGCACTGTAATAAGAAGCCTAGGAAGAACAGTACAGTGCATTTTCATGCACTGTAATAAGAAGAAGAAGAAGAAGAAGCCTAGGAAGAACAGTACAGTGCATTTTCATGCACTGTAATAATAGTAATAATAATAATAATAAAAATTATAAAATAGTAAACTACCAAACTACAAACACAAACTTAACTAAATATATATAAAAAAGAAAATAGAAAAGGTATACAGTATAGTACCCAAGACAAAATAAACAAACAGAAATGATAATAATGATAATAAATTAGCAGAGACATGAGTGGAATCATTCACTATTTAAGGAAAGCAATTTTATATAAGTGGGTCTTTAGACTAGATTTAAAACCAGCCACAGATGGTGCAGATTTGATGTTATAAGGGAGGCTGTTCCAAAGCTTGGGTGCTCTAACTGCAAATGATCGGTCACCCCTAGTTGACAGTTTACTTTCTGGAACAACTAAAAGTCCCAGGCTGGAGGATCTGAGGGGCCGAGCTGGACAGTAGGGGGTTAATAAATCTGTTAAATAGTCAGGTGCCAAACCATGTAATGCTTTATAGGTAATAAGGAGGATTTTAAAATCAATCCTAAAACTCTCTGGCAACCAGTGAAGATTGGCCAGAACTGGGGTGATGTGTTCCCTAAATTTAGACTTTGTCAAAAGTCTGGCTGCTGAATTCTGAACAGTTTGTAAACGAGAGATGGAATGACGATTTAAACAGGTGAATAAGGCGTTGCAGTAATCAAGTCTAGATGAGACAAATGCATGTATAATTCTCTCTGTGTCCTTTAAAGAAAGCATTGATCTGATTTTGGAAATGTTTCTCAGTTGATAATAACAGGACTGCACAAGGAGTTTTACATGTTGGTCAAATTTTAAATCTGTATCAAATAAAACCCCTAAGTCTCTAGAAGTAGTCTTGTTATTTGAGGCTAAATTTCCAAGAAAAGTCTTAGCTTGATTATAGACTTTGTCAGGGCCAATGAAAAGGACTTCTGTTTTGTCAGAGTTAAGCTGTAGGAAATTCTGAGACATCCAGTCTTTTACATCAGCTATGCAATCCTGCAGTACAGTTAGCTTGTTAAGCATGTTTGGTTTGACTGAGAGGTACAGCTGTGTGTCATCAGCATAGCAGTGAAATGATATGTTATGGCGGCGAATTATGTGGCCTAGAGGTAACATATACAGGGAAAACAATATTGGTCCTAAAATTGAACCTTGGGGAACACCGCAAGTAATAGCTGAGGTAGAGGAAGTACAATTACCTATTGAAACAAAAAATTTCCTGTTGGACAAATAGGATATGAACCAGTCCAAAGCAGGACCCGTTATGCCAACCCATTCTGGTGAGCATTCAGTGCTCACCAGAATCAGCTGCCATTAGTAGATCATTGGTTACCCTGATAAGAGCAGTTTCAGTGCTATGCATAGGACGAAAACCTGACTGAAATTTCTCCAGGATGCTATTGTCCTTTAACACTTCAGAAAGTTGCATCAAGACCACCTTTTCCAGAATTTTGGAGATAAAGGGAAATTTAGAGATTGGACGAAAGTAAAATCCCCACCCTGCTTATAACACAGTTAAGGAATGACCAATGTTAACAAACTAACTGGCTAGATCACCTTAGAAAGCTAACATGCACATTAGCTAAAAAACAAACCTTATTCAAAACGAGGATAATACAAACACTAACACTATAAAGGTCTTTATTTAAACCAGCAACAAGAATCTATACATCTAGTAGGCTAGCCTTTATTGAAATATAGCTAAGCCCTCTCTACTGAAGTATGAAACAGCAAGTGATGCACACAGTGTGGAATGGTAGAGGAACGCTGCTGCTCCGGTATTTATACTATCCAACCAGCAAATCAGCACCCTCGAAATTCAGACGGGACGAATTAGAAAAGTGTGATTGGCAGATTCAATAGCTGTCAATTAAAATTGACCAATTAGGTGGGGCAGAAGAAATATTTGGGGGGGCATTGCCCCTCCCAGCCCTATTCTAGATCCGGCCATGGTTCAGTGTTCACTTGAAATTCACATAAATTCACTTGAATGGCATTTCGTTTTGGGGTTTTATGTGCTCCTCATGGAGATATTATATACAGTAGAACTGGAGAAAGGGAAGAAGTAACGCCCATTGATATTAGAAAGCTAGATACCGCATTGGCCTCGTACGTAAATAGCGCCACCATATTGGTGGGGGCAACAATCACTGGAGGCCAATGGAGAAACATGTGACTGGAAATCAGCCAGGTGTCTCTGATTGCTGGCGAGTGTTGCCCATAGACAGTAAGGTGTTTGCCCCCAGCAATACGTGAACGCGGCCGCTATCATCAGTCGCAGTTATCATAAGTCGAAGAGAGAAATTGACATTTACCTCACTTTACTAGCCTTCCGTTCGCTGTGCTCGCTTCGCTGGGCGGGATAATCGATTGTCTTTCAAATTCCCTCTGCACGCAATAGGACAGCGGCAGCGCTATGAGTCCCATGCGTTTCCCACCAGCGGAGCTAGTTGGCTAGTTCAAACGTTTGCCAACTTAATAAAAGCTTAACTCGTGTCACACTGTTCGCCAACAGCAACATCCATCTTATTTGTTTTCAAGTAGCAGGGAATTCAAGTCAAACCGTTGCAACTCTGCCATCAATCATTATGTTAAGCCCACCTAACTATACACAATTTTTATTGGCCTGATAGAAGTTTAATTTTTCGAGCTCACAAGCCAACGGAGAGTTGCTAGACTAGCCCTGGCTGCCGCTAGGGTGCGTCTAGATTTCTAGGCTATCACTTTACAATATTGAATAATTATTAGCCTTCCAGTTTTGTCTCTTGACCTTCTGCTCCCATACTTTCTGCCTTTTTGAATCACAGGGAAAATTGTGCAACGGTTTTCCACTTCCCGGTGCTGCACCGCAGTCACACGCGCAACAGTTCGCCATTTTTTAAATAAATAATTGCTTTTTCCAAGTTTTCCTCTGTTCACTGTACTATGTCAATGGGGATCTGCTGAATGTTGAGAGGAAACATGGGGTCCATGAAACACGTGACCACCTTGGGCCCAATCGCTAACAGAATAGCTCAGAACATTCGATTCCCTAGCTGTTGCAACTCTATAGACCCTTTCAACAAGGTAAACAAAAACAATGCTTGAACGTTCTATTTGGTTCCCAATCTACTTCCTCTGCATTAAGATAACATATGGAATGTTAAAACGGAAGCCTTGTGGGGCCAACTATGATGCTGCTAGGGCTCGTTGCCGGCACCATGTTGGCCAATTAGGTGTTTAGATGGAGTTAGATGAATTAAGTGGTATATCATCACTTCAGATTGATGTTGGAGCTGGCAATTTCCTGCCGAGAGGATCGGCCAATCCACATGGATGATATAATTTGTAGATAATGATGTGCACAACTTTTGTTGTCCATGTGGATTGGTTGATCCTCCCAGCAGCAAATTACCATCTCAACCACCAGTCTACACAGATGGCATAATTTGTGGCCATCGGAAATGTAGCACTTAATTAATTAGCTTGTTTGTACATGGTGCCAGAAGTGAACACATGTCGAAAGCCATATTTAAAGATGGTGGCGGCCAGTTGGAATGCTAACCCCCTGCTTTTATTGGTAAATGGTAAATGGACTGCATTTTATATAGCGCTCTTCACTCCAATTGCTTTACCCATTCACACACACACATATGGCAGAGGCTGCCATGCAAGGTGCCAACCTGCACATCGGGAGCACTTTGGGGTTAAGTATCATGCTCAAGGACACTTCAACCCTTCGACCCATAATCTCAAATATAGGGAAGAGGAGGAAGCCCATTGCCACAATGTAGCTTTCTCTAGCCATGAAGGCTAATAGGTCTAGTGCTTGTACCTGGTTTCTGTGGTGCTGGGTGGATGAGAGTCATTGACTCCCCCTTGGATGGGACCTCAGTACATTGCAGGTTGCCCCCAGCCGAAGCTGGTACCTGGGTGCACTAAGAAGATGATACAGATTAAGTGCTCTCTCCAAATGGGCACAACTTATTTCAAATGACTATGATGGAATGTTATTTAAGCACACCCCCTGACTCAAAGACGAACATGAAAACCACACAAAGTAGCAATAGAAGATACAGTTAAGAGGCCACAGTTCTACCCCCTGTAGTGTTGCACTGAATCTATGGGCAATCCCAGCACTGATCAAGGGGATCTACCCTGCTGCTGGATCAGATGCTCTCATCCTTACCTAATGGGCCTAACTCTGATTAAATTAATGCTGATTTGGCACATGGGACTCTGAGGTTGCCTGGATAAAGTATGCTCATGACCTCTACATTGGCACTCACACAGTTTACTCTTTAACTGATCAGGTTAAAGTAGTTCATAGCAGATTCAACAGAGAAAGCTTTTCAAATTTAGTGTCAATCGCTTACTATGGTATATTCCACTATAGAAGTAACATTAGTTAAGTAGTTGTAGTCCCCTACAATGGTCAGATGGAATGAGCCAGGTTGGGAATTGAGCCAGGACATAGGGATAGGGAATAGGGAAACACCCTATTCTTTGCACTGATTGGCATGGGATCTATTATGACCTCACCTCAGTGAGTCAGTTAAAGTTCATCTCCTACAGAGCAGTGTCTCCATGACTGGACAGAGACAATGGGATTGTTCTGTGACCAGAGAGAAGACCCCCTACCTGCCTGCCAACACCAATTCCAGCAGCAACTTAGTTTTCTCAGGAGGTCTCCCATCCAGTCCTAACCAAACCCATAGCTACTTAGCTGAAAAATGTTTAATTCAGATATAATACTGTGTTCATGTTCTGTAGATCTTGGCAACGTTCACTAATGGCTCGTTGGTGCAGCTGCCCAGTCAGATCACAGCAGGGAACTCTGGCTCACGGGAGATCAACAAGCGCATCATGCGAGCCATCGAGGTGCGCAGCAGTGAGCTGATGAGGAAGGAGCACATCACGCCCTTCACCCTGGTCTTTAAAGATGGACACATTGAGGACAAGGTGCAATCACACGCAACATGATACACTCTTGCTCTGTTTTTCTCTGTCTTTCAAACACACGCTGTCTCTTTCTCTCCCATGTCATGAATGACTATCCTGCCTGTCAGTGAGTTAGAACTCTTCATAACTCTGATCCTCGTCCAAGACATCTCTGATTATACACAAACATTCCTTCTCTCTAATTGTCACTCTATGTCTAATGCCTTTAGATTGACATGAGAAAGAGAAATAGTCAACAAAATGTGATGTATGTATGGGAACCATTCCAGGTATCTTAGATAAGTTGAGAGAAGCCAAGAGCGTAAGAAGTTGGCTTCTTTAAAGAGTCACTCAACAATTACATGATTCACCTCTCTTTGAGTCTATAAGAGAGGACCCAACTTACATAACAAATTGGTTAGAGGCAATATCTTGCCTCCCTCAAAACAGACTCTCCTAGCTCCAGTGAAACAAGGACATTACCCTTGTGGTAACTGTGTCAGGAAAGAGCACATCACGCCCTTCACCCTGGTCTTTAAAGATGGACACGTCAAGGACAAGGTGCAATCACACACACACACATATATATCCATGTTTTCTTCCAGTTTTCCCATATGAGGGATGAGATGTTCAAGTCCAACCTGGTCTGTTCCTTCATGCTGGTGCTCTTCATCATGGCCGTGCAGGTCCTCATCCCAGGCCCTCAGTGAGTACACACCAGCGCTCGTGTTTCTGATGTAATAGAGCTCAATGGCCATCGCCCACCTCCACGAGGGCTCAGTTTTCGGAAGTACGTTTCCCATTCATTTCTCCAATCAACGTCTGGAGTTTTAGGCCTTACCTTAATCTAACCAGGCATGGCGTACATCCTGATCATACAAGATTTAATTTTCGAGTAACCAAACTAACAGAAAAAATAAAAAAGGGTAAAGGCACAACATTATGTACATTTTTTTTTTATTTCCGAGCGAATTAACTACTCATCCCATCAGCCATTGTGAATGATACATTTCCAATGTTTTCCAACCTAACAATAGTTTAACATGCTTCCATTTCAATATAAGACAACAAGATGACTAACTTCCTACGGTTTACATTTAGCAAATTCAACTTTCAAGGTGAGAAAAACAGTTTACATCGGATGGCCTCGCTCGCATTGCTCCTCATCGATTCAGTAGCCATCTTGGTTGAATGTGAAAACCATCGGTTTTCGCAGCAGGAGTTAAGTCATAAACATTTCCATGGCAACAGTGATCTCGGCCAATCAAAGGCTCTGCTTTTACACATTAGGATTTTGGGTGTAGGCCTATACATGGATTTCTATAACCTGACTCTCGCCAGATGAATTTCGTTCCGCCTAGCTCCACTCATCCATCTGGAACCGATCCATTGGAATGGTGTTTCAGAAGGCTGGGCCTAATCAAAAAATGCTTGCATATGATTGAATAAGCCACTTGTCCGTCATCTATTGACGTGCTACTTCAACCACTCACATCGAAGCCAACCCGTGACGCTGATAACAGTCTCACAGTCGCTTCTACGCTATGTCACATCTATGAAACTCCCGCCCTGCATCCTGATTGGCTCTACCATACAATCTCATGCTGAAATCACTCTCAATGGAAGAGGTCCCAGATGGATGTGAGTGAAGCTAGGCGGAGCTAAGCGGAACGAAATTCATCTGGCGAGAGTCAGGTTAGGATTTCTATGCAACGTCACGAAAACATGCGTGCGCAACCAAGAGGCAGAAAGCACCATAGAACAGCATAGAGCAATGCAAAAGAGCAAAAGAATAAAATGAGTTTTTGTGCTGAAAACTGCACCAATTCGAAATCACGATGGTTAGAGAATGTTAAATATGTTCAATATCCCTAATGGAATGCATGTCTTCGCCAAAAATGACAAAATACGATGTTATATTAATAATGCAAATGAACGGCAAACTTTGAAATATAAGTCTGAAATGAGATGTTATTATCATTGAGACAACAGGGGTATACAAAAAAATCCGATTGTAGCTTACAGCAGCCGACTATTTAGGTTAAGTTTATAACGTTGTGGACGGCCACCAAGCGTCTTCTGCCCCACGGCTGCGCGCGCATCTAGTTTTGTTGGTAAACGGGAAACCCATGTATTGCTTTACCGTGAAATCACGTATAAAACACTTTTTTCTCAAAACAAAGTAGATGTCCCATGAACTTTTGGTGTCTATATGAGCAGATACAATCGCTTAATCATGCTGTAACTGGTTTTAAGTCTTATCTTGAATGGTTACAATAGTATGTCTTATAATTCAGTTCCCAGTGGAGAATGTGAATTAGCCTACATTGTTAGTTCCAGAACCTGAGTGGGCGGTGACTGTTGAACTCTATTCTCCTGAAATTAAAATGTTAACAAAGCATATCCCAAAACCGAAAACACAAACGTTGTAGTGTGGACAGTGAAAACGCTGAGTTTCAGATACAATCATGTGGACTTAATATTCTAGATTCTAAATTCTATTGAACTGGGAAACTGGGGGAAAAATTGCAAGAAAAGAAGTCATCATATGTTGCTCTGTGTGTGTGTGTGTGTCTTTCTCATCAGCATCTGTCCCATGATAGTGCAGTTCTCTCTGTTCCTTCTGGTGTACGCACTGCTTCTGCTGGTGACGCTGGCTGAGGAGTTCAAGTTCTCCCCTGCCGCCCTGCAGTACCTGTGCTGCTGGGTACAGGAGACCAAGAGCGTCCGCAATGTCCTCACCCTCACCGCCATCGCCGTCAACTTTGGGGTGGCATCCTCAGACATCGTACGTGAAGCAGAACAACTTCCTTCATCATCCAAACAACAGATTTTGCATATTGCATAACATTTGCATAACAATATGAGAGAATTATCTATTGTACAACATCGATTATTTGTAGACTAAATGTACATACATTGAGCTACTTCCATGTAGATTTTCAAGTTCCTACTAGCTACTCTACATACCATTTTAGTCTTTTGAAAATGTCCAAACAACACAACCTTCCCTTGATTTATCCTTAATATCTCTGTGCCCATTACATGAAATACTCAAATATTTGCACAACATTAATACAATGCAGCTTTGGTGCAACACCGTGGAGTCAGAGGGTGAGGAGACCAACACAAACTCCCAGGAGACGCCGGCCGAAGGGCCAGTAAACATCTGCACACACCCCGAGGTAAGAGAGGAGGAACCACTCTAAGATCACCTCAGGTCAAAACAGCACACATTTAATTATTTTTAACTAAGACTTTCACATCGCAAATATCAGTACACTAAATGTGTATCTTACTTTTTTGGGACATTGATTCTAAATTCTGGATAAGTTCCTCTATTTATGTTTTTGAGTTGTGTCTAATTAACATAGTGAAATGAATCTTCTTTATTGTTAGGATAATTGTTGTGCTCATGACATAGGAATGGCCACTAAAGTTACTCACCACTGGTCATTCTCCCTTGTAGTTCTTTGTGCTGAGCGGGGTGCTCGCCATGGTAACATGTGCCGTGTTTTTACGGCTAAGCTGCCTGTTAAAGTTAGTGGTGCTGCTGATGGTGATCGCTGTCTACACATACTTCATTGAAGTGACACTGCACGTCCTCTTCATCCGCCAACACCACAACGGCCAGCTCCAGAGGTACAGCTGTTTAAAGGCACACCGGGCACACTGACCTGTATTTTCCATTGATATTGTAGGTCTCAGGTAGAATAAAGGCTATTCATTTATCTGTTCTCACTTTTCCCCAGGTCCCACTACCTCAGAAGACAGGGGATTTCAGTGTTGCTGATGACCATGTTTGTCATTGCTGTACTCTATAATAGTCGAAAGGTAGGTCCATAAATATATAACGGCCTACAGTATGTGCATTTGAGTTGTTGAATATGATGCCACAATAGTCTGATAATAGCGCAGTGTAATAATGTCAAACTGCAGCTTACATTAAAGGTGCTCTAAGCGATGCCACGCATTGTTAGGCTAAAACATTTTATATCACTTACTGCAAACATCACCTAACCAACCGCTAGCCGTCTGTGTCCTGAATACACTGTAAAAAAACGTGATCTCTGTGGACAGTCCAGGCTCCAAAAACGGCAACAAAAACAACCTGGGCAAACCTAGCCCATTAAAACATAACAAACTGTTCTAGCAAATCACAGACGAGATGCACGTTTAGGAGAGTTTCAATTGCACGGGAGGGAGGGGGAGGAAGTAGCGAGCTAGCTCTCTGTTTTGTTTGAAAGTCAACAGAAGTGACGTTACCCAGCATCGCTTAGAGCACCTTTAAATGATGCCTATGACTGCTTATAAAAAGATCAATAGTGTAAACACTACACATTTTAAGGTACATTAAAAAATCTTTCAACATACTGCTCACTCAGCTGGAGACGACAGCACGGCTGGACTTCCTGTGGCGTCTGCAGGCTCGACAGGAAGTGCAGGACATGAAGGAGCAGCGGGAGCACAACGAGTGTCTGCTGTACAACATCCTGCCCACACACGTGGCACAGCACTTCCTGGCTAGGGAGCGCCACAATGAGGTAACCTTACCCCACTGAACAATCCAATGGAAGAAAAACAGATGAGCTATACCATTTGATACCAAAACTTGATGTCATGCTCACAAAGTGTATGTATGGTATATCAAAATATACCAATTATACCAATATACAGTCATGGCCAAAGTCCTTGTAACAGTCCCTGTTACAGCTCATTGAAAAAAAACCTTAAAACTTAATTTCTTCCTGAAATATGATCATTTAAAGGGAATTTTCTCATGTACAGCTGCATGTCTGGTAAAATGTGTTAGTATCCTTAAAAAAAGATGATAGATAATTGGATTGTAGGGATGTTTCAAACTAACTGTTCCCCCCTAAATAGTGTTGATGTAGTTGATATTGTATTATTTAATTCAGCCTATTTAAATGGAGAAAAGTAGTCTGCAGTTTGGCATCACTGTGTGTACCACACTGGACATAGACCAGAGAAAGCAAAAAGAGAAGGTTATCTGAGGAGACCAGAAAGAAAATTATTAAATGCTTTGTTTTCATGCGGTAGCCTATTTGATAAGCGATGTCATGGGTAGGCTGACGTGATTAAGGAGGGCTTTCTGTTCCTGTTAGCCTATAGGTTTTAGCCTAAAGGTTTTACATACCAGTTGGGATTAAGGCGCCTTCAGAGACTAGTGCTAGCACGTTTGACTCCCAACAAACTCCCAACTGCTGTGAGTTGTGGGTTCAAGTTCAGGAAAGTGCAGGGCTGAGCCACGCGGTCAAAACAACGCAGCTACACTGACAGATGCACAAGTGTCAGAAAATGGACAGAAAATGCGTGTTGCCACTGAGAGCCTCTATACTTTGTGCAACACACTATTAGGTAAAGGGTACCATCGTCCATACCATGATCATTTGTTGAGTCAAAAGTAAAGTCTGGTTTGCGTTAGACATGGGATAAAGACATAAATGCTAATTGCTTTTGTTAGTTTAAAATTAAATTATACACGAGACCAAGACCAGACTGGACACCTGTATATTTACAGGGACATGCTGTGGGCTTGTTAAATGTGATGATAAAGGAATCCCTTGCACTCTAGCCCCTCTGTCTGTGGAGATCGGCGCTCACAGAACAGGACAGTAAGAGCAACTAAATACAATGGGCCACTTCAGGCAGCTGAATCCAAAGAAGGCTCCATCCATCTTATGCTCTTCTGTTCCTCAGGACCTGTACTCCCAGTCCTATGAGAGGGTCGGGGTGATGTTTGCCTCTATCCCAGGGTTCACCAACTACTACGAACAGAAGGAGCTCAACAACCAAGACATAGAGTGCCTGAGGCTCCTTAACGAAATCATAGCTGACTTTGATGAGGTGAGGCAAACAGCTACTGTGTACTCATTCTTCTCTCCTTGATGTCCTGACAAGCCCTTATGGTACCACTGCAAATCACACACATTTTCATTGTTTATTGAGTTATTATTAGAGAGTGAAGGTTATTGTAGAATTGTTGAGTGTCCACATACAGTACATCATAGAACATTTAGAATTAGGGGTAAATCATTTAATTTCATTCTTTTGAATTTTTCCACTTTCTGTCGTAGTTACTTGATGAGTCTTACTTTCAAGACATCGAAAAAATCAAGACCATTGGCAGCTGTTACATGGCTGCTTCTGGGTTGTCCCCCGATAGGCCGGTAAGTTTCCACCTTGGTGGTCATTTCGATACCACAGATGCATAAAGACCCAGTCAGGCAACGGGTGGAGTTTTACTCACAGTGATGCACACCAAGGAGAGACAGCATGACTTTGCATAAAGATCCACCAGCTGCTCTAACTAGACAAAGGAAATAAACAAGGAAATAAGTGTCCTTGCAGGCTGATGGGGGATGGCGTTGGTCATCCCATTTTACGTGGACCACAGTGACTCATTAGTTCCAATTAGTGGCAAACCAGAGCAGATAGCTAGACACACTCACACTCACACTCACACACGTGCACATACGTACTAGCCTAGAAATCTAGACGCGCCCCTAGCGGCTGCCAGGGCTAGTCTAGGAACTCTCCGTTCGCTTGTGAGCTCCAGAAATCGAAACTTAATCAGGCCAATGAAATTGTGTATAGAGTCGTTAGGTGGGCTTAACATAATGATTGATGGCAGAGTTGCAACGGTTTGGCTTGAATTCCCTGCTACTTGAAAACAAATAAGATGGATGTTGCTGCTGGCGAACAGTGTGACACGAGTTAAGCTTTTATTAAGTTGGCAAACGTTTGAACTAGCCAACTAGCTCCGCATGGGACTCATAGCGCTGCCGCTGTTCTATTGCGTGCAGAGGGAATTTGAAAGTCAACAGATTATCCCGCCTCTCGGACTGAGCACTGCGAACGGTGAGTGCCCAGACCATACATTTTAATGTGGGTCTGGCTCGTCAGGCTACATACGTACACATACACATATATATTTATAAGTATATATACTCTTTTGATCCCGTGAGGGAAATTTGATCTCTGCATTTATCCCAATCCGTGAATTAGTGAAACACACTCAGCACACAGTGAACACACAGTGAGGTGAAGCACACACTAATCCCGACGCAGTGAGCTGCATGCAACAACAGCGGCGCTCGGGGTCCGAAGAGCTAACCAGTAGGCCACGGTTGCCCCATACACATATACTTACACATGCACATACACAGCTAGATACCCCTCCCTTAAAAATGGCTTAGGAACACAGATGATGACTTTTCACATCTCTGAAATTATACTGTAGATTGTATTTGTAGATTCTCTTATAGATTTCCCAAATCAAAAGTGCATTCCTTCTCCTCCACGCTCATGAGGAGTGTTGTCTTAATCCAGTGCCTGATGACTATGCTTCTTCCTCCTAGGCCAGTACAGATGAATGGGCACACCTAAGTGAACTAGTGCTTTTCGCTCTAGCCATGCAAGAGACGCTGAAAGAGATCAACAAAATCACCACCAACAACTTCCAGCTTCGAATTGGTGCGTATGCCAGCTGTGCTACTGACTAAGACCTGTTATTATGACCTGCAGCGCAGCGAAGCGTATAGGTTTAGTCAGAATTTTTTTTTTTTTTCTTTTTCGCATGTCCAAATTTCCGTCAATGATTCCCGGGACACTGAAAGACCGGGGTAGACGAAACTTGGTGGGCATGTAACCCCATATGGATAGCATGGAACCATCGTTTTTCGTTTTGATCTGTAGCCCCCCTGCTGGACTGCACCCCCCGAAAGGAGGGTAGGGCAGACACAGTTTTCTGGGAATATCTCGAGAACCGTAAGGTTTAGGAGGACCTTTTTTTTTTTTGTATGTTGATCTCAAGGGGCCATATCAACCCATTCCATAACCACTCATTTAATGTATAGCGCCACCTAGTTAAACACAAAAAAGTAAAAATGAGGTGTTGTAATCGCAGGTATCTGTGACCTAACATAGTCAAAACTGCACGAAATTGGAAGTGTAGGATCATTATGACACCCTCTGAATACACGCCAAGTTTCGTGGAATTCCGTTCATGGGGGCCACACAATAAATTAATTTATGTTACTATACACCAACTGGCCTGTAGGTGGCCGGAGACAGTTTTCTGTGAATATCTCGAGAACTGTAGGGCCTAGGAGGTCCACCTTTTTTTTGTACGTTGGTCTTAAGGGGGCATGTCAACCCATCCCATTACCACTTATTTCATGTATAGCGCCACCTAGTTAAAAATTAAAAAGCAAAAAATTAGGTGTTTTCATCACTATATCTCTGGCTGACATGGTCAAAACTGCACGAAATTGAAAGTGTAGGATCATTATGACACCCTCCGAATGCATGCCAAGTTTTGTGAACTTTCATTCATGGGGGGCCTTACAATAAAATAATTTATGTGTACATTTAGTGACCGTACACCAACAAGGATTCCCGGGACACTGAAAGACCGGGGTACACGAAACTTGGTGGGCATGTAACCCCACATGGATAGCATGGAACCGTCGTTTTTCGTTTTGATCTGTAGCCCCCCCACTGTACTGGACCCCCCGAAAGGAGGGTAGGGCAGACACAGTTTTCTGTGAATATGTTGAGAACCGTAGGGCCTAGGATGACCAATTTTTTCCGTATGTTTGCCTCCAGGGGTCATGTTAACCCATTCCATGTGCACACATGTGCATAAACAGATACACACGCACACACATGCATTCACAGTAATCATACGTATGACACATACTCACACAGTAGACATATGTACGCATGCATGCACATGCACAAACACACATACGCAGGCAAACACACAAGCACGCACACACACACACACACACACACACCCACACACATAAACATAAACGTGTACACGCACACATGCACACAATTCAAGAATTTCTCAGAATTATGAACAGGCAAGATGGGGGTGGGGTTGTATTAATGAATTTTACATGTGAAATCTATGAACTTATCATGTTTTGGTACTTGTTGTCTAGCACAGCGGTCCCCAACCACCGGGCCGTGGGACATTCCTAACCTGGCCGTAGCCTACGACATGAGTTTAAAAAAAAATGCATGCAAACTAAACTAAATTTAATTCGCAATAATGTCACGTTTTTACATGGCATAGGCCTATATGCAGTTGTTTGCATTTTGCAAGGTCTATTTTCTTACGTCTGTCTGTCCGCCTTCAGCACTTTACATATTGCCTTCAGCGCTGCGCAGCCTCAGGTCAGCTCACTTCACTTGATCAGTTCTTGGCGAACGGTAGTGTCACACGAAGTTAGCTCAACTGCTAGAATGAGCAACAAAAAACAAGCATCTTTAGCACTGGCCAGAGTGTTTGAGTTGCGAGAGCCGCTGCACAGATTTCTTACAGAAAAAAGTCACCGTTAGCTGCACATTTTAGTGATGAGGACTGGGTGTCAAAACTCGCTTACCTGTGTGGCATATTCGGGTTGCTTAATGACCTCAACCTGTCACTTCAGGGGAGAATGACGACTGTCTTTAAACTGGCAGATAAAGTCACTGTATTTAAAGCCAGGCTTGATTTGTGGGGACGAATGGGAACGGGGTGTATTTGATATGTTCCAAACAGTAGTGGGGGTTTTGGGAGAGACTGAGGCAGGGCCCTTTCTCTCGCTGGTGCGCGATAACCTTGTTGCGCTTTCTAATGAGTTTGAGCGTTAGGCTACTTCCCATCCTCCAAAGATCCACGGCAAACCAATGAGTGGGTCCGCAAACCATTTGTCAATATCCAGAATAGTCCTAACTTGTCAGCGCAGGAGGAAGAGCAGTTGATCGAAATCGCAAATGACGGTGGTCTTAAGAGTGTGTATGAGGAAACCTCTCTAGCGGGTTTTTGGATCAAAACCATAGCAGAATATCCCGAGATAGCCGTAAAAGCGCTGAAAATGTTGCTACCATTTTC
Organism: Alosa pseudoharengus; assembly: GCF_046254945.1. Taxonomy (NCBI): domain Eukaryota; kingdom Metazoa; phylum Chordata; class Actinopteri; order Clupeiformes; family Clupeidae; genus Alosa; species Alosa pseudoharengus. Next base: position 30,462,675 of record NW_027468680.1, read on the forward strand.
CACCACGTATCTATATGCGAGGCCGGGTTTTCTGCAATGACTGCAACTAAGACCAAATTGTGCAATTGACTGGACATTTCAAACACACTGAGGGTGTCACTGTCTTCCATCACCCCCAGATGGAACCTTCTTGTTGCAGGGAAACAAGCACAGGGCTCCCACTGATTATATTCGTAATGCATGTTTAGTTCCCATGTTTTGTTCCCATATTTTGTTACGCATGTTCACACTTGATAGATGTAGCTTCAAGTTGTTCAATTTTCATAGTTCATAGGCCTATTGTTAAATTTTTACTTCTTCAAGTTCACGTTTTTCACATTTTTAAGAGTTCGTTACCTTCACTGTTCATACATAACTGGAGCTAGTTCTTTTCAAGTAATGCATGCACAACACATATGGAACATGGAACCCCCGAACCCCCATCCCACAGTTCTACATGAGAATAAGCATGAGACTAAGTAAATCAAGCTTATTAGATTTGATATTATCTGGTGGCCATGGTGACTTGAACTTATCCACCTCTGATTGAATTTCTTTACCTTAGCGGAGGTACAGTTAATGCTACCAGACCAGTGCACTGGAAGTAGAGTAACAGTGTTAATTTGGGACAATATTTGATTTGAAGTTGAATCCAACAAAACAGTCTCAGAAACAAAACCAGAGAGGATTAACGTGGATGATGAATGTGATGTGAAGTGGTTTTAATATGAAAGAATCTATAACAAAACTGAAGCATATGCCATAGGAATACCATACTCATGGGAAGGAAACTGAATCACGTCATTCTGTTCCACAACAAAAGTTTACACTTGTTGCCTTCCAAGAATAGACCCCTAGATTTCCTTTTAAGGAAAAGCTAATTAAACAGCGTAGACTATATTTTCTAAATAGCATATAGGCTTCCCTCGAGATGTGATTTGACATGATTTAAGACATGACTAACATTTAAGAAACTCGACAATACTGTCAAGAGTGGTTAATAAGATATAGTACACTTGCTCAATAATGTTATAAGCTCTTTCACTGTGTGGGATCTATTCATATAAGATCTGTAAGCAATTCTGAATGGGTACAGAAATGACCTTCAGTGTGAATGTGCATTGATTTTTAGGACACTCCTATTCCAATTAATCACTTTATACAGAGGTGATGGATGATTTAATTTCCCTTAGGTTAAAAAGCAAAATGTTTTGTACATTTCAAAGGGCTTAGATAGATGCAAGTACACAGGGAATGAGTATATGCTGTTACCATGTCTTAAACTTTTGAATCAGAGCTGCAAGACTATACTGGTCCTGATACCCAGTAGGCAAAGTGGAAACTAATAGGTTTAACAAGGCACATCAATTCAAGGAGATTCAATTTTTAATCAGGATGCAATGCATCAGCTTTTTGAACCCAAGTGACCTTGGTTCACCCATGTCCCACACAGTTCTATTTCATACTATTCCTGTTGTCTATATTTCCCAAACCCGTCTGTGACGTTTTGGATAAAAATGTCTGCTAATGACCAGTTACTGTACATGTAGGGATGGCACATGGCCCAGTTGTGGCAGGGGTTATTGGTGCCACCAAGCCCCAGTATGACATCTGGGGGATGACAGTGAACCTGGCCAGCCGGATGGACAGCACTGGGGTCAGTGGCCGCATCCAGGTCCCAGAGGGCACCAGCAAGCTCCTGGTGGACCGCGGCTTCAAGCGCGAGTTCCGCGGTAACATCTACGTGAAGGGTGTGAGTGAGCGGCACGGCGCTGTCTGCACCTACTTCATCAGTAGCCGAGAGCAAAGGTTCAACTTCATCTTTAATGTTGACATGTACTCTCTCCACCCACCCCAATACAAATACATATATTATATACATATTATATATACATATTTAATACATAACAATCTGAGACAATATGGTGGCGAAAAAGCATCCTAATAAAAGTCCACTAATCATTATTATTATGATGATTATTAATGCTTGCTAATGTTACTTATAGTGTTGTTAATTTTGTTGGTTTTATAGTGATTTCTTTGTGCAAGTCACCTTGTCTACTAAATAAATAATGTTGACTTAAACCGTAGATCCAGCTATGCTGAGCGCCTGACCAACCGAGCAGGCCTGCATGGGCGCAACACACTGTCCGGAGTGGTGTTCACCCTGGTGCAGGCACGCAAGAAGGAGAAGCTGAGAGAGGCCAACGGAGGCTTCCATCTGCTGGACGTCTCCTAGTGTTTGATCTCTGGGGCCAAGGCAAGCCAGGCCCCTCATGCAAGAGCCACAGTTGACTGTTGACCAAAATACCTCCACGATGGATCCGCTGAGCGAGATTTCAGTGATCAGCTGACCACATGTCCTCAACTTTGACCTCACTGTATACACAGAGCTCCGTAAAAACGTAATCAAGACTGATCATATAAACAATTGTGAAGGGAAGTGTCAGTCAGTACTCAGTAATCTGCTATGATACCCAGGTAGCCTACCTTATTATGTACACACAAGTGTACAGATGAGGAATTTCATTTCCCAAAAACTTTATTTATAATCATAGGCTAGGTATAGGACTTTTTACTGTGACCAGCATACTGGAATGCCATATACTCTAGTGCCCTTCCTGGATTAGACTATTTATGCACTATTTTTATATCATGTTTTTGTAAGAATTCTTTCAACAGCGTACATTTTCCTCACATTTTTCTCAAAAATAATTATCATTAAAATGCTTATGAACAAAATCTTCTACCACTACCATGCATTGTTTTTGTATTATTGTGTTCACATCAGAGATGGATTTGTTTTTCACTACTTTCTTCCTTTGATTTTATAATCTTTATTTATGGGAGCAACATCAAAGTACTTCATCTAGTACATGTAGTACAAGAATAGGCAAACATAGTAATGTTACTAAAGTAAGATATCAAGGGCAAAATGAGTAGGCGTGTTGGCATGCATGTGTGTGTGTAGATGCAGGGAGAGAATCAGTATGTTAGAGAAATGGGGGAGACAAAGACAAAGCCACAGGAAGAGAGATAACAGGGAGGTCATGATAATAAAGTGCCAGTTCAGGAGAACATTCAAATAGGGGCCCACAAGGCATGGATCTCTACAAAATGGGAAAGAGGTAGAGATCCATGCCTTGCTCCAAGTGCGACATTAGGCCCAACCCTGCACTGACAGGAAGAGGCCTGAGGGGGGGCGCAGGTGGTGACATTAAGGCTGAACAGACCCGATTCTTCCTCACCCATTGGTGGTGGTGTCTCTGGCTACAGAATACTCAAGATGCTCTTTACCATCTTTCCCAATACACTTGAAACATACAAGGTCATGTGTTTTAATGAAATCTGGCACTGATCAAACTATGGATTCACGGTTGGTGGACTCTACTGTACCTTATCTGCAGGACTGAGACCATTCTAAATAAAACTTGGCTTCACTTCGGAGGATAAAGGTAGGCGAGTCATGTCAGGGTGTGAGATGAGTCAGCCAAGTGAAACACACAATGAAACCACACCAGGGACGTCGTTAGGCTTATTTTGATGGGGCTGAAGCCACCCTAAGATGATCAAAAGCCCCCCTAAAAAATATAGTAATAATATGCGTCCAAATTCACGTCCAGTATTCTCTGTTGAATTGCTCATGGATCCTTATCTCACATAAATCACACAGATGTCAAAGAGCGGAACATCCATCTTCTTTGTTTTCAAGTAGCAGGGAATTCAAGCCAAACCGTTGCAACTCTGCCATCAATCATTATGTTAAGCCCTCCTAACGTCTCTATACACGATGTGATTGGCCCTATCAAAGTTGAATTTTTCCAGCTCGCAAGCCAACGGAGAGTTAGACTAGCCCGGGCAGCAATGACATTTGCTGCCGCTAGGGTGCGTCTAGATTTCTAGGCTAGATGGCTGGGTGAGAGACCCAGATAGTAGGAGGCCGGTGGAACACTGCTGGCCCACTATTAGGGGTTTGCACCGACGTCACGTTCTGGCCAGTAAGTATGGTAACCCAGCACGCGCGGCCATATTGGCGATACTCAGTGAATGAAGTACAATGGAGTATTATGCAGTTTGGATATCTTACGTGATTGTAGCGTGTCTAAACAACAGAAAAGCTCATCAAAATACGTCTAAGATGCAAAGGCATATAGGGCAGGACTTGGACCACAAGAAAAGGCACGATATTTCGAGAAATTACGGATTATTGGCAGCGCAGATCCATATGAGTTGGGTGAGGGAGACGAAGTACCAAGTTCAACCACAAGCGCCCCCCTTCCTCTGATAACTTCTGGCATTATTGTCCCTTCTCCCTGGTTTTTTAATAACGTTTGGAAGTCGATACCTACACCAGATGTTTTTCTCAGTCTGACCTATTGGTACAACCTAAAACACGGCAATAATTTACCATTTTCCTTGACGATGTTAGGGATTTACTTCAGTGCCTAATGCCAGAGACTTTCTAATGAGGAGACACAGCACTCAAAAAATACTCCATAGAAATGCATGGGGCTAGTTTGTCACGCCAATATGGCCGTTGTCTACACATATCCCACCCCTTCCTCGGCAAAACGTCGACATGTGAATACATTGAGCCAATCATATGGTGTGTTGTGAAGACATCGTGCCAATCATGTGTTGTGATCTCGCCGCTGGAGCAAGATTGGTGTCGTGAAGCCTTGCGCACGCGCAGTTCGACCCAAAGACTGTGCCCGATGAGTGCCCATAAAACGTTGGTATATGGCCGCCGAGTGGAGGGACTTGCCTAAAAGGACTTTGCTAATGCTTTCTAATGAGGCGAGTATCTCCAATATGGCGATGTCCAGATCTGATGACACGCCGCCGTGCAAACCCCTAATAGAGCTGCACAGTCCCGCCCACAGCCGATGCCGGATGTAAAAATTCAATGCAATTTCTCCGCAATTGTCAATGGAGAAATTGCATTGAATTTTTACATCCGGCATCGGCTGTGGGCGGGACTGTGCAGCTCTATAGGGGCAGTTTTGTCGGTCCACTGGTGTTGGCCTGATGGCCTCGTGACATAGAGGGTAAGAAAGTAGGCCTATAATAGCAGCCAGTCTCTCTCATGTGCTCATAACTTCCGTTAGGTCACTTTAGGGCCTAGGCTAGGCCTACTTGCTCAACTTATAAATGAGGACATTATGGTAATAAAAAATATCTGAAGAATTATGGCAGTAACAGTGGCGCAAAAAGTGGGTATGCGCTATATGTGGCGCATAGGGGCGCAGCCCCATACGAAAAAGAAATACATAAAACTTCTAAAAGGATGAATACAAAAGTCTTATACAAAACCCTTACTGCCAGAAACACATATGGCTATGAAAATCTTATGTGGCACATATCACAAAAGTGGCCCATTTCATATTTCCCTCATGTATGAATAAAGCACACATCTACATGAACTGACTAAGTAAATTATACAGTGACATACTTTCAGTACATGAGAGATGTACATTTTAGAATATTTTATATAACGTTTTAGTATTATTCCTATATGATAAAACACCATTACAACCAGATTTGTGCATGTAACACACATGCAATGTATTTAAAAACAATGCAGTCTTCATATGGTTTTGATAAGATTTTGATATTAGAAAGAAAAAGTATATATATATGTTATACACATGTACACACTAATTTTTGTATATGTTTGTCTGACATTTAATACATGCTTCTTATATGTGAAGTATATGTTTTTCATGAGTAATATTGTGTTGTTCCTATATGATAAACCTCCATTACTGATAGATTTGTGTATGTAACACAGATAAAATGTATATAGAAACTATGAAGTTTTTATATGGTTTTGATAAGATTTTTATATGTAAAAGGAAATTATATATGAGTAATACATATTTACACACTGATGTTTCCTATATGTGTTGCATATATGTACAATATATGCTTTGTATGAGTATCATTATGTGATTAAAGAGCAATACACACAGGGATTTTAACCAAATTTATTTGAAACCTCTACTGACAAATAGTTCCCTTGCACTTCTACTAACTGTATATACTATTACTGATCCTATCAAAAACATGATGGTTAGGCATGTCGTTATGAAAAAAAACTTATTTTCAACATCAATGGCAGACATTGCAGCTTTCTGCCATTCCCACAATTTAGGAGATAAAGTGCCATTTTAAGTGGTATAATTAACTCATTCATACTGTCCATAACTGTACGTAATATTTATGAACTGAACTGTGATATTAAGAACAAAACGTACATTTCAATGTTCTCATTTCTGTTGCTTAACTTTATTCCGCATCTCTGTTATCTTCCCGTTGATGCTGCTCCCTATCAGGGACAGAGGGGTACCCGGCCATCTCTCCAGAGTTGCATCTTTAACAAACAAACCCAAAGAATGCAAAAGTTAGTAGGCTATACTTGACATTCACAGCAGAGATCAGTATCATAACAGCTATTGATAACACTGAACCTACTGTAGATGGCATCAACTTTGGTCTTCTCAAGGGGGAGACGAGCCTCTCCCTTCCCCTTGTTGGTTCCCCGAAGATTACTGACTAGAAGCACGTCAGGGGGGAATACAGCTGTAAGCAGTTGTCTTACAAATGTTGTACATGAATTTGCATTAACTGCGTAAGCCCATGCAAGCTTATCCACCATGACACCGCTGCCTTTGAAGATCTCGACCTTTAAAGGAAGAAAAATGTGTTAAACAAAGGACAGGTGTTAAACAAAGGGCCTAAAGATAAAATTTTAGGATATGAAAAAACCATATAACTTGGTAAATTACAACCCTGTATGATTTTGTATATAAAATCAGAATGTATTGGCCTTTAAAAAGGGCTTCCACTAACACAACCTGGTTGTCTTATATAATGTGTTAATACTGGGCACAGAAAGAAAACTCATAAAGAAGTGCACACACACACACACACACACACACACACACACTATACATACAGTATAATCACGATTGCCCTACACATTACAAGCATGCCTGACCATCTATATAATATTCATTAAGACAAGTCACCTTTGATGGTGAAGAACTAGTTGTATCCATGTCTCCACTCCCAGCATCAATTGCCATCTGAGGACATTAGTTAAACAGAAAACATCTGGTCAGTGCACATATTAATACATACTTTGGAGCCATAGACAAATGTATAAGCTTAGACTGTGTGCCAATGTGTCAATTATTTAATTGAATTTTCTGTAGTTCTTCTGTACAGCACAACAGATACTTACTGATATAGTTGGATAAATAAAGTATATCTGCCGAACTCATAACAAGCATCCCAAACAATTCTCTATCATGTATTAATTTCTAAAAAGAAATCACCTTTGATGACTGGGAGCTGGCTGAAGGTGAACTAGACTGTGTTGAAACAGTAGATGAGGGGCTGGAGGTGGGCTGAGTGAAATAGGGAAGACACTGTGAAGGACAGTCCTCTGATCCGGGCGTCCTGGGAGAGGCAGGCTGGGATATAATCTTCTTCATGCCAAAAATGAGTCCTGGCACATCTAGACACAATGACAGAAAAAATACAGGTAAACAGAATTAGCTATCACTGATCCTTAAGAAAAAATGTTCTACGACCAGTACATAATAAACAAGATACCTTGAAGAACCAAGTCTTTCCACTTTTGGCATTCTTTCTCCAAGTCTATGTTTTTCTGGGTCAAAGCAGAGACAGTTTTTTTCAGGTTGTTGATCTCATCTGATGAAGTTTGTGGTATCCCACCATACATCTTCAGAAACTCCTTTGCAGGATCAGTCTGGGAGACTTTTAACCTCTGGTCAAAACAGAAGTTAGAATTAATTAAATAGAGGCTGCTGCAATAATAATTGCAACATGCACAACGGAATCAATAACTAACATGTGAATCATGTGAATCAAGAATGTACATCCTTTGAAAAACTTCAATGACTGATAGTGAGTGTGCCACAAAGTATGTATGTGCATAGCTTTAAAGTGCAAATGCGGTGTAAATCGATTCACTGGCCTGCTGGAGGTTCCCATTTCTGGAATGATGCTGTCCCACATCACTGGAATGACATGATCAAAATAATCTGATGGCAAATTCACACTACCTTATCTGTTTGTTGAGGAACTTCGGCAAATTAATTTGCTCAGCTTGTACGTCTAGTATCGAACCATAGGAATTTCTATTGGCTTAACACCGTGGATGACGGCCAATCACAGCGCTCTATTTCGTTAGAGAGTCTTAAGGCGGGCTTAACAGGATAACGACATCCTGCGACGGTGAACAACAAGTAAGGTGGCTATGGCAAACGAAGAGCGGTTGTTTGAATCGGCGTTGGCGTCAACTTTGGAGGAGTTGGACTTGTGCTTTTCTTTGAAAGTAGATCAACACAATGCACTTAAGTCATTCCTTTCGAAGAAGGATGTATTTGCCGTTTTGCCGACCGGATACGGATATGGTCGTAGCGCTGGCCTATTGCATGCCTAGGCAGTTTGAAAGACAATTCTCTGCCCGCCCCTTGGATTACGCGAGGTGAATGATTCGATGCCAGACTATACATGTCAATGATATAGGATGGCCCGCCAGGCTATGATAACGACATCTCTAAACTGTAAACTGCAAATCTATCTATGATGGCAGAATTTTATCATGGGTAGAATGACAAATGTCTATTAAAAATGTATATTAAAGAGAATAATGTGTATTTACACCTACTGATTAAATGATAGTCTGTATCTTACCAGTCACAAACTTCACATTAGCTGCATAATGAGGATAACCTCCTTGTGGCCTCTTCCCACGTCGCCACTCAACTGAAGCCAGATACAGGCCTAAAGGAAGCCCATCAGGGCCCATTTTTGTGTCATCATAGCCAATGATGGCATCAGTTTTGACATCACTTAACTTGCCCTTGTCATCTCCTTCTGACCATTGTACCACAGCAAACTTCCTGGCTGGTGTTTCTGCCACTAAAAGAATGGAGGAAAAATGAAGAAAGGATGTATGAATACTGTAGTACATATTTTATCACCATGTAACACTGCATTCACACCAATACCTGTAGTGCACAGGTAGTGCATGGTTTTGGTCTGTTTTCGTCTACTTGTTATCAGATTAGGCCATTTACACCATGTAGTGTTCTGCACAGCAGAACAGCAGAGACCCCTTGAAATAGAAGAGTTCTATTTTTATCTGCGTGTCCGCATGGGCTTTATAGACTTTAAACAAATTTATTTTATTTATTTTTTTAAAAAAGTGGTTGATTTTCAGGGCACACAGACCTTTCAGTTGCCATTTCCTAAAACTAGATAAGAAATACTTGCCTACTGCAAGGCCACTTGCTGTTACCAGTACTACTAAGAAATTGGACTGTCGCTTAATGTGCCCCAAATAACCTATCAACAAACTTTTCTTTTATGAAGCGCTAGTAGGTGAATCTGTGCACAGAGGATGAAAAGTCCCAGAATGTCGTTTGTCTCAGGATAGAACTTACGAGTTCTAAAGAAAATATCACCAAGAAAATGTGATACCTACTTCTGTTTTGACTAGGTTGTTTAAAAGGTGTGACTGGTCAAGAAGACTGCATTAACAGCAAAACGGTGCAATTTGAGTGCAGCAGATTCTTAGCAGTGTTATACTTCGTTTTGTAAGTCCTACTTTGCGATCCCGTTGGGTTACACGTGTACCCAAGATATCATGTGAAAGTGCCATTTCTGCTTTTTCAACAGTTGTCTTCTGTTAGTTGCTAGCACGCACGGAGATACAGTATCAAATATCCTTAAGTTGTCTCTGGAGATATGCTAGCGGTTTTGAACAGTACCCCCACACAAACCACCACCACCACCAACAACCAACTCTAGATCTTGCCAGCTGCAGTGCTGTAATATTGGTCAAGTATCCAACTTGCTCTTGCTTAAAAACTGATAACACGCGAATGAATGCAAAAACAGTATTACGAAATGTTTATTACACTCCTTACCTCTTGTTTCTTCCATTATAAAAGTGATGTAAGGTCTTTTCCTACAGGCTCCTACGTTCTCGCTCACTCCTCACTCCCCATGGCCTCTCCGGCCTCTCCTGACTCCACTTCGATTCGAACGTCGCAGCTGTCTCATTGGAAGATGGAGATCTCACGGTGTTTCGCGAGAGGCGGGGAGCAGGCTTGAGCGCGCAGCGTCGCTCTAGTAGGCCTATCCTGAATCGCATTATTCACTGTTTTTAATTATGTTAAAAAGAAAACACTGCGAAAAAAATGAATGGCTGAAAGAAAATATTCCTCGTCGCACCTTATCACGATGGAAAAAAAGGTTTGTATGCCTACTTAGCCTACTTTGGGTTTATCTTTAGGCTACAGGCAACAATTTTCAGAATCCCTTGTTATCACAGTTTGGAGTAGACTGGTAACTCTGGTCAAAGTGACAAATTTATTTATTCATTCATTCATTTAAGAATATATTGGAGTAATTTATGTAGCCATACATTAGGCTACCATCTCTTAATGCAACTATGCTTCGCAACAGTTCACAAATGAGGAAGGATAAATCTATCAAAACAGGCATAGAACCTGCCTAATTTTGTTAGGTTGATGAGCCTGATGAGATTGCATGACATTTTTGCATAGTCTCCTATCTGGCGGAGTCAGGTTAGTCTCCTCCAATGAAAGTCAATCCAAAATGATTGAGGTCTGAGTTTAAAAAAATGAAACTAAAAGTTTAGGCTACATAAATTATGCCACATTTAATCTAAACATTAGGAATGGATATTAGTGTATTTTTTTATGACATCAAACATGTGGCTTAGGCCTAGGTAATTAGGCCTAACCCTGCTGGGGAAAAAAACAGCTAAAAACCAGCCTAAGCTGGTGGCTGGTTTTGGCTGGTCTCAGCTGTTTTTTCATCAGTTTGTGCTGGTCTTTGCTGGTCTACTGGTTGGGCCACCACTTGGACTTGCTGGTGTGACCATCTTAGGAAGCTGGTCATGTTGGTCTGACAAGCTAGTCATATGTGAGTGTGCTGGTTTATGTTGTTCATGCTGGTGACCAGCATATCAAGCTTACATTGATGGTTTAAGATGGTCATGATGGTTTGACCAGCCATAAAGCTGGACATTGCTGGATTGGCCAGTCAACCTCCAACTACATGACCGTCCTAAACTGGGTCAACCAGCTAAACCAGCAAAACTCTTGAGAAAACACAGCTTAAACCAGCAAACCATCATAAGCTGGTCAGGCTGGTTTTTTTTTCAGCAGGGAAGTCATTGACCTATCTGCCCCGAATAAAGAAAAATAGCCTATAGCTTGAGTTAAGAGAGGCAAAAGGTTTTCAAAGAAGGGCAGGATAGGCAGAAGAATTAGGCGGATACAGTAACATGCTTGATTATTGCAATAACAAATAGGCCTAGAAATTTCAGCTTGATGATTATTTAATGGCCACACCCCATTTTTTGTTTTTATATTGTTCAAACCAAATATTTTTTTATTAAAAGCACAGGCACACTTCATTTGTGGCTTGTGGTTAATATTTTCCACATGCCGATGTTCTGCTGACCCAATGAAGGCTTAAAGGGGTGGTTCAGGATTTTGGACATAAGACCTCATTTCCAAGTAAGCAAGTGTGATATTCATCAGTGGAGACCGTTTTCAACACGTTTCATCCAGTCCTTGTAATTGCAGAGTTCGCAGGTGCTAGGCTAGCGCAAGTCAACGGTATGTGCTAGCCTGCCACTAAAGACAGTCTTACCCAGATGAAAGTCTCGCCAGATGAAAGTAGTTCCACCAAGCTCCACATGTTCCATCGAGCTCCATCCATTCATCTGGACTCGCTCCTGATGAGAGGGATTTCAACAGAGAAGAAAATTATCAAGAAAATTAGGATTGCCTGACAGGATTTGAATAGATGTGATGTAGTGGAGAACTCTCCTCAGTGTCACAGTTTGGTTTCAATGTGAGCGGTTGAGGTCGCACATCAATAAAGATGACACAAGTGGTTTAAAGGATTTTTGATAAGGTACTGCTTTTTGAAATACATCTCCAGATGGATGTATGGAGCAGAACGAAATTCATAACATAACATAACATTTATTTTCAATTAGGGCATTTAGACTTCAATTGTTTCAAATATTTTCAACCATGAACTTCTGACGTTCTATAGTATAGGCTACACATAGCCTAGGCCATGGTTAGAGATAACCATAACCATGACTCATCATTAATTTGCTATTTTTTCCTCACTTTATCAGGAAAATCCAACACACTCTGTCCAACATATCGAAACAGCACGCCCAGCAAAATGTAAGTACCCTAACCTGGTGTTTTTGTTTGTCAGATCATGGTGTTACTGTCTACAATTTGTAGCATAATACATTACTTGTAGCTTACTAGACTTACTGTAACAAAAAGATGAGTGTAACTCCTCTGCTTCTCCCACATCAACCAATAGAAGGCAGGGGTCATTAAAAATAAAAGACACTCTGCACTGATTCATCATTTTGAGATATGGCAAGTGGTGTAGTAGTTTCCCGGCTTAGAGAGAAACAATTCCACAATGCAATTACACTCCTTAACAAGCATGTAAACCACCCTTGACTTGAATGTTTTGCCTACACTGCAACCTCATTGAGTACCTTAGTCTTACTTAAACCATCTTAATGCATAACATTATGAGTATTCAGTTTGTATAACTTCTAACTTATGTATCCTACACTTACAGTATCTACCTACTTGCACACTTAAAGGCATCTGGAGTGAATAAACACTTATTCCTTAATCATTGTGTTTCATTTTGCAAAACGGCAGTCAAGGCTAACATTATGATGGCATTAAAGTTTTTTTTGTATTTATTCCCCATCTGTTAGCATTAGCGTCTAGTTTGCAAATTCGATCTATGCTGTACCAAATGCCATTGTTCTGATACGAACCGACAGCACTCGGCAGCCTTAAAGAACAGGGAAATGGGCTAATTAACTCTGAATTTATCCTTTAAGGAGTTGACCATATCATATTTCACTTCTGATTGCACATTGTGATAATCCTGCATGATAAACATGTGGTCTTTGAAATATTATTTGAGAGTGGAGAGTCCTGACAGTAGGCTAGCTATGTTTTGCATAAGAAATATAATGGAACTTTTGTATTATCTCCAACCTGTTTGTCACATTTTGTGAATACATGCATGAATTGAAAAATGTGGTTTGTTATAGGAAGACTATGAGTATGCCACCAAAAGCCAAGAGTCAAGAGGAGAGCCTTTCACTCTGTCACCGGTAAGACAAGGCTACAATCTCTCTCTGTCTCTCTGTCTCGTTCTCTTTCCTTAATTTTGAGCTTTTGTTGTTTTATTCCTCCTATAGAATGATAGCAAGGATAACTGGGAAAGAGATCATCATAGTGAGGAGCCTTCCACATTGGCACAAGTAAGACAAATAGCTCAAATACCCCCACCCTACCCCAAACACACACACACACACACACACACACACATACACACTTTCGCTACCTATTTTGACTGTTTGTCTTTCTTAGGAAAATGGTGAGCATACCAGCCAAATGGAAGATGTGTGGATGGAATCTTTCACACTGGCACAGGTGAGGCATAGTTAAGCTGAACAGTATTCTTCCATGTTTTATTTAGCCTCTGTGTAGTATCTAGCTGTTTGTTTTATTGTCCTGAAGTTTTTCTTGGTATGTCCTCCCTAGGGAAACAGTGAAGATGCCTGTGAAAGACAACTCAGAGAGCAGAGAGGAGAGCCTTTCACACTAACACAGGTAACACAAATAGTGCAAGTAATCACTCTATAACTGTTAATAAGAAAATATAAAATCTATCAGTGTGTCATAAGTTAACATTTAATTTTCCTGTTATTCTAGGATATCCTCTCCCAGGGATTGACAGAAGAACAGAGTTTCATCTCCATTGTGTCCTTTGCCCTCAAACACAACACAACCGGTGTTTTAATGGCTGATCTACTCAAGCTTTTGAAATTGGTTTCTGCTGGAAAAAGTGCAATTCCCTCAAGCAAGTACTTTTTAGACAAACCCCTCACTGGCATTATAGATCAAATTGAGTGTCATCATTATTGCAGTGTTTGCACCAGTTATCTTGGCATGCCACAGGCACATGATGAAACACTCACGTGTTTAAAGTGTCACTTATCCATAAGTGTCGAAAAAAGCCTACATGATAGGAATTACTTTCTAAGTATTCCATTGACAAACCAGATCCAAGATATCCTTGAGAACCAGGGAATGCATGGTATCTGTTTTCATGCCAGTGACAGCAACAGGATTGGAATAAATTATATATATGATGGTACCCTATATCGGATGTTGAGGTCTGAAAGTGAGGAAGATTTTCTAACTCTAACATTCAACAGTGATGGTGTGCCAGTGTTTCGTTCATCCAAATTTAATGTTTGGCCAATTCTGTGCTGTGTAAATGAAATACCGCCCGAGAGTAGGGATAAGCATGTGCTGTTGTGTGCCCTGTGGTTTGGCTCTAAGAAGCCAGAGATGAGCTGCTTTTTTCAACCTTTTGTTAAAGAATGCACAAATCTCTCCAGAGATGGACTTCAGTGGAAGCACCCCAATGACCAGTCATTGAGGTGTGTGAGGGTGCATCCTTTGTGTTGTGTGTGTGATGCTGTGGCAAGGCCATTGATACAAAACCTAAAGCAGTTTCATGGTAAATATGGCTGTGGAGCTTGCCTTCACCCTGGTGTTCAAATGAGGAGAGGACAAGGAAGCTCAAGGGTTTATACATGTTTACCAGAAAAGCCGTGTGACAGAAACCATCATACCACAATAGAAATAGGGAAGATTGCTGAAAGAGATGGTAAGACAATATTGGGCATTAAGGGCCCATCTGTTCTTGCGGATTTACCCAAATTTGATATCATAAGTGGGATGGTTCCTGACTACATGCACTGTGTGCTACTAGGTGTTTGTAGACAATTGGCAACATTGTGGATGGATTCTAAGAGCTCCTCTAAGCCATGGTACATTGGCACTAAAATTGCAATCATGGACAGACAACTTCTTTCAATCAAACCCCCGGGCATTGTTGCCAGAGTTCCAAGATCTCTATTTGACCGCAAATTCTGGAAAGCCCATGAATGGCAACATTGGTTGTTGTATTACAGCTTGGCAGTTCTCAAAGGCATACTACCACAAAAGTATCATGTTCATTGGGCATTACTTATCGAAGGTGTTAGCATTCTATTGGGTTCTGAATTGACAACAGACTTGATTGATCATGCTCATGAGGCTTTGGTTTACTTTGTGGGAGGAATGCAGTCTCTATACGGTGAAGAGAACATGACGTTCAACATTCACTCACTTTTGCATTTGAGCCAAAGTGTGGTCTATTTGGGTCCCTTGTGGGCCCAATCAGCATTCATGTTTGAACATTTCAATGGATTCCTACTCAAACAAGTGAAAAGTAGTCAAGCTGTCCCACAGCAAATATGCAGAAAGGTGTTGCTATCCAGAGCCTTTCCCAGATTAGAAAAGCAATACCTGGGAAATGCACCAGCAGAAGTCAAAGATTTCTGTAGTGAAATGATGGGGGGAAAAAACATCAACAAATGTGTTAAGTTTGGTGAGGTGACTGCCTTTGGTTCACCAAATGTCAGACTGGTCTCTGCCTCTGAGCAAGCTGCATTGCACACATACAGAGAGGTTCCCACAACCTCTGTTGTTAAAGTTTACAAGAGAATAGCTCTCAATGGTGAAGTAGTTCATGGTTACACCTACACCAGAACTAAACAAAGAAATAACTCTGTTGTGCTTCTAAAGGATGGTGCTATTTTTCGAGTCTCACACTTTATTGACTTGAATGAAGGATGTCTCTATGCCATTGGGAACTATGGCAACTGCACAGCACAAAAATTAGCCAGGGGTTCTGTTGTCAAAACCACGTTGAGCTACATGTCAACTGTCCACTTTCCATGTGGTTTTCATAAAGCCATACATGCCACTCAGATAGTTAGACCATGCATATACATTCAGTGCCCTCCATCCAGCTCAATTGTGTGCAAGCTACTAAGGACATATTATTGTAAATAATTGCAATCACTATTTATCAGCCTAACAGGACACGTGCCACTTATCTGTTTGAAGCTTATTGGGTTTTCATGCAAGAACCGCTTCGCATTGATAAACCATGATGTTAGTAATGAATGAAGACAGCCTATATGAAATATGTGATATTTGAGTGCTACACAAGCACTTCAGTAGTATTACCAATGGGACGTCCTGTGTGTTTATAAAATGCAGCCCTCATAAAGTACAGTATGTGCATTGTCTGTAATGTACTGTACACAGCACCTGATGATATTGTTACTATCAATATAGTGTTTGAAAATTGTGGTGTGATGTAATGCTATTTTTATGCAGTTGTTTTTAATTGCTCTAATTGGCTTTTGTATCTCTTACACATAAATATACACATACAAATCACATTCTAATTTGTTTCATGTGTATTCATTCTGATCAGAATGAATGTGTCTGAGCTCCAAGTAATGTGTGATGTGAAATATTTGTATATAATTGAAAAGCATTTAAATGATTTGAATAAAAATGATTTTAATGATGTTTACTTCTGAAAGATAATGAAGACATTCTGACTTACAGATAAACAAAAAACTTGGCTTTAAAAACATGCAGATGCCCTGTTATCGTGAAAAAGCAGCACTATACCTGGTTCTACATCTCTTTTCTCATGTGTTCATATTTTAAGGTTTTTTATATGTTGCTTCCTTGTCTGCCTATCTCATATACAAGATGTTGGTGCGTGCCCAAGTCTTGTATGTTGTACTATACACACATTTTGTAAGGATATTGTTTTAGGGCTTGATGTCATCTACAATGCTTATATGTTGCAAAACCTTGCAAGTTACATGTTGTATGCATTTAATATGCATTTTACATGCAGATTCACTTCCCTATATACTACATATGAGGATCTAATGCAGCATATTAAATTAGTGTAAATTTTATATAGATCATTTCCATATGGGGCTCCTTGGGGGCCAAAATAAAATAATATATTTGGTATTTTCTATATGTAGCTACTGCTGTCCGTTTCTAAATCATTTCAACATTTTCTCAATGTTCTATAACATTTTATAGGACTAAAAGGCTAGAGTAGGCGTACTCATAAGATTCCATCATAGAATTTTGACATAGAAGAGGGAGTGGGGGCGCCGTGAGCGCTGGGCGAGCAGATAGGCCTACGAGTAGTGAGTTGCCGTCTATGGAAAAAGATGGATACAGCAAAAAAAGCTGTTGACGACTAAAAATAGAAAAAGAAAGAGGGAAAAGGATGGCATGTCAAGGGATGCAACAGCAGTTAAATAAGTGGTCGGAGAAAGGCAACAGGTAGGATTGACGTCTGTACTTGGAGGCTTGCAAATATGAATGTTAACAGACTAACCGACAAACCAACTAACCAACAAAATGCCGATTGAAACATAGCCTATTCCATTCAGATAGCTAGGTGGCTACCATGCTCATACTGCACTTTTAATGGCACACTGCAAACAGAAATGTCATGCTAGCAACAACTCATTACATGTTTCCATATCCTAACAATGAAGGCTCCTTGTAATAACTTAATATTGTGTTGTCAATGTGGTGCAAACAAACAAGGCTAGAGTGCCTATCAGCCTTATCCATTGTGAGCAATAGCTGGCAAAAGGACGTTATGAGAACCGTTTAGACTCTCTTAAAGTGGCAATGCACCATTGATCAATACTTATCAGGGCCGTAGTCACCATAGACATTGTGGGGGACGTGTCCCCCCCAATATTCAAATATGACCAAAATGTCCCCCCCAATATTCGGACATAGAAAAATAAACAAAAGGATTAAGCGCTATACTAGGCCTACAGGAAACCAACACGTATCTGAAATGTAATCAAACGTAAATAACGCACAAATTAGTGACAGAGTAGCCTACACCCCTGAGTGGTTTGTCCTGGTGATTTTCCGTTTTTCGTTATAGAGGGAGAGCAGATAGCTAACAAACGTTCAGAAAAAGTCCTGTTGGCAAATTTGAGGAAAAGTCGGTAAAGGGGCTATTTCACACAATTTGAGGGCGCTGAATTCAAATATTTTGTTTACCAAGCTCAATTTTGAGTTTTAAGCTTGCTAATTAGCATAATTAGCATAATTCACATACTTTTTGGTTTTGCCATCAGATATCATAGGAATTACAAAAAATAAGGCATTAATATACTCTTTATGTATCAGATATGTTGTAGGACAGGACAGGAATTACCCCAATGACTCAAGTAGCAAATGAAAATAAGCTAAAATTAAAATATAAATTGAAATAATAGCTAAAATTCAGTATGACGTTTAGAAGCAAATTATTCCTTGATAATAAATTGATAGAATAGTAGGTGACTGCTCATTTTTCTGTAGAAAGTGTCACTAACTATTATGAAGAGTTGTCAGTCTTTACAGAGGATTTACACTGTATTTTATTTTACTGTAAAGGCGACTGTGCTTGCCTAGTTAAAACATCTCACTGGTGCTCTTTCCTATCATTCAAATTCCAGCCATGCAAAAAAATGGAAGAGTGTGCATATTTGAGGGTTGCTGAAGAGTGCTATGGAGATTGCATTATTTGCAAAAAAATTAGACAAGATATCCTTTATAGTGCAACAAAAAGAAACATTCTCCAGTGCATCATTACTGCATATGATTCTGAAAGGGAAGTGGACCTAGGACAAATCCTCAGCTATGAACTGATTAATGTCCCTGTACTGTAGCTATTGCAGATAGCGATGGTTATTTGTGAAGTGGAAATAAGTCTATCCTCACTCAAGTGCTGTCTAGCAATGTGGAATGTCCAGTAGTGATCACTGCAAAAACTGCTCATTCAACACTGGTAATAGATGCTCAAGATCTAGTTATGTCTTTAGCAGGGCCGTAGTCACCATAGACATTGAGGGGGACGTGTCCCCCCCAATATTCAAATATGACCAAAATGTCCCCCCCAATATACGGATATAGAAAAAAACTCTACAGGAAACCAACAACCACCACCATCTGAAATGTAATCAAACATAAATAACACACAAATTAGTGACCTAGTGATGGTTCCAGAGTAGCCTACACCCCTGAGTGGTTTGACCTGGTGGTTTTCTGTTTTTCTAGGGTGACCTGATTGTGTCCTCTTTTTAGTTTGCGAAAAAGAGGACATACGAGAAAACACTGCCTCAAAAGGCTATTTTGAACTTATTTGTGAACGACAGAGAAAAATGCAATGCAATTTCGCTGTAAACACGTTTGAGGCTCTAGAATAACAAAATTATGGACGATTTGTAAGGTCTCAAAGAGGACATGTCCTGGAAAAAGAGCACATCTGGTCACCCTAGTATTTCGTTAGTGGCGTGCGCTATCAAAAGCTTCCATTTGCTGCACCCTACCAAAGATCCTTGATTACTGTACTAGCTCCGCTTTGACCCTCTCTGGCTGGCAACAATATCGCAAAAGCTCACAATTCTCACAAAACTTGTTGGAAAGGTGTAGCACAGGCTAAGGAAATCCCATACATCAGACTCAAAGGGAACTTTGAAACATTTTCCATATTGTAACCTATTCTCGCAATGATAGCGAAAGTGAAAAGTTTTATTTTAAATGATGAATTTGTGCAAGCCTGTGTCATTCATTTCTTTCACATGTTCTACAACATAAATAATGCATTCATATGCTAGTGCTAATGCCAGGAATTACCCTGTTTATAGGCCTCTTAGAAATGGTTGTTGCATCTTGCATATTATTTAGATGCGCACTCGATCGCGCATCCATGCAGGCAAAACGTAGGAATCAAATGTGGCGACGGCACACAAGTTGGAAAAAACGTCGTAACTTGTTTGTGATTTTTAATAATATTTTTTGCATGGCCCTCAGACCCCACCACAGATTTGGTCCCCCCCAATGTTGACATCATGACTATGGCCTTGGTCTTTAGGATACCCATCTGACTACAGCACATTTAAGAAGTATGCAGGAAAGTTTGTAAGAAACATTTGTATTGTTAATTGGTATTTGTTATGTGGTAGCAAATGATGTTGACTATCAAAGAAATAGACCTAATGTAGGAATGCACACAGATATTGCAACAGATACACTCAGGCCAATCCAAACTTTTCTCATCTGTTGTTCCTCGTTGGTGGAACACACTGCCAGTTCCTACTCCTCAAGACCCAGCTCTTTAGAGAACATCTCCTTTCATAGTACCACTTACAACAAGTCTTGCTGATGCTAGCACTTACCAGCCGTCTTGAACTGACACTCAACTGTTTAAAAACAGCACTCACTGATGCACTTATTGTTACTGTACTCTACCGTTTTTAAATTGTCCTAAAATTGTTGAGAGAATTGCTTTAAAACTTAACTGTTACCATGTTGTTAGTCACTTTGCTTTGGTTAAAAATGCGTCAGCCAAATGTAATGTAATGTAATGTAATAATGGTGTAGGCCTATCTGATTAAGACCCAAAGAGTGGTTGAAACATACTTATTAAATAACACTGGGAGCACAGAACTACAGAACGGACTATCTTCACTTTTTTCCCTTTGCAACTGTCAAAGAAATCCCATAAACACAGGAAGGCCTAGGGTATCCTACATCAGATGACCTAAAGATTAGGCTCTTCTGCATAGCATTAAGTGATCGGTATGCAGTAATTTGAACACTGACCTTGATCTAGCCTACTTTGGCTATTTAAAGGTAATTTATTGCCAAAACATCACACAATATAAATGAGCTATAACAAACAATAAAGGACTTAATCACACACAAACTACTATTTTACTGACTACAAAAATAATAATTATGTAGGAAGTTTAGAACTCCTCTCCTTTGGTCAACTCAGAATTGACCAAAAGTGCACCAAATTCAACACAAATGACTCAATACACTTGGAGGAGGCCTGCTTCCTTTCTTTTTCCAGATATTTTAGGATTTGGATATCGTTTCAGTATCGAGTATCAAGATATTTATGGCAGGTATTGTATCGAAGTCATAATTTTGGTATCGTGACAACACTATGACAGAGCCACTCTGTTTTCTAGATGTCGAGGATCGGAGGCTCTACCACCAACAAGTGATGCTGCTCAATGGCATATTAGAAGAGCACATTATCAAGCTCTAGTATGGAGGCAAGCACACATACCAAATCCAGTGTTACTAGAAGTAAAATGTTTTTTACTTGCCGGTTGTTGCTGATGGTAGATGCAGTTCTGCATTAGGCTTATTCCCGCTATCTAAGTTCATATGTACTGTAGGATATATTCTGAGTTGAAGGTTATCTGTGCAATTTGTTATTGTGATGAAATGCATTAAACACCACGAGTGACTCACTATGTTAGCAATAAAAATATGGTTGTGTTTTGATTCGAATTTCATGTGAGTTTATTACATGTGTACATGTGTTACAACTGTAATCATGTTCCCATTAAATACGTTAATAAACTATAGTATGGCTTCTTTAATGCTCAAACATGTATTTAGAGAACACTTTTATTTGGTTTTAGTGATTTACTTTTGAAATCAACCCAATTTAGGGAAAAATAAGCAAAAATAATCGCTATTTTATGTTAAAATGCTGATTATGCGGCGTAGAACTCAGAATTGAGCTTGGTAAACACAATATTCAGAATCAGCACCCTCAAATTAGGTAAGAAGGGTGGTTTACCAACTTTTCCTCAAATTTGCCGTCAGAAGTTCTCTTCTGTGAAGCTGCTCTCCCTCTATTAGTGGCGTGTGCGCTATCAAAAAAAGCTTCCATTTACTGCACCCTACTGTGGTGAGGTAGGGCTGTCAACAATATCGCAAAAGCTACCGGTACAATTTCCACAAAACTTCTTGGAAAGGTGTAGCACAGGCTGAGGAAATCCCATACATGTCTGGAGCCGATCAGACTGAAAGGGAACATTTTCCATATTGTAGCCTATTCTCGCAATGATAGAGAAAGTGAAACGTTTTATTTTAAATTATGAATTTGTGCAAGCCTGTGTCATTTCTTTCACGTCTTTCAACATAAATAATGCATTCATATGCTAGTAGTAATGCCAGAAATTACCGTTTATAGGCCTCTTAGAAATGATTGTTGCATCTTGCATATTATTTAGATGCGCACTCAATCGCGCATCCATGCAGGCAAAACGTGATCAAATGTGGCGACGTTTACAATACGTGATAGCCTACAGTTAATGTGAATCGCGAACAATAACCAAAGAAAGGAATTTGCACCTCCATTCACCAATTAAAGGCTGTAGTAGGCCTAGTGTTTCTACATGTTGGCACAAAACGTCAGTCTATAATGCATACAGGGGTAACATGAGGTGAGTCAGACAGAAGAGGGGCCTGTCTTAGTAGCCTATTCCTGAATCCTGTCCCTTTCAAACTACGTTAAAATTGTGTGATTAGCCGCCAGCATAATAAAATCAAAATTAAAAGACACAATCTTATTAGGCTCCAAACCTATGAGTCTAAGTCTTAGTTTAAAAAAATCTTCAGGTGTAAGTAATAAGTCAAAGAACCACTTGGAGTCACAGGTCCAGTGAAGTTGCTTCTTCTCCACCCTTCTCTTTTCACAAAACTCACCAGAGGGGGCGGGGGGGGGGGTGCATCTGTGTCCAGGGGTTCATAATCCATCCATGCCATGCCTATGTCCGTCAAAAGTTTGGAATAACCTAATTGACTGACCTAACTAACGACTTGTTTGTGATTTTTAATAATATTTTTTCATGTTAGGAAATGTATTGAAATTCTGTTTGGGGGTCCCTCAGACCCCACCACAGATTTGGTCCCCCCCAATGTTGACATCATGACTACGGCCTTGATACTTATCAAGTATAACATCAAGTTAAACATCAAATTGGCAGCATTTCTTTAAAAACATATTCAATAGACACTAATGCACAGTAATAGTGTAAATTATTGGCCTTTTGTTTTGCTTTAGTTGTTTGTGTTTTTTTGGGTTTTTTTTTTTGGGGGGGGGGGGGGGGGCGCCAATATTGTTGTTGCATAGGCTACCCCTAAAAAATGGGTAGCTGCGCCCCTGGGGTGCGTTTCCCGTACAACTACGGAGGTTAGCTTTTTACTAACGTGGTACGATGCATCATTCAACTAACCAACATGTAAGTTACGACTTACGACCGTCGTACTTACATAGTACTTTGTTAGTTTGAACCATGTTGGTTTCAACCAACATAGTTCAGACTACAATGGTTGCAGATGTGTTCGGAGAATGTCGGGCTATGTCGGTTAGAGCCGAACGCATGAAGTCACGTAAAAGTAATGAAATTTGACATTGCATGAAGTTTCCTGGGCCCAGCAGTTATAATATCATTAATAAATATAGCTGCAAGCAGCAATGTGGGGGCCAAGCAGTTGAGCAAGAGTTGTCATGGCAACCCAATGTTGTTACATTATACACACACCCAATTCGCCTTATTCACCTGGCGGCCATTTTGAAAATTCGAACGCCGTTGAGGGGTACACAAACCCGGAAGTTTGACTCGGACGCATACGATTCAGCAGCACCAGCAATGGAAACTCCAGAATGGACCACCAATCTTTCCTGTCTGCCCGAATTAACGATACAAAATGTGGAGCAGTGGGCCAGTACCGACTGCAACACCCCCCGGGTTGTGTTAATTAAGGGATACAGTAACTGTATCGAAGGTTTTATCCACGGTCTTTAATCGACAGTTAATAGGAGCCCATCACACATATTTGTGAGGGCTATGTATTTTCCCTCGGTGCAGAAAAATGAAGCACCTTACAACATAGCTATCAGGTTATCATAGTGCTAAGTGGACAAACTGCTCAGTTCGCATAGCAGTTAAACCAGCTTGCTAAATGTTCATTATGAGTTTATATCAACAATGTACCTTTCCCTGTCTGACTGAAAATAACTATTTTATCTTATTAACATGTTATCTGTAGTTGATGTAATATCACATAAGCCTCATTGATATCTACTCAAATATCTTGTTTCAAATTAGCAAAGCCAGACAGGGCTAGGTGCATGTTGCTATTGCTTGTTGACAATGAATGACAGTATAACTATTAGGTAAGTGATAAGGTAAGGTAAGTATTAACAATCATGTTAAGATAAGAGTTATACTCAGTTCTTGGAGCAGTGTATCCAGGGTTGAGGAAGGTTCTTCAAAATGTAATTAGTTTACAAATCACTTGTCTGTTTAAAATTGACATAGGATGAAATCCATACTGTTCAATCTTAATATGAGCTTTTCCACAACCCAGACTTTTTTGTACAATGAGTGTCCAAGATATTAGGTATCTTTCAAGTTGTGTTCGCAAGTATCACATCTGTAAACAACCTACCACTACCAGCATGTAGCTGTAATATTTTCATGGCAGATCATTTCAATGCCAGATGTACCTAATTCACTGCACACTCAGTGTATGTGCGTGTGTGTATATACACACACACATGTATATGCCATATATTTGTTAATAGCAACTCTGAAGTGTCAAGTGTCTAAAGTTTGATTATCTTTTCAGGTGGAGCTGTCACTTGAGCAGCCATTGATAAGGGAGACACAGTGCAACTACTTCTATGTACAGGGTTACTTACAAGCCTAAACCATTGTGCCTATCAATGTTTTTTGAACGGCCTGTTTTGTGATGTTCTGGTTCCTTTTCCATGCTTACAGTATACAGGCAGGCCTTTTTACATTATTCCCCATACCAACTTATATGTACAAAGTTACCTTTACAAACTTAGACCAGTGTGCCTATCAATGTTTTTTTTTTATGTTCTCTGATGTTCTGGTTCCGGTATATTAAATTATAAAGTTATGAAGGACATCATCCATGTGTAATACAATTGTACTTTATTCTTTAGATAGATAGACATCCAGTAGCTTATACATACACACACACATGTAAACAATCAAATCACTCACAGGTATGTAAAAGTAAAGAGCATGAGAAGTGATTATAAGGTCTGACAGGTACTGATCCTGTGATACATTGACCATGATAATGTGCTATGGTAACAATACAAGTTTGCATATTGTATAGATTTGTAAAGATGAACAATAATATTGATTAAGGTTTTGTATTCATAAAGATGAACAACAATGGTGGTTAACCCATTTACTCCTAAAATGCCTGCTAAAAACGCCTATAGAATCCTATGGCATTCTAGACTAAATAACCTTATTTCCTGAGGGTTTTCTGAAAACATACTAAAAATTGTCAACGTCTACCAAAATGTAATATCTAAGCCTCTGTAACACCTAGAAACATGAAATAAAAAGCATGCTGTGCTACGCAGCATCCAGCGGGAGGGTCAATGTTGCGCTACACAGCATCCAGCGGGAGGGTCAATGTTGCATCATGCAGCATCCAGCACGAATGGGTTAAGGTTTTGTATAGATTCATAAAGATGAACAATAATGGTGGTTAAGGTTTTGTATAGCTTCATAAAGATGAACAATACTGATGGTAAAGTATGTGTATAGATTAATAAAGATGAACAATAATGGTGGTTAAGGTTTTGTAGATTCGTAAGATGAACATTAATGATGGTAAAGTATTTGTATAGATTAGTGAAGATGAACAATAATGATGGTAAAGGTTTTGTATAGATTCATAAAGATGAACAATAATGATCCCACCATATTTTCTGCAGTAGGTTTATGGGCCATAAACACAGCTTTAAATGTATCATAATCTGGGAACCCTGTATAAAATGAAATCTGTTTATCGTCACCTTGTTTATCGTCACCTTGAAATCAAAAACTGTTTTTGTTGAAGCTCTAAAATGAAAAGTTCTTGATCACCGATGGTCTTGCAGGCTTCCCCAAGTTGATCTTGAAGTGAGGGAGGCAGTGCAGCATATTCATGGTCTGGGTGCGGAGGGGGTGTCTTCACTGGAAGTATAAGAGAAACATATTGATGGACACATTAGGTCTTTTACAAGGATATTCATGCTCAATTCATGTAACCAATTACACCATGTCGATCATCGAGATCCGTGGAAACATGACTGGAAATCATCAACAGAGAAATACTGTCACTACACAGTTAAATGCATTACAAACTAGTATCTTAATTCATCTAAACAACACTCCTCTCTGGTCTGACAGAACTCCATGCAAACACAGTTGGCACAGCTCCCTGTTTCAACTTGGTAATACCAGTCTTGCTTTTCACAAGGCAGTCTGGGAGGAAATGCTCCGAGCACACTCGTGTATGTGTTTATCTGCATCAGCAAATAAAATGTAATCATATAAGCATTTTTACATGTACAATTTTATTGATCAGACTCAATGTGACTCCTGTACATCCTCCTGGCTAGGAAAAATGATGTGACGTGTTCCCTAGGTTAGCTTGTGACTAGAAGCTAACAAGGTCACTCAGAATATGCTTATACTAGTGAATCTGTGGTGGTAGATTTTAATAACATACTACTAATTTTGGACTAGGCTGTATATTTCAACAACCTGTCTCTCTGCCTTAATCTATCTATTAAAACGTGCTAGTTCTAGCTAGCTGCTAGCGATACAAGCTAGTTATGGAGACTGCTCAGCCTTACAGCACCAGACATATAATAAAACTTACCTTAAAATTACAACCAGGATCCCCAGGATGTTTATTATCCATTGTCGACGTAGTCCCTGATCTTTGGGGAAACGGTGAAACGTTTGATGTTTTCCAGTGTGATGAAGTGCATTGGGGAACACACATATACACAGATAAACCTCCTCTCCCACACACCCCAATATCCCCCCACACATACGCATACCTCTAACATCACCAAATGTATTGTGCGTCCTCAGTTTGTAGTCACAAGTCCACATACCAAGTTTGGTGTCGAAACGAGAAAGTGTTGATAATTATAGTGCCTCTAGTGGTCAAATGTCACTAAATATATTGAGCGTCTTCAGGATGTGTCCCCGAGTCCATGTACCAAGTTTGGTGTCGATACGAGAAAGTGTTGCAAATTATAGCACCCCTAGGGGTCAAAGGTCACAAAATGTATTGTGCATCCTCAGGATGTGGTCCCAAGTCCATAACCAAGTTTGGTTTTGATACGTCAAAGCATTGCTGAGATATAACCTAATCTTGTGTTACTCTAGCGCCGCCCTAGTGGTTGAAGGTCACCAGATTTATTTTGTGTCCTCAGGATAAGATCCCAAGTCCATATACTAAGTTTGGTTTCAATACGTGAAAGCATTGTTGAAATATGAGCCCACTTCCTGTGATTATAGCGCCACAAAGTGGTCAAAAGTCATCAAAATTATTGAGCTTTTTCCTAATTGGGTTCCGAGACCATGTACTGAGTTTGGTGTTGATACGCGAAAGCCTTGATGAGATATCACTTCACTTCCTGTTTGGCGGCTTCGCCGCCAAACTTGATTGGTCACCACGGGCAACGGGTTTTCAATATGGCTCCAAAAAGCAATGCATTTATTCATGGTCTGAAGATCATCTGCGTCAAGTTTCGTGAAAATCGGACAAACTTTGTGACCTTTGATGCCTTTTAAGTGTTTTTGATGACATCCAATATGGCGGTTGCATCATTTATGTTGACGTCACATGTTGGCATGTGGCGGCCTAAGGACCTCTCAAGGTATTAACAGATATCACTAATATGCTTTAATTCCAAACAAATGACCCGTTACAGGCGAAAATGTAATTTTGGTAATTATAGCGCCACCTATAGGTCAAAAGTCATCAAATGTATTGAGCCTCCTCCTAATTGGGTCCTGAGACCCTATACTGAGTTTGGTGTTGATACGCGAATGCCTTGCTGAGATCATTTCACTTCCTGTTTGGCGGCTTCGCTGCCAAACTTTATTGGTCGTGACGGGCGACGGGTTTTGAACATGGCTCCTAAAAGCAATGCATTTATGAGTCATGGTCTGAAGATCCTCTGCGTCAAGTTTCGTGAAAATCGGACAAACTTTGCCAACTTTGATGCCTTTTAGGTGTTTTTGATTAAATCCAATATGGCAGCCTGATCAATTAAGTTGACATCACCAATTCACATCTGCGTCGAGTTCGGTCTCATCCAAGTATTCCGAATATACCTTAATGTTCAAAATGTGGTGTACGGTTCAAACTTTAAGTGCATAGATGTAATAAAATATTTGAAACGTTGGTGGCACTAGAGCACCCAAAGTGCAGACTTGAAACTTTGATAAATTAAACATATGACTATACTGAATCAATGTGCCAAATTTCCCAACTTTTTACTGTATGGTTCAATGGCAAATGAGTGTTTCGTTATAATAATAATAAGAACACATAGAATCACTATGGGTTGCCTCGCAGCTTCGCTGCTTGGCCCCCAATAATAGGAAAACGTAGAAACACAATAAGGTCCTCGCAGCTTCGCTGCTTGGCACCCAATAACAACACAGATGATTGCGGTCACCATAACACTTCACCACAGGCCGCTCTGTTGTAGGCTAACTCCACAACACTTCACTTTCCACTGTACCACATAACGTTGTCCAGTAATGTGCAATTGTAGCCTCCAGCAATGCAATGGTATGGTATCCCACAGCAATGTTATGGGATCGTTTAATGGCTACCTCTCATCCATCTGTCCGCTGCGTGTTCCGTCATCAAGGTTACGTCGTCTCCAGCAACTATGGTTCTTACTACATACTACAGGTCGAGAGGTGTAGTTGTAACCAGGGTGCGATTTGTAGGGGGGGATGGTGAGGATTTCCCCCCCTCTGGTTTTCCTATCCCTACCTCTGCTAAATAATTTTTATCGTCGGGGGGGACAACATTTATCCCCCTCTGCCCCTCATATTGATTAATGCTACTTCATATAAGTAAAGCGCTGCAACGTGAGAACAGTCTAGTAGGCTAGCCTACATAATAATCTGACATCAGAAACGCACCGTCACCGTCAGCACTGATGCTGCTGACAATGTGGCAGCGTGATAACTTAATTTGGCCTTGATCGTGCAGGACATTTCAGAATGTCGAGTGTGTAATCCATCATAAATGGCTAGGTTCAATGGAAAAGTTAGCTGGACAAATGAAAGAAAACTAGAAGGATTCAGTGAAGCATAATAATGTTTTAGAACCTTCAAAATTAGAAAACTCATAGACTGTTCTATATATACAGTCTATGAGAAAACTGATGCAACTGAGATGGAGGACAACTGCACGTAGAGTAGAACGTAGGCCTATTGTCCGAAGGAACATACATTAAATAAGGAGATATTTGCTGAATGTCACAAAAAGTGTTACAGAAATTGCTTGGCATCGCTTATTAAATGGCTCTCTACCGAAACACCTGTAGTTTGCAGAGGACGAACGAGAAAGCACTCGTTTGATAAATCAGCCAGTAGTAGACAAATAACTTTTAGAAATAATCTGTACTGCAAAAACGAATGTTGGTGGGTATTTAAACTATCTAGCGGGTGTTTTAACAGCTGCAAGAAATAGAAGCTTCATGGTCTTTATGTTCTGGTTCGTAAATTATTTTCATAAAACTTCAAGTTGCCCTATAACTTTACTCTCCAAACTCTTCACATAGGCAATTAACTGACAGCATGATAGGCTATTTATTTTCTGTAGGCTACAATAAACACATTTATTTTTTCAACTTTTGCAATATTACGCACTTGGCTACTGAACGCAAATCAGTAGGAGAGAGAATGCACGTAGCCTACGCAGCGTGTAGCGCAATGTGTAGGCTATTTGGTTACCAACTAACACTGTTAGCCAATTCACTAACTTAAGACTTCAGTGCCATAATATACAACGTTTTTTTACACAACAAATACAGAAAGGATGGAGGCAGCAAAAGTAGAGAAGTCATTTCAGATGGGGCAAGAACAAGGTGAATTTGTATGCTTGTCAAAACGTAGTCCTACCCTGCATTAGAGGAGCTGATCATCATACCAAGCACACTCGCTGTTTATTAAAGTAATACACCACGGTAAACTAAAACTAAAATGTTACAAAGGTGGCAAAAATAATATAGGGTATTATTAGCCATGACATTACTAGGCTATGAATCGTTCATTCGTTTTTTGTTTTTTTTTGGGTTACAAACTTATTCAAAATCATCCCCCCCTCTGGTTTTTACACAAATCGCACCCTGGCTGTAACTACACAACTTTACTATAGTGGTTGCGAACGTTGCTATGGTTCTGGGAAACAGTGTAACGATGCATCGTATGTAAGTTCCACCACCATAGTTCACACTATCGTTTTGGGGAACAGTTGTGTCGTACTTACATAGTTGCAACCATGTTAGTTGCTACCATAGTTAGCAACGATGCTTTTGGGCGATACATCGTGACTCAATGATTGATCTATCCTGTAGCTTAATTTTGATTAAGACACTGACTCCCCTACTTGGCTCATTCTTGCTATTTATGTTAATTCAAGTATTGCCTTGCTTTTAGTATTATAATCTTCACAGACCCTGCATCAGCAGTGACAAATGGTGTAGTGGCTAAAGCAGATGACTTATTATCCCAACGTTGTAGGTTCGATTTTCTGATGTGAGATTTTCCTCTTGCTTCTCGCTACCTGCAGGTGAACTAGTGTGACACGTAGATTCAATTGTTTTTGACTGATGTATTGTACCTATGGTCTCTCGATGTAGAGTAACTATATACATAAATATAGCTGCAAGCAGCAATGTGGGGGCCAAGCAGTTGAGCAGGAGTTGCATTGGCAACCCAATGTTGCTACATTATACACACACCCAATTAACCCCCCCTGTCCCACACACACACATATACACAGATAAACTTCTTCCCCCACACACCCCAATAACCCCCCACACATATGCATACCTCAAACATCACCAAATTTATTGTGCGTAGTCAGGTTGTAGTCACAAGTCCACATACCAAGTTTGGTGTCGATACGAGAAAGTGTTGATAATTATAGCACCCCTAGTGGTCAAAAGTCACCAAATTTATTGTGCGTCCTCAGGTTGTAGTCACGGGTCCACATACCAAGTTTGGTGTCGATACAAGAAAGTGTTGATAATTGTAGCACCCCTAGTGGTCAAAGCTCACTAAATATATTGTGCGTCTTCAGGATGTGTTCCTGAGTCCATGTACCAAGTTTGGTGTCGATACGATAAAGTTTTTCTAATTATAGCGCCCCTAGTGGTCAAAGGTCACTAAATGTATTGTCCTTATTCAGGATGTGGTCCCGAGTCCAGGTACCAAGTTTGGTGTCGATACGAGAAAGTGTTGCAAATTATAGCACCCCTAGTGGTCAAACGTCGCTAAAATTATTATATGTCCTCAGGATGTGGTCCCGAGTCAATGAGCCAAGTTTGGTTTCGATACGTGAAAGTATTGCTGAAATATGAGCCCAATTCTTGTGATTATAGCGCCACATAGTGGTCAAAATTTACCACATTTCTTGAGTGTCCTCCTGATTGGGTCCTGAGCCCATATACCTAGTTTGGTTTTGATACGTGAAAGCATTGCTGAGATATCACTTCACTTCCTGTTTGGCGGCTTTGCCGCCAAATTTGATTGGTCGTCACGGGCAACGGGTTATAAATATGTCTCCAAAAACCAATGCATTTGTGAGTCATGGTCTGAAGACCATCTGCGTCAAGTTTCGTGAAAATCGGACAAACTTTGCGAACTTTCATAACTTTTAAGTGTTTTTGATGAAATACAATATGGCCGAAGATCCAACATGGCGGAAATTGACGTCATTGGGTGCGTTGAGTTCAGCCTCATCCAAGGCTTCCAATATGTTGCGATATTCAAAATCGGGCATATGGTTCAAAAGTTAATTGCATGGATGCAATGTCAACTTTGACCCATTGGTGGCGCTAGACTGTCTGTGGTTCAGGCATAAAACTTGCTCAAACTCCTTTTTATACTGTCCCAATCAATGTGCCAAATTTCACAACTTTTTAGGGACCGTTCATTATTTATAAACGGGATCACCGGAGGGATTTTGAGTGCTTCGATCAAAAGTTGCATGACCCTCCCCTACTTGCAATATAATTTTCAACGACCCTCCAGCAGCATTTTCAAAAATGACATGACCCTCCCTGGCCAATTGTCGACGTGTTCCGCCAACGCTCTTACACGCTATGGTAACACATCAAATATGCTACCGTCCTAAAATCAACCTCTGCTTTCTGATCTTACACATCACACTTCACCAAGATGGTGGCCATTTCAGTAGATTTACTCCCTAACATTGTTGTGGAAATACAATAAGCATGGAAACTAAATACACACTTCCTGCAACTGCATTAGCCTAGGCTACTTGAAAAGTTACTCCTCTAGTAAGTATTCACATGAAATAAAACAATAAAGCATTGAGACCATTCAACAAAGCACTGGGTAATAACTAATTCAACACATGAACTTGTTGCTATGGACTCGTCTCTAGGCTTCCTCAGTCATTGTAAAGCTGCCGAAGCTGAACATTATCCAAAACTCAATTTCTCAGACGAGCGTCAATTTGGGAGCTTGCTACACTCCTTCCTTCTCAAATGACTTGAAAAAGGCCGTTTGCACAATTTCACAAATAATCACAGGGACCGAAAAATACCTAACATGCCAACTTTTTCCGGGTTTATCATTTTAACGTTTCCTTGCTGTCTTGCCGTTTTAATATTTTCCCGTAGAATATCCCATATTAATGTAATACTCATAACATTAGTCCTGCATTCTGGCCTGTCTCTGTGTTGTCCTGTTGTTACCCCTTGCCCTTCCAGTGAAATAGATGTATTCAAATCATCGTTTTGCTTGCTTGAATGCGAACTCAGAGTAATGTTAACCTAGGCCTATTTAAGTTAACGACGTGGTTGTCGTGAGAGCAAGATTTATTAGCGCTTGCGGTGTTCGGCCGTAGGCTATGCCTACTGCGCACCTGCCAGGCTACTCAGCTAGACCAAAGTCCTTTTAGGCAAGTCCCTCCACTCGGCGGCCATATACCAACGTTTTATGGGCACTCATCGGGCACAGTCTTTGGGTCGAACTGCGCGTGCGCAAGGCTTCACGACACCAATCTTGCTCCAGCGGCGAGATCACAACACATGATTGGCACAATATCTTCACAACACACCATATGATTGGCTCAATGTATTCACATGTCGACGTTTTGCCGAGAAAGGGGTGGGATATATGTAGACAACGGCCATATTGGCGTGACAAACTAGCCCCATGCATTTCTATGGAGGATTTTTTGAGTGCTGTGTCTCCTCATTAGAAAGTCTCTGGCTAGACAAAGAATTCCCCCTGTATATTCACTCCAAGTTGGCCTACCATAACTTACCAACTACACTGTAGACCATAAACTGGCTATTTATATGACCAAATGTATTTGTTCAACTTTATGAAGCAGAATTACGCACTGCTACTTGGAACGTAGGCCTAACACATTTTTGTTGGCAGGAGAGAGGATGACAGCGATTAACAAATTGCACTTGTTGCTGGTTACCAATAAATACTATATATTTTTTGCAAACAACAAAAACAGAAAGGATGGAGACAGCAAAGCTAGAGATGAGCAGGAACAAGGTCAATTGGTAGAAATGCTTGTCAAAACGTTAGGAGCTGGATGTGTGGATGAATGAAGCACAAGTAGGCT
The DNA here is from genome assembly GCF_046254945.1 of Alosa pseudoharengus. Classification (NCBI taxonomy): domain Eukaryota; kingdom Metazoa; phylum Chordata; class Actinopteri; order Clupeiformes; family Clupeidae; genus Alosa; species Alosa pseudoharengus. The sequence goes on from NW_027468680.1 coordinate 30,496,247, forward strand.
ATGCTTTGTGTTAAGCATGCACACTGTTTAAAGTTAGGCTACACGGTAAACTACAAGTAAACCAAAGTTAAATTTAGCTTTTTTAGGGCTGGATAAAGTTGACCAAATGGATATAGGCTGTTAGGCGTGAATAAAGTAGGCTACTTTGTTGCTCCAACCCTTCCAACGTTAATGGGGACGAAAAAAAAAAAAAAAAAAAAAAAAAAAATCCGATTGTAGCTTACAGCAGCCGACTATTTAAGTCAAGTTTATAACACTGTGGCACCAAGCGTCTTCTGCCCCACGGCTGCGCGCGAATGTAGGCCTAGTTTTGTTGGTAAACGGGAAACCCATCAGAGCAGCCGCTCCACAAACGTGTCTTAATTAACATCATGCAGTTAACAAGGTGCGAAGAGCTTGCTCATCCATTATAGGACCTCTTTCTCTGTCGCCATCAGCATAAAGGCCTCCAAATTATCCTGTTATTTGCAGGGGGTTGATCGAGGCATGCTATTGGCCAGTTAATCACACTACTATAAGACAGTGTTCCACAAATTTTCAGTCAGTATGGACGTGTTTCCACGTAGATCTGCAGCAAAACGCCTTTTGAAGACATCAACGTAAATGTCTAGGTGGTACTTGTCTTTCCATTACTGAGTTGTGGGTGCAGCTCACTGACTCCAATCTTGTATCATCTTAATAACCATCTTGTAGGCTAAAAATGAACACCGTTTTGAAACATGTAGCCAACTCATAGCAGGAGCTAGCTCATCTTATAACAAACGTGACCCAGCAGGGTTAGTTGTAACGCGCTGTTACAACTAAGCCACTCATACTGTATAATGATGTTGCAATACAAAAATATGCGCGTATTAGTGTTAGTTTAGTTAGTTTTTGTGATGTTTTGCATTTTGCCTCATGTATTTTTCAGGTTTGAGGGCTTTTCTTGGCAGGATTGACCTTGGTTAGACTCTTAGCTTCCATTGGCGCATATTTCTCATGTTATTTCTCCGTATAGAAAATAAAGTCAATTTTCGACACACGTCTGTTGTTAGTTCATGACTTATGTATCATAAATAGTCAGATCCTATTCTATCATACACATTCAGATACATTTATTGAATTAATTTAATTAAAAACAGCCTTTGGGATGAGTGTTACAACTAACCCCGCATATGGGGCAGGTTGTAACATTTCACCTATCGCCACTCTCGGTAGAATTGTAAAAGAACAGTAGCTCCTACAAACAAACGTCCAGTATATGTGTAACAGAGATATGTATGTTGCTTGTTAAAAAGTATAACTAGTGAAACTCAAATTATTTTAGAATTATTTAGCCATAACCAAAAAGTGTTACTTTGTGCCCCGCGCTCCCCTATACTGGTTTAGAGGAGACTTTTTCAGGCTGTCCCAGTGCGTGGCGAGATGTGTCAATTCCGACTGTAGATTTTCAACCGTAGCACCTTCACTGAATTTAAGCAAACATTCTCTTATGTTTCGAAGTGCATTTGGGGGCAGTTTATTAGCTTTTATAAGGGGAAAATTCCGAGGATCAAGGCATGCTAGATCGGCAATTCCCCGTGCTGAAGGAAGTAGACTCATTCGGTTTTGAAATTCCCAGAAGTCATTGCTTCATGTAACCTAACTTTTGTAAACCAATAATAAAATAAAAGATACAGGCAGCATATTTATTGTATTCCAATTTCAAACAATGCACTTTTAAATCATTTGATTGAATAAGGTTACAAAAGAATGTAGACTGATGTAAATATTGAGGGTCACCATGACTATAGTGTAGAGACTCATGTCTGGTATAAATACTGATCAGGTTCCTACCATGAATGAGGAAAAGGGAGTTAGAGATAAATGGCTAATTCGAAGCCATGTAACACTATTGATGCTTGATAGTGGGTCGAGAGATATTGTAAAACTGTCTTTACGATAAATGGGCCGCGCAAACCCGACAAGCATGCCGCTCCGTGATTGGCCGGCCCACGAGGGACCGTGGCCCTTCTGGCATCTGCCCAAATGCCAGACCGTCCATAGACTTCCAGTGGAGAAGAATTATAATTATAGTAATAATAAGAAAAGGTAGAAACACTATGGGTTGCTGCTTGGCCCCCAAATATGTGTGGTCAAAACCTATTGTTGTGTCTCGTAGGCCTACTCTTACTCAGAGAAGAAAAGAAAAGATAGGATGCCAACTCCGACCGAGCGCGCAGTGCACCCACGCGCTGCCGTTAAGCCACGAGACAGTTGGTAACCCATGGGATACCCAGATATTTGTCCAGGCTATATATTTTTTCCAACACATAGATATTTAACACAAATAATGACTCATATTGGTCTGCTTAAGTTAACTGTTTTATATGCTTGCAATAGGCTTAGGTTTTGGCTGATGGCAATGACAATACCAGCATTAATCACTCGGTTTAGATTAGAAACATGTCGAGATAGGCCGTGACAGAACATTTCTAGGGGGTGGGGTATTACACGTTGACACTGTTTCCACCAATGACATCTATCGCTGCAGCATCAACAACGTTGTTGGAACTACAGTGTTCGAACGTCGGAGGTAGCGAATTGCGACACCAGAAAACAATCGCAATGTCCCTGATTGTGCCCCCCCCCCCAGAATGTTGGGTTGCATGACGCCCCTGCCTCGCTCCATAAATAAATTGAATGCAGTTTTATGGATTATCTGAAGCAGCCAAGTATAAATTAAGTAATCCGACCTCCCTTAGAGCTTGTTGAGCTATTGTCTTTGGGTTAATTAAATGCGCTATGGCCTACAAATAAAACCGACTTGACTTGACTATTTCCACAGTGATGAATGTGGTCCAAATCTTCATCGTGTTTTTTTTTTCGATGGTTGTTTTTTTTATTGACAGTTTATCCTAAATATATCCTATTTTTTTCGAATATTTTTCAGAATTTGTTTAAATGTAACCAGTTGGTGGCAATATGTATCTGTCGGATTGCGCTCAATGGATTTGTAATGTCTAATTTTTCCATTTCATAACTTTAACCTTTTAGGCTATAGGTAGGCTTGTGATATGCCTTGTCACGTGCTAGACAGCCATCAGCTGAACACTGCTGTGAAATGATCATTCACTGTCTGCAGAAACTGTCTGACATCCATCCATTCTCCGACAACAACGGCGCACAACTGCTACAAAAACGTGATGAGTTCTGACAGGGAAAAACTTTATGCTATGGAACCATCTGGGGACGAACTTGTTTTCTTTGTAAATGGGAAAAAGGTTAGTAGTGGGGGGAAACCCTGAATATTCTCCAATTCGTTAGCTTATATGCAGAGAATGTAGAAGTCCGGCTTCAGAAAGTAAAAGTCCTTTTTATTGGTACCTGTTCGCACAGGTGATTTCACTAGCTGATCTACCTAGCTTAAGAGTTGTACTAGAATCAGCTGCCTAAGTGAAGGGTTGAAACAAAAATATGAAATGACTATTACTTTCTGAAGCCGAACTTTTACATCTCTGCTTGATATCCGTCTGCTGTTACCAGGCAAATTTCAGCTGTTATAACGAAATTGAACATAATCTTTGAACATCTATGTATCGTGTATTGCAGATTTTGGAGCGAAATGCAGAGCCAGAGATGACGCTTTTGACTTACCTCAGAAGAAAATGTATCCATGTAATAGTATCTCCTTTGTGTGTGCACTTTGCTTGAATTTAAATACAATTTTGGTCCATTTGATATGTAGGCTAACACAGCCCATAGGCTATAATGATCATAATGAAATATTGAGATACCGGTGTTAATTTAAAGCACTTACATTTACAATTACTTATTATTATTATTATTATTATTATTATTATTATTATTATTATTATTATTTAGCAGATACTTTTATCCAAAGCCACTTACAAAATGAGGAATAACATTCAAGCTACATTCCAAAGGAGACCTTAGGTAACAGTAAATACTACATTAAATACCCAACATTTGGAAGGTAAATATTGAAAAATGCAGATACCATTAGGAATGCAAAAATTGAAGAAGGATTGCTTCAAATTCAATGCAAGCACTTTGACATTACTAGTATTGTTTTGATTTCCTACTAATTGGGTTTTGATAATCCTCCTAACATATGCATTCCTGCTGTAGTGTTTTTTCACAATGTTCTGTTTGTGCCATAATCAATACTTTTCCTGAATATATGTTTAAAAAGCAATGAAACTGAGATGAAATGGTCTCATGTCAACTTAAAGATTGAAGAGCTTGAACTTTGTGACTTAAATCTAAACATGCATGTATTTTCATTCTCCCTTGTCTCTGCCTTTCCTTATCTGCTCTTGCATTTTTTGTCTCCTAATGGCCTTGAATTGCCTTGTGTTATAAACATCTGTATATATTCAGGTGCAGGACAGGTTTTTGGATTTGTTGATGCTGACACGTTATCCTTGTAGTGTTTCTGAAATATCCCTGTTGATCCATTACTGGTGTGTACTGCTCCTTAACGGCTGTCTCTGTCAGTGGGTCTGACCGGTACCAAGCTGGGCTGTGCTGAGGGAGGCTGTGGGGCTTGCACTGTCATGGTCTCCAAGTTCCACCGGCATCAGGATCGCATTGTGTATCCTTTTCGGACAGCTTTTATTGCTCTCACACAATATGAAACATACACAGAGACACACACACACACACACAAACACACACACACACACACACACACACACACACACACACACACACACAAACACACACACACACACACACACACACACACACACACACACACACACACACACACACAGGCATTACTGCTTGCACAACTGACACATTTTCCACAGGAAATTGTCATTGCTGGAATGAGAGACAGAGTTGGACATTTTGAGGAAGTGAGAGACAGAGTTGACTGATTTTAAGGAGACAATCCCTGGCGTTCTGTGTCCTTAACTACCCCTCTTGTTAGGCACCATGCGGTGAATGCCTGCCTAGCCCCACTCTGCTCTTTACACCACTGTGCGGTCACCACTGTGGAGGGCATCGGCAGCGTCGCAAGTAAACTCCATCCTGTTCAGGCAAGACTGCAAACATTTGCGTACATTCATGTCTAATTCAAGACATGATATTGTGAATCAGTGTCCCCTTTGGTACAGTACAACCTGTTGCAGCCAGCAATGTCCCTTGCAACACTGTGTCCACTTAGCTGTTGACCTGCTCAGTTTTCTCCACCCAGTATCTGACAGAATCATCTGAGGTGAAGTATGCAATAGTAAACATAAACATACCCGTAATTTTCCGACTATTAACCAAGATTTATACATTGATTTTGCTAAACGTCTTCCGCTATGAGGTAAATACACTGGGATTGCATTTCTTTTCTCCATTCTTCTTTATGATTTGCACGATCTGATTCTGATTCATTGGACTATCGGGCACTGTGGTTAATACACAGGTGCGATTAATACGTGTTTATTAACGTGTTTATTTGTTTTGTTTTTTTGCATAAAACACTGCCCTGCGCTTTATACACATTGCGGCTAATGCACAGGAAATTATTGTACCATTGTAGATCTCACAAATGTTGCTATTAGAATAAGATATATTTTATCAAACTGCTCAGTTTTCTCCATGTAGCATATGTCCCCTTTCTGTTGACCCTGATGGTCAATCTGATGACTAGCATAACACTGGCTTTGGTGTTGGGTGTTTTCTGCAGGAGAGGATCGCCAAAGCCCACGGTTCTCAGTGTGGCTTCTGTACCCCTGGCATCGTGATGTCCATGTACTCACTGCTCAGGAACAAGTCCCAGCCATCCATGCAGGATGTGGAGGAAGCTTTCCAAGGTGGGACATGACAGCATGTGTGCTGTATATCTAATGCATGTAGAACCTGACGGCAGTTGACAATGTGTTTCTGGTTTTGTTTGGATTGTGCCAGATATAGACTACACAAAAGTGTATTATTTTGATATTGTGTGTTTATTGATGAATGTTGTTCATTGCCGGTAGACTGTATAAAGTGTTTACATATGCATATTTATATGTTGCCACAGGTAACCTTTGTCGATGCACTGGCTACAGACCGATTTTGGAAGGTTACAAGACATTTACAAAGGTATGGTTAAATATATCAGTGATCACCTTAGTGCTAATTCCTGAGCTTTACTGTAACAGGCTATAGGAAGTCAACTTTGAAATAATGAGATAAACCATGATACAAATGTTCATATGGCTGGATAGATAGCCATCGGTTATCAGAAAAGTTTGGTTTGGATGTTTAATATAGTCTTTTTGGTAAAATAATGTAGATACGATATGTCTGGATTTTTGTCCTATTTCTGTCCCGCATGGCTCCAGGAGGGGGGCTGCTGTGGGGGGAGAGGAAAGGAAAATGGCTGCTGTATCACTAATGGAAATCATACTAATGGCGACTCAACCAATGGACACACCAACGTAAGTCAAGCCTGTTGACTTTGATGAATCATCTTTTTAAATTACTTTGTGACAGATACATTGTAAATACACGGTGATGAAAAGTTATCCATTTGAAAAGTGAAGTCACTGAAGTTGACCACGTTTCGCTCTGCTAAGGTAGTTTCTCTCTGGTGTAGAGTATTCAGCGGATCGTTTGCGTTTATGTTATAATCAATGTGTCATGGCTGGCTTGCACTCCCAGAGCATACTAGGAATCTGATCACATGTTTGAACTGAGTCTTACTCGTGTTCTGAAGGTCAGGAGGACTACCACAGAAAAAAAGGAACACAGGGCAGGCAGGTCCAAAAGAATAATACTATTTCACAACCCTACAACTAGCCATATTGATCGATCTATTCCCCATCAAACATCATTAACTAGGCAGCCATTGATAATTGTGTGTGTTCTATTGCAGGGGAATTCATCTATCTCTTTCCAACCACTTTATGATCCATCAGAGTTCAGGCCTCTGGATCCAACACAAGAAGTCATATTTCCACCAGAGCTGATGGTTAGTGGCACAACTGTTCTCAGGGCAGATTCTACACACACACACACACACACACACACACACACACACACACACACACACACACACACACACACACACACTCACACACACATACACACACACACACATACACTCTCTTTCTCTCTCTCTCTCTCTCTCTCTCTCTCTCTCTCTGAGCCCGCTACAGAATATAGAAAACATACTATGCATATTCAGAGTTATTTGTTCATTTGCAGAACATAAGTAAGCAATCTCAGAAAGAGCTGAAATTCAAAGGAGAGAGGGTGCTGTGGATTCAGCCCAGTTCTCTCACAGAGCTCCTGGACCTCAAAGCTCGCTATCCAGAGGCCAAACTTGTGGTCGGGAACACAGAAGTAGGTGAGCATATTTCACCTGCCAAAGAACAGAGAAAGAAAAGAGACTCAAACGGATGGATGGAGCAGGGCAAGGTCCACACACACACTATACTGTATTTCAATTGCATCCATGCCTTGTGGTCAGGTATTGCTAAACCCACCAGGGAAATTATTTACTGTTGTGAAAGAAGGAATCTGTTAACAAAGACTATGACCTCAGCGCTGGTTTTGCAATGCTATCTACTGTAGACGCTTACATTAGCATTTTGTCATGGATTCCTTTTTTTTCTTATATGACCACTGTCTGTATTTGAATCTGTAGGCAACTCATTTTTCAAGATTTTCCACAGATTTCCAAGTCTTATAATAACTTCCATGTTATCATAGCTTGTTGAAATCAGTAGTAATTGAGGTAGTTTCATGAATGAATCCCACTGTGTTGTAGGCATTGAGATGAAGTTTAAAAACCTGCTGTACCCAGTCATCCTTGCTCCTGCCTACATCCCAGAGCTCAACAGCATTGAACACACAAAGGATGGTAAGCATGTAGTGTTGTATTAGAGATGCCTGCTTTGGCTTCACAGTGTTGCATCATATCGGGAGTGAACACTACTTTATTCATTCACAACCTCCCTGCCCTTCACGCCCACTTTTGGTTGGTCTGGTTTCGCATTTTTGTTAAACTGTGTGAAATTATTGTTTTGGAGTAGCAATAGCCATAATCCCCTATTTGACCTCATGTTTGGGGATGTAGCCATGTTTTTGTTTGCCATGTCTGTGTTAGTACGCATGACTGCTGTGTACTGTTCGTTCAGATTTTCCTTCGTCTTTGCATTTCTGTGACACAGGGATCGTTTTTGGGGCCTCTTGCACACTGACAGTGCTGGGGGATGTCTTGCGCACGGCAGTGTCCAAGCTGCCCGCGCACCAGACCGAGGTCTTCAAGGCCGTGCTGGAGCAGCTGCGCTGGTTCGCTGGTCAGCAGATCAGAAACGTCGCGGTACGTCACTGATGCACTTCTCCAAACTAATTCAAACTAAATTCTTTATCACTTGATACATAGACAATATCATACCACTATCCAAATAAAATATGAGAATAGAAATATGTGTTAATCAACATTAGAAAAGTTCTGACATTCTAAAAAAAATATTTGAATGCTGAGATGAGGAAAGTCAGTTCTTGGAAAACAGTCAGGTTAGTGTATGTGTTGATATGATATGTGTAGTATCTTTATTCAAATATAACCAACTCATGGTGGACATTTGATACTGTTGAAGAATGCTATTAAAAACCGTCTCCTTAATTCCAAATGGAGACACCGAGTTGACAGAGTTGATCGAATGTTAATACAATGTAGCGAGAGCAGGTAAAACTTGAGACTGGCTTGCGAAAGAGTAGTTCTTTATTCTGGATGTTACAGCAGAGTTATGGTAGCTCTGCTCCACGCACAGCACAGCACAGCACAGCACAGCACAGCACAATATTGGTAAGTCAAGCCAAGACAATGAACCCAGATCTAGAACACTCACAGTTAGATATAATGACAGAATATACATTCCTGGGGCGTTCTGTCTGCTTGCAATAAACATTCTGTCTCTGTCGTTTCTGTGGCTTAGACAAAGAGACAAGAGAATGTATTTAAAAGAAAAACACCAATATTCTGCACTGCATACCTCTTATTGTACTAAGAGTTGAACAGTTTAGTGTTATGTGGTCATATGTGCCCCGTCTTTCTCCAGGCCATTGGAGGAAACATTATGACAGCCAGCCCCATCTCTGACCTCAACCCTGTATTCATGGCTGCAGCGTGCAAGTTAACCCTCATGTCCAAAGGTGCGGTGAGCCGTGTTTTTGTGTTTTGTCTTAGCCCGCACATGGCAGTGGGTGGGTAATCATTTATATGAACTGCACTGATAAGGTGGCACACTGATATGCACAAGTGATGGGATAGGGCCAGAGAGTGGGCAGTCCTGCCTCATAATCTTTGCGCTGCTCTCTGGGTCAGGAAATTAGCCGGGACTGTGAACTGTAAATATTTCTAGACATTTATAGATATCTGACTAGATGTGTGCACACAGACTCTCTACTGTAGAAATGTCTAATGGTGGGGTGGGGGAGTGCTGAAGCATTGTGCCACATCCAATGTAATTGATTGTTTTGAAGTCTGTCATGTGTTGCTGAATAAAGATAATGTTCTAGTGTTAACTATTCTAACTATATAGTCAACTATTCAAGAAAGTTATTTATTTACAACTTGGTGCATTATGACCTGCTTATGAACTGAACTCACTGTATGCCCAAACCTGCGAAACAGCCCAGGTATACAACACTGATAATTTACAGTAATCCCTTTTATTGATATTGGGAGTGTGTTTATGTGAATGTGGTGATCTTTATGGCCATGACAGACTGGCTCATTACATGCCAAAAGGCTTAGACATGTACAGTTAGTTAGTGACATGACCTCTCATAAACCAAAGAACTTGTTGTTGCAGGAGGAACACGTGTGGTTGAGATGGATGGTAGCTTCTTCCCAGGCTACAGGAAAACTGCCCTGAAGCCTGAAGAGATTCTGTTGTCAATTGAGATCCCATACACAAAAAAGGTCAAACATGCAAGCTCATGAAGAGGGCAAATACGCTTTTTTCCCACAAAGTTGGCATGTTCCTTCAAACAAACCAATTCTCAAAACCAACTCAAAACTCAGAAACAAACCAACCTCAGCCTCACTACCAGGAGGAACGTGTCCAAACAATCTCTACCCCTACAAGTGTAATGCCAACTTGGTAGCACTTTACTTTAATCATGAATTAATTAATTAATTAATGAATTCATGATAATTCATGCACCCTTACCGTAAAGTGTTACCTATAAGGCTGATCTCCCCTCAGTCCCTCAGATATTTTACTTGATTTAATGTTTACTTGTGCATACAGTACATGGATTGTAGCATTACTAAATCAACCATGTAAGACATAGAATCAGCTGTGGGTGAAGGTTGCAATAATACACATAACATTGTGTATCTCACAAATGTTTCTGTTAGAATAAGACATTCTTTATCTCACTGTACAGTATGTGTAGTATGTGTACATAGTGACATCAGATTGTGACTTATGTGTTTACTGTATGTGCTGCAGGGCCAGTACTTCTCTGCCTTCAAACAGTCTCCCCGTCGAGAGGATGACATCGCCATTGTCACCTGTGGGATGAACGTGGCATTTCAAGAGGGCTCCAACATTGTGAAAGATCTGCAGCTCAGCTATGGAGGAATGGCTCCTACCACTGTCCTTGCTAAAGCCACCAGCAACAAACTCATTGGCAGGTATGTCAACTTTACTTATGTCTGTTGACAGTGATGCTATACAAATGAACATATACATTTCTATGGGTCCTTTTGTTTTGATTTTTTGGTGTTGTTAGCCATTCTGACTGCAGTTATGGTCTCTGGCTTATTTGATCATTACTATGGTCAGAACAGCAAGACCCAACTGTATTCATGACACAAATGTAGCCCTTATGAATGTGATCTGAGTCTGACCCCTGCTGTCCAGGCCTTGGAGTGAGGGGCTGCTGGAGGATGCCTGTATGTCCTTGGCTGAGGAAATGGCTCTGGCTCCGTCGGTCCCAGGAGGGATGGTGACCTACAGATGCACCCTGACCATCAGCCTCTTCTTCAAGTTCTACCTGACTGTCCAGCATAAATTGGCTCAGGATGTGAGTGCTCTGGTTTCACGAAAGCTGAGAATGGCAATTTGCCCTTTTCCGCGTCATGCAGATGCATTCATAGGAGGGTCAAGAGAAAGTGGGAGTTTTGTGTAAAAAGATGGGAGGAGAAGCGTAACATGTGCCTAATTAGATATTCCCCTGTATGTACGAAAACTGCCCATGAAAGTGCACGTGTTTTGCAGTGAAATATTTCCGCCTTGTAAAAGCAGGTGTTAATCCAAATTGTGGTTAAATGTGTCAATAAGAGGAACTTTCAAAGACTATTCAGAGCACCAGTTTTGCATCTTTTTACTATAAACATTATTTTTTTACTATTTACATTCACTTTCACATCATCCACTTAAACTTTCCTACTTGGTAGATTTGCGTAGTTTGAGTAGAACTACTGTTCTTCATTATCTCACTGCTTGTTGTCATTTTATCATGTATTGTATTATTTCATAGATAACTAAAGGTTTGATTCCTTAATGTTGTCATCAGTTAACTTCATTCAACTGCGCTTGTGATTGAAGTATGTGTTCAGTTGTGAACGTTTGTATATCGTGGTAGGGGACGGAGAAAATCACTGATTACCCAATCTACAGGTATGATTAATAGCACGTAAACTGAAGATCCACTGTGTTCGCTTTCTGCGGTTTGGCTATGGCGCTGATAACGCTACGTACGCAAATGCACGTACATCTGGCCCTTATTGTATTGTCTGCCATTCCGTAATTATTGGACCACTTCGTCAAACTTCTGTAGAAGAATTTTCATCAGAATTCTGAAGAACCATAATATAATTTATTACCTGATCTGTTATGTTATATCTGATATGTTATAGCATATATGTTATATGTTATATATCTGACACTGAAAATAACAGACCAAAAACAACTTTGGTTTGAAAGTACAAAGATCCTTTTTTAATATGTTAAAAATGTAGATCCTCATGTTGTGTTCATTTTTATACAGGGAGTGGTTGTGGAGGATGTGCGGCCAGATTACAGCAGTGCCACAGAGATCTTTCACCCAGAATCTCCCTCAAGTGTCCAACTCTACCAGGTAAAGCACTGGCTATGGAATATCTCTCACCTATCCTCCCTCCTTTCAGGAAAATTGAAAAACTCTAAATAATCTTCCAATATCTCTTCGATGAAATGAATGAAATATTGCTTGTAAGGCTTGTAACTTCCAGAATTAATCATTGGCTTCATGGTTACAACAACAAGTGCATCTGTTTGGCCACCTGTTAAGCTTTTTTAGCACTAGTAATGTCTTAGTCCAAAAAAGAAGGTTGATAGCCAATGTTTAAACCTGGATGCACTTAATAATAACCAATGATTAAACCTAGATTCCACTTTAAAAAAATGATCCCCCATTTCTCACTGAACTTTTGAAAATGCCTTCAGACAGTGCCTCCTGGACAGAATGCCGACGATGTCATCGGACGGCCCATAATGCACCTCTCTGCCTTGAAGCAGGCCACTGGGGAGGCCATCTACTGTGATGACATCCCCTGCTATGAAAATGAGCTCCACCTTGCTCTGGTCACCAGCACTAAAGCATACGCACATATCAAGTGAGTTCAAGCATGTAGCCTAGTGTGTTTAAGCTGTCTCCGTTATGAGCTGAAACCCAAAGTGAAACCACAGTGTTATCAGGGCAGATGCTTATTATGTGTATCAGATATCCACAACAAAAACCCACCCTTCCTCTCACTACCCAACAGTATGTTAAAAACTGAAAGCTATCAGAGGAATTGTCTGAGATAGAACAGAACAGAATTCTGAATTGTGAAATTGTTGGTGGTGCAATGCCGGTGTTTGAAATACCATCAGCAAAACAAAGGAAACAAAAGTGGAAAATAGGAGTTGTGCATCCCATGAGTTATTGAGAACCCTGTCTCTGTGTGGTCATCAGATCCATTGACACAGCAGAGGCCTTGGCCGTTCCTGGAGTAGTCACCTTTGTGTCCTTCGAGGATATTCGTGGCAGCAACATGACCGGGCCAGTGGTCTATGACGAGACCGTCCTAGCGAAGGACACGGTAACATCCCGGGCCGTTTCACACTACATTGTGCAAGCGCCAGTGGTGGAAAGGGAGGGGGCATGTCGTGAAAATCACATGCTGTGAAAAAATCAATTTCTTTGTGTACACAAATGACTCAGTGATTTGAATGGCCAGCCGTTACACATGACACACATTCACATGAATGGCCCGCATTCATGAAACGTGACCAGAACTGTCATGAGCGAGACAAATGTGTAAGTTAAGCATTAGAGTACTTTCCTCCTAAACCTCAATGCTAACTGGTGATTTTACATGTCTTCTATCTTGTATGGTCACAAAAACACTTATTGCCAATAATTAACTAATTGAATTAATACATTATATAAAAAAGTCTCATCAGCTTCTTTTGTTGAGTGAGTGATGCTATTCTAAACACTGACACTACAGTATGAAGACATGCTAGTATGCCATGATCCTCACCTGACTTTGTTATTCCTGGCAAACAGTTAATCAAAGATTTAAATGGTCCTTTAGATACTTTATATTGCAATCAGTAGTGCAGTTATTCATCTTCTAGATCCTTCATCAGTAAGATCTAAAGAAAGAAGATTCAAAAATGTACCTCGGGATGAATAAAGTATCTATCTATCTATCTATCTATCTATCTATCTATCTATCTATATATATATATATATATATATATATATATATATATCAATCTTTACAATTGTGAATTTAGTGCAGTATTCTCTAAGTTATGGACTAACCTACTTATCGTAGAAGCAGAAGCAGGTTTTCTCTATAGGTTCACATAGTTGTATCTGCCAAGTCATTCTTACCAAATGTGACTATTGAGTAGTAAAATGATGTGTTATAATGATGCTAGCATGGCTATCCCCCTTCTGTGTGTGTGTGTGTGTGTGTGTGTGTGTGTGTGTGTGTGTGTGTGTGTGTTTTAGGTCACATGTGTGGGTCACATAGTGGGAGCGGTGGTTGCTGACACACAAGCACACGCCCAGAGAGCAGCTAAAGCCGTGAAAATCTCCTATGAGGAGATGAAACCTGTTGTCACCATCCAGGTTGGTGCACACCCCAACACATACTGTACACCACCATATGTATTGAGAGTCATTCTAATGATCCTTCTAATGTATGTTTGATGTTCTCTTCTGTAAGGCTCTGCTAGTTTCCTACCATGCTGTGTCAGTGTTATGTAAACTGGTTTTCACTCGACTACTCAGATACTAAATTGATGGTATTCATCCAAATCAGGAGATGAGGTTAAATACATTTCCACATTTCAGATTTTCCACCCTCAGATTTTCATTTTTTCTACCCTCAAACAGGACGCCATTGAAAGCCAGTCATTCTACCAGCCAGTACGGACTATAAAAAAAGGAGATGTTTCTCAAGGATTCAAAGAATCAGATCACATTCATCAAGGTACTGTGATATTTCACAAGGACTGCTCTGGTAAAGTTGACTAAAACAGGTACAATTGTATTATGTTATATTATTAATATAATATAATATAATATAATATAATATAATATAATATCTATCTACCTATCTATAACTTACAGGAATGTCTTTCTGTCTGTTCTTCGCATATCTGTCGAACCGTTCGTCCGAAATACTTTAAACTTGCCAGGTGTCTTGCTACGGGCACAAGTAAGTGCAGTGCCAAGTTTGACGTTGTTTAGATACGAATATAAAAGATATTGATCGTCTCACACAGCACTGTTGGCTACCAGAAAGGGTAGAAGCGGAGCTTTGGTTGAACTGAATCAGTGTACATGGGTGAAAAGTTAAGCAAGTGCAAGATGGTTGGATGATTATCATGTCTGACCTCAACAGTAAAGACTACCTCTGTATACAGTCTGCTTGTATGATTCCGTGGATTTTGCAACAACATGCCAACATGGTAGGCTATGCTTCCACCTGAAGGGACTTATTTTCCAATAATTACCGGTGGACAATACATTATCCCGCTTATTATATGGCTACTTGTCAAAACGAGAAAAGAAACTTAACACAATGCGTCTTTAAAAACTATTTTGCTACCGTTTTGTGGCTTCCGCTGACAAAACAAATAGTTCGCCACACAGATAGAACTTGACAGTTTCAGGTGTTGCATGGCAACGACTTACTAGCTGACTTTCACTTTCAATGAAATTCAATAGCAATAAGCGAACGTACTTCAGAAGCACAGAACACGTTGCCCTTGACAGCGGTCATTATATACTTTGGAACCGTGACTATATAGATTTAACAGACCTCTGAACGTTGGGAAGGCCCATTCATGTGAATGGAACTTTCTGCAGCACTCTGAAGAGCTGTGTAATAATTAGAAGATATTTAACTGTCTACGTTTGTGGACACCATGCATCAAAGGGGTAAAATAATATATAAGCCACCACTGACTCTTATATGTATTTTTTTATGTTACTGTATGCTAACAGCAAAAATCATAATTTAACAATGGCATTTGTATGTATAACTGTAGTAAGATGTATGTGGATGCCTTGTTACAGTGTAGTACATGTGAGAAAACATTCACTACTAATAAAGACACACAAAGTGAACAATGTTTGTGCTTAACTGCCTCCCAATATAAACTGTAGGCACTCAGATGAACATATACGTTTACATTTATTCAATTAGCAGAGGCTTTTATCCAAAGCGACTCACTCATCTGTCAGTTATATTACGAGGACCAGTCTTCCCATAACAACTCGGGGTTAAATGCCTTGCTCAAGGGCAGGACGGTGGAAGGCGGCCATTGAACCCACAGGCTAGTACATCCTAGCCTAGTTCTTTAGCCACTGTGCTACCACCAGCCCATATTTACAGTTAAAACAATAATTAAACATTTCCAATCAACTGGTAATGTGACAAACTTGCTTCCTTCCCTTCAAGGTTGGACTTTTTCCTCATTGTTTGCATTGTGAGACCAAGATAAATGACCAAAAGATGATTTTGTTATACCTCTTTTTACTCAACTTTACCAGGAATGCCAATAAATGTGAAAGGCATGTGTGCAAGGAAATGTGTGTGTGTGTGTGTGTGTGTGTGTGTGTGTGTGTGTGTGTGTGTGTGTGTGTGTGTGTGTGTGTGTGTGTGTGTGTGTGTGTAAGCAAACTAGTATGATAAGAACAACTGCCACAATTCCTTGGTGTTTGCAATCGTCCGTGTGCACATACCCAAGGGAGAATCGCTAAGGCCTAACGTATTGCGTTTGGGCCACCACAGGGGAGATTCACATTGGAGGCCAAGAGCATTTCTACTTGGAGACCAACTGCACCCTGGCTGTTCCTCGGGGTGAGGACGGGGAGATGGAGCTTTTTGTGTCCACACAAGCCGCCACTAAAACACAGGTCAGCCATGACTGTCATAACATTAGAGCATTAGAGCATGTGTGTATGAAAACACATTTTCTCAAAAACTCATACCTCATGCCTCACATATGTACCTCATTTTGTCACTTTTATTCTGCATTATAATTATAGAGGAGAATACTGCTAATGTAGGTGTTAGTTTAGAATATTTTAAATGGTGCTTTATTCCTTAGACCTTGGTTGCTAAGGCACTTGGGGTGCCAGCCAATCGGGTTGTGTGTCGTGTAAAGAGAATGGGCGGCGGCTTCGGTGGCAAGGAGAGTAGAAGTACAATCCTTTCAACAGTGGTGGCCATCGCAGCACAGAAGTACGTACTTTTGGATTGTGGTATAATGTCATGTCTGTATGTTTACAGATATTAACGTAAATTATGACATTGAATTGAGAAATTGAATTATATTGTTTTTTGATGTTTTCTACCTAGAGTCAAAAGACCTGTTCGCTGCATGTTGGACAGAGATGAGGATATGCTTGTTACTGGTGGTCGACACCCATTTTTTGGTCGCTACAAGGTTAGATGTTCTCGTTTTCATCATCAGTAGAATACTGCCTTCTATTTCATTTTACTTATATATACAGTGATACACACTGGCCTAGAAAATGAATCTGTTTTAGCAAGGATTCACTGTTAATCTAAATTTCCCAGACCATATAACTAATCTGAAATGTCCATTTGCTTCCCAGGTTGGCTATATGAAGTCAGGAAAAGTCAGAGCTGTAGAGATGACATTTTACAGCAATGCTGGGAATTCCTTGGATCTCTCATTATCCGTACTTATCACATCTTTTACTCAACACTCTTTCCTCCCTCCATCTAGGCCCTCTTATGCGGCTGCTTGCTGAGATAGTTTCAGATGTTAGCTAGTAGCTACCTTTATATTCATGCATAGCCTCCTGCATAGAACGTCCTGCATGGAATTGCTTTCCATGATTTGTCTGTGCTGCATGCTTGTAAGTAGAAAAATGAGATTGTCCTGTTCTGTGTAACTTCCTTAAAAATACCTTATACCTACCTAGATTCTGATTTTGGGTGAATCTAGTCTAAGCCTTGCTGTCAAAGAAGAAAAAAACTATTTTTTCTGAGGTATAAAAGTGCCCTTACTGTATGTGTCCTTTATCCCTGTGTTTGTTTTAGATCATGGAACGGGCCCTGTTTCATATGGACAACGCTTACAACATCCCACACATGTGTGGCACAGGCTACATGTGTAAAACCAACCTGCCCTCCAACTCGGCCTTCAGAGGGTTTGGAGGACCCCAGGGCATGATGGTGGCAGAGAGCTGGATGAGTGATGTGGCACTAGCCTGTGGCTTGCCATCTGAAGAGGTGACTGCCAATGTTTACCAAAAACATATTATGAATGCTCAACGGCCCATCTGAAAATGGTTTTGAAGAAGTCATCATAGCATCTCAAGAACAATATTGATATAGGATTATAACAAGAATTTGTAACAAGAGGTAAATTGGTATAGATGAAGTTCAGCGTTCACAGTCCTCGGCTGAAAAAAAGCCCTCGGCGCTGACCATTTTTTTCTGCAGCGCTCAGAGTGCTGAAAGTTCTTCTTTCTTTCTCGATGACAGTAACCTAGAAGCAATAAACACTTGACCGAAGCGCTCTGAAAATGCGGTTGAGGGCGCTATCATCGCAAAATACGTGATTAGTGGACACAGGCCCTAAAAAGACTTGTATTCTGTTATTCTAATGCACTCTCCTTACAGTCATGGTTTGTGAGTAATAGTTTTTATGTTACAGTTTGAAATTGTTGTTATTTTGTGAATCATAAACATAAAAAACCTGCCTTGGAGAAACACAATGGGTAAATCTCCAGATCATAGTAAAAAATATCACTCTGTGTTTTAGGTGTTAAACACTCTGTGTTTTAGGAGTGTTTTATGGTACTTTCATACCAGCTTTACAACATCCTTGTGTTTCCAAATCTAGCATGCAACAATACTTGAATTATAAAGCTAATTTTATACATTTGACTAGCGTTTGTAGTATAACAGTACAGAGATATTTTCCACACATCAGTTCTCATTGCAAACTCCAGATATTACTGTACCTTTCAAACAGGCATCAAGTAATTGTGTTAATTATTGTATTATAACAGGTGAGGAGGTTGAATCTCTACAAGCAGGGAGATCTGACTCCATTCAACCAGTGCTTGCAACAGTTCACCATTGACCGCTGTTGGGAAGAGTGTTTGGAAATATCCAACTATCACCAGCGGAAGGCAGATGTGGAGAAGTTTAATAAGTAAGTGGCAGAATGCAGATGTGGAGAAGTTTAATAAGTAAGTGGCGGAAGGCAGATCTGGAGAAGTTTAATAAGTAAGTGGCGGGGAACATTTAGTTACTCTGTGTGTTGGCACACACACGGGTCTGTTGGCCATGGTGATGATTGACAGAGAGACTGCACTTTATCTACATCGGCACTTTAACTACATTTTTAATTAAGAAACTGAATTAATTTTACTCATTTAGCTTCTGTTGCAGCCTTTCTATAAAAAATATTGCATCCAAAAGTTCCTGCCAGACCAGTTATACAAAGTGAATAATGTGTGTTACACCTCGTAAGACACAATGGACCTGGTCACTGCTTTTACACTGCTGAGCTCCCTCTTTCTGCTCGCAGGCAGCACCGCTGGACCAAAAGAGGTCTCTGCATCATCCCCACCAAGTTTGGCATCAGCTTCACTGCTGTCTTCCTCAACCAGGTCACTTAAACAATGTTATGATGATTTATTGATTTTGATGTCAGGTTTTCTTGATCAGAGCCATGTGTGTGAGTTTGGTTTCCAGTCTGCATACTGCTAAAGACAAATAGTTTGTGATTTTGTGTTCTCATGTGTCCAACTGGTGCAATAACAGGCAGGAGCCTTGGTTCACATCTACACAGACGGATCAGTGCTGCTGACTCACGGAGGAACTGAGATGGGACAGGGTCTGCACACTAAGATGGTCCAGGTAATGACAGAAAACATACCTGCAGTGTGAGACAGAATCCATACTAAAGTAGGTAAATACTAAAAGGTAGCTAAAGAAAGATTATGAGATGAAACTTTAACATTCCTGTTAGATGTGAGTACATTATAGTTTATGGCATTCAATGAGATACTGGGATTCCAATAAAAACATGTATTGCTATTGGACAACATATAATGTTATGAGATTCCAGATTATAAGAATATAACTACAACCATAAGGTACAGCACAGGGACTAGGATGGTCCAGGAAGAAAGCCTAATGCAAACATGTTTGGAAATTACATAACAAGGGACACAGGATCATTTTGCAACCTTTGGTTTGCCTTGTCCTTTGCATGAACTCAGCACATGAGGGATCTATAGGTCAAAGGAAATGGATCTCTCCCAGTGGCTCTGGTTGTTTCCTGCACTAATACTGGTGCATTTTGTGTGGCTGTTCAGGTTGCCAGCAGGACACTGGGAATCCCCAGCTCTAAGATCCACATCACAGAGACCAGTACGAGCACTGTGCCCAACACCAGCCCCACCGCAGCCTCCGCTTCATCTGACCTCAACGGCATGGCCGTTCACGTAAGGCATCCCAAAATAATCACTTATTGTGAATATTGATATTTCAAGATAAGACGTCTACATATCATTGGTTTTAATGGTGACTCATTGTCTAGCTTTTGTGTAATATTATGATGCTCCCTCCTCTCTTCCAGAACGCATGCCAGACACTACTTCAACGTATAGAGCCATACAAGGCCAAGAACCCCACAGGCACCTGGGAAGACTGGGTCAGTGACCCATAATGAATATTTATCTCTGGATAGATGCACCAGCTTCAGCCAGGGGTTTACCTGCAATGGACTGGTGTCCCATCCAGTGACAGTCGATTATACTCATTTGCTTAGCATCACAAAAACTGGGCATAAGTACAGCACACTCTATTAGCCTCCATGGTGGATTAGCTAACACTAGTGCAGTGCCCGTTCAAACATGCTATTCCTGTAGCCCAATTACATGCCTGCAGGTAGGCCTGCTTGAAAAATAGAATAGGGAAAAACATAATTCCAGGTAAGCATTCAATAATGAATAGGCCTACAGATAATATAAAAATATAATACATGTGAAGTGAGCAGAATTTAAGCATGGCTACATGTGACATTTTTTACAAATCAAAATTACATAATCCTAACAGCTGTTTTGAGTCAAGGCTATATGCTTAGCCTATTGAATAACTTGATGATAGCGAAAACAAACCATTTTGTGGAATGATGCATCATATGAAATTTGCAGCGGTGTGACTCAAAAACAGTCTCTGGTGGCCTATAAGTGACATCACACTCTGTCTGCCACTCGTTGCTTGTCGCTGGTTATGCTTTGCATGTGTAGCATTCTGAGACGTTCTTTAATTCGGGACCATCATCGCTCGTTTCAATTTAGGACCTTGCAGTTGGAACTGTTGTTTGCTTATTCAAAGTCTAAAGACAGTCCAAAGTAGCCTGGGCTATTTCGAAGTGTCCGTTTATTGCACATCATTTTTTACATCATTTTGAAGAGCCACTGCATACCTGTGTGTCTTGGCGTATTGTTGCTAAATCCGCGGAGTTCACTTTACTGTTGAGGTCAGACATGTTACGTTTTTAACCGTGTAACCTACACTGATCCAGCTCTGCCAAAGCCCTGCTTCTATCCTCACTGGTAGATTACAGTACAGTGGTGTGTGGGAGGGGGAGTGGCTACTTTTACCGATATATTTAACGATATCTTTTGCATTTCTTATTCAAACAACGTCAAATTTGGCACTGCACTTACTCATGCCCATAGCAAGACACCTGCCAAGTTTGAAATCTGAAATCAGTCTGACAAACGGTCAGCGAGATATGCGTGCCACAGACAGACAGACAGACAGACAGACAGACAGACGCTTCTTGCTTTATAGATAGATAGATGGTAGATGTGGAGGTAGTCCTTATCTTGGCGCCATGATATTACTGTTGCCATGTGCTGTATCTGGCATTGAATGGTCAGTAGTGTAATATTGGTGTAAAATGTGTTGGTAATTCTTGTTTTAATTACTATTAATTCATATGTATTAATTGATTGTGACTTACAGTATATAGCAGTTATAGGTGATTTTACAAGGAATCCTTTATGAGTTGTGTGCTATTATTCTATGCTTTTCTACAGGTTAAATCTGCATACTTTGACAGGGTCAACCTGTCAGCAAACGGGTTTTACAAGTGAGTTATACATCTTGCATTGATTGTTCCACATGTGATCATCCCATTCTGCACATTCCAATGATGGTGTAATGTTGAATTCGGAACTTATGATGGAGTATTACTTTGCATTGCAGGACCCCTGACCTGGGCTATGACTTTGAGAGTAACTCGGGAAGACCCTTTAATTACTTCAGCTACGGTGTAGCCTGCTCAGAGGTGGAGATTGACTGTCTGACAGGAAGCCATAAGGTAACACACTGGTGCATGTCACCTTTGGTGACCGGAGACATTGTTTTTAGCTGGGCATAAGGTGGTGGTCAGTTGTCTCGTTAACATGAACAGAATCCCTTATCAGTCCCTGATACAGTATATGTGTTGTATCTCCCTGAAAATGTCCATGCTATTTACTGTAAGCATGGCGGGGAGTATAGGAGAAAACAAATATTCACAATATATTCACAATTCATGTGGGTTTAAATACCTAGCAAGGCTACTGTATTTTTTTACTGGTTTTGATTTCAGTCTTCTATCCCTCTGTCTCTTAGAATGTGCACACCTCTATAGTGATGGATGTTGGTAAAAGTCTCAACCCAGCCCTAGACATTGGACAGGTGCAGTTACAACATTATTATCCTTCAATAAACAAACTCTTGCTTCTTTACTATAACTTTACATGACTGATGATTAAAACCTGATGTTCATGTTCTAGTATCATCTTTCTCATATCCAATCTTTGAAATATCCTAATCTAATATATTAGCCTAATACGTATTTCATCAACACTTTGTCTGACTACACAAGTAAGCAGAGTTGAGCAGCAGTGGTTTGCATGACTGATGTGGATGTTAACTGGCTTCTCCGCTGATCAGGTGGAGGGAGCGTTCATGCAGGGCGTGGGCCTGTTCACTCTGGAGGAGCTGCGCTACTCCCCCCAGGGCTACCTCTTCACCCGTGGCCCCGGCATGTACAAGATCCCTGCCTTTGGAGACATCCCCACCCAACTGAGCGTGTCTCTGCTGAGGGACGCCCCCAATGAGAGGGCCATCTTCTCCTCAAAGGTAGAGGGGTCGAAAAACTGAACTCATATGGACCTCATTGATAGTATAAGTATAAGTATAAGTATATATATCCTCTTTTGATCCCGTCAGGGAAATTTGGTCTCTGCATTTATCCCAATCCGTGAATTAGTGAAATACACACTGCACACAGTAAGGTGAAGCACACACTAATCCCGGCGCAGTGAGCTGCCTGCATCAACAGCGGCGCTCGGGGAGCAGTGAGGGGTTAGGTGCCTTGCTCAAGGGCACTTCAGCCGTGCCTACAGGTCGGGGTTCGAACCGGCAACCCTCCGGTTACAGGTTCGAAGTGCTAACCAGTAGGCCACGGCTGCCCCCATAGGATCATGGATGAAAGATAAATGTAATAGACATTTAATAATCATTAGGCAAAATGAAAAACAAGGAAAGCCAGAATGTCAGGAAAGATCATTCAGGAATGCACACAATATCAGGGAGGATCTATTGATGCCATAATAGTCAAGCAAGGGGAAAACCTTGCCATATTTGATAATTTAGCCCATTTTACTGAAAAATGTTATTATAGCAATACAATCTTTTGTATTTTCTGACACTCTCTGACTTTGATACTTTAAAGTGCCCATATTATGACTATTTTTCAACAAGTTAAAATAGGTCTATGAGTTCCAGAAAACATGTTTCTGAAGTTGTTTGCTGGAAATAGCTTGTAGGAAAAGATTCTTACCTACCTCTATTACACTCTTTTTCAGTCCCTGTCAAAGTGTGCTGTTTCTGCTGCTCATTACATATTAATGAGCTGCTGCTCACTTATCCACTCCCCACTCCATTAGCTGTTACCAGGGTCATTCGTGCCAAATCAACAAATGCCTCCAGCCTAGCCTGACCATCTTGGCTTTGCCTCATACTTTATATCAATAATGCTAAATATTACCCAACAACTACTGTGCAAAGGTTTAAGCTTGTATCTGCATTATTTTCTGAGATATGTAGGCTTAAAACAGTTGAACTCGTAGGCTTGGTGTGGAGAGGTGGGGCATTGATTATGCAACGTCTGAAACACGCCAATTCAAAATCCCCTAACATCTACTACACCTAGGGTTGCCACCTGTGTCTGACAAAAATCCTGGACATTTTGACCATCCAATCGACCTTTTTGTTTGTAAGCAACGGCGCCTTTCGCACATCTAACCCAAGATAAAAACCGTTATTCTAAGCGACAATTGTATAGCTAAAATTAGTTTAGTTAATTGCTTCATTTAATAGCAGACCTTTATTATTTTGTTGTATTTTCAACAGTTTTTAGTTGTGGACACCTGGGGGCAGTATTGAGAAAAAAGGAGGAATACATAATTAGGTTCTGCTTTTTTGCTTATGTGGAATAAACTTTCCACGGTGCGTGCCCCCACCAACACCACCCATGTTATGCTATGTCATTTCTGTAGAGCCAATAAGGTTGTGCATACGTTTATGGACGTAGGCACGCTTCAATTAAACTGAAATACACATTCAGTGTCCATGATTTTTATTTTTATTTTCCTGGACAGACCATTAAAATCCTGGACAATCAGGAAAATCCTGGACAGGTGGCAACCCTAACTACACCTTCGTTTTACATAGTATAGCCCGTAGCTAACACTTAGCCTACCATAATCTCTATGTAAAACGGTTAGCTTGCTAGCTAGCTATCTAACAGTGGAACTTCAGTAGCCTACAACATAAGCTTAGCTATCTCACCTAGTTGTAGGAAATATGTAAGTGATGGAATTAGAATGAATCCCATGAACAAACAGATAACTCTTACACCTTTGTGCCTTTTATTCACGTTTGTTCAACGATTTAGTAAGTATAAATCCTTTTCCCTGCCCACTTCGATGCAGCTCCATAGGTTTCCATTATATTCACGTAACGTAGTTGCCCTAAAAGGAGGTGGTGGGTGGGAATATTTAAATTTTTCGGCTTGTGACGTCAAAAGCCTTGCCGATTTTGACCAGCTCACCCTGGAGGCTGAAGGCAGGATACATTCAGAAACCCTTATCTCACTCAAAACAGCATGGGTGTTTTTTTTCCAAGTTTGTATGCGTGTGGAAGCACCAGAGACACACAATAACACATAAAATCCCAGAAAAAGTGATTTTTTCATAATATGGGCACTTTAATTTGGACAAATGAAAGCTTTTCTAGTTCTATAGTTCTTATATTCCGCCCTTTTCCTGAACAGGCTGTAGGAGAGCCACCGCTCTTCCTGGCTGCTTCTGTGTTCTACGCCATCAAAGAGGCCGTTGCCGCGGCCCGGGCAGAGTCAGGGTTGTGTGGCCCATTCAGACTGGACAGCCCTGCCACCCCTGAGAGGATCCGCAATGCCTGTGAAGACCGATTCACAAAACTGGTACGTCTCTTACTGAGTAATAACTTTCACATGAATTATGTAATAGGTTACTAGAGTTTATTGTAAGAGCTAAGCTAATGGTTTGCTATAGCATTCATTGAAACATACTGTGCATTTTTGTATTGCTTTATTGCTTTATTGTTTTGTATATGTCTATGGTGTGTTTCTGTTTCTGCTTCAGTGTCCTCATGCAAAGCCTGGTACCTTTACACCCTGGGCTGTCCAAGTTTAAACAACACGTGGTGGATTGAAGAGCTACAGCCGCTTCAAGATCTCGCACAGTGTGTGTGTGCTTGCGAGTGAGTGTGTGATGTCTGCCACAAATCAGGTGTGTGTGTGTGTGTGTGTATGCTGGACACAGAGTTGAATTGGAAAAGAAGTGGATCATGCATGGTGCAGAAAGACCCAGCCTTCTGCCATGTCCTTAGCACAAAAAGGACATACACCTTATTTCCACCTTTGTACTTTGCTGTTTTGTTTGTCTTAACTAAATACAAGAGTTGCGTCAGTCCACCTGGATGTTATGTAATGTGCAATGATTCAATTGAGATAATACATTGAAACATTCAGAATTAAAATATTTTTATTCATTGTACATCAAAATGTCACATACTCCTACATGCAGTACTACATAGTTAAGTATTTACAGTAGTAGACAGCTTATTCACATTAGAACAGTGATTACTGAACAACACTGATTACTGAACTCTTTATTTAAAATAGATTTATTTGAGCACATATGGTAATATTTATTACACATATCAACCGGTTAACAATGGCAATTTTATCAGACATGAATTAATGAATTATTTTTAAAAAATCCTATTTGTCAAAAATTATGTGTCTTTACAAATAAATATACAAAGTAAAATGTGACCTGTCATTAATATTCGTCTTGAAGTATTCTTCATGAAAGAATATACTTTTGGCAAACTCATTTTTTACAAATTGAATGTGTCCAAATCTCTTCGAATGAAACACTTTAAAAGGGATCTCTCCTCAGTACGTCTTCATAACACATTTAAGCAGTGGTCTTTTTGGCTGTGTCTCCATCTCCTCTGCTACTCTCCGGTTTGACAGTCGCTCTGCAGCTCCGGAACACGCTCTTGATGGTCTGGCGGTACGACTTCATCCTATAGGCGTAGAGGAGGGGGTTAAAGGCCGAGTTGGCATGGGAGAGGATGATGGCCATGAGCATGATGGGCACTGGCACAGTGCACCGTGGGCACAACAGGAGGAAGCAGTTGACTACGTGCATGGGCACCCAGCAGACCGTGAAGAGGAAGAGGAGCAGGAAGAGGGACGTGGCCTTCCTCACCTCACGGCGCACGCTGGCGGCTCGGCTCGCCGGGACTTCGCCAGCAGTCTGGAGCGTATTGATGCGCCTCATCTGCCGCCGCACCGTGGCAAAGATGTGCCCGTAGATGATGAACATCACCAACAGGAGCACCAACACACAGCCAAAGAAGTTGAAGTACACCATATAGGTCAAGTCGATGAAGCAGTCGAAGAAGCAGTGGCTGGACTGAGGTGGGGTCTTGTGCCAGCCCATCAGAGGTATGGAGCCGGTCAGGAAAGCCAAGACCCAAGTGACAAGTATGATCAGTCTAGCATTACAGGGTCTCATAATCCTCTGGTAGTGGAGGGGTAGAAGAATGGCTATGTAGCGCTCCACTGCCACAGCCAGTAGGCTAAAGATGGATGTGTGGGTAAGCATGATGAGTACTGAGAGCATCAGGATGCAGAGATACAGGTTGTGGTAAGGCACGCCGAGTTTTGTTAGGATGGCACAGGGGATGGCCAGTGCTCCTACAAAGAAGTCAGCCACGGCAAGTGACACCAGGAAGTAGTTGGTGACAGTTTGGAGCCTCTTGTTTAGCTTGACAGCAAGGCAGACCAGGAAATTCCCTGTTGTGGAGACAGTTGCTATGACCAGCTCTGCAGCAATGTAGGGTCCATCTAAGTAGAGCTTGGGAACTCTGGCTGAATAAATGTCCATACTGATGTTCTGGGTTTCATTCATTTTGAGTGCAATAATTCCCTGTAAATAAAGGGAGGACAGTTTTTCAGTCTTTCACTTCTTCACAGAAAGCCATTTGCTTTCTTCTTTGTTGCAGCTTTCATTAAGATTTATGTGATATTTTATACATGAAATCAAGTCAGTTTGCTATAATTACAAATACTACTGTAATAGTGCATTGTGCAACCCCAAACATGATCAAATACCTGTTTATTTACAGTTTTTCACAGTCGCTTTGGCGCATTTCTTGAATCAAATTAATTTATTCCTAGAATCATTAATGTGTGCACAATAATACGTACATTTCTCAAAATAATTTGTACAAACTGCACCACAGTGGATTACCTACAAAAGCTTATAATTTGCTCAAAAGCCTTAGTTTATGAAAATGTCAGTGCCATCAGAATGTACTATTTAATCTGCAATGTTTTGGTAAGGTTTTGATTATAAATAACTGCATGGATGTGCAACATCATTTGCTGTTTGTTCAAAATAATGAAAAATTGATTTTTAATGTGCCCAAGTCAGATGATGTGAAGGATGAACATGACGTTTTGAGAATTTCAGATCTGAGAAATGCACCAAAGCGGCTGAGACAAACTCTGGTATAACACCACCTGGTGTTACAAAGGCAGTACTGCAGTAACATGCTTAACAGTAACAAAAATTCTATAAATGTATGCTTTAATTCAATACAACAGTGATCGATGTTTCAAAATTGCATTCAAGAAATGTAGGTTTACACTAGTCACATTTTTAAAGAACTTTGCAATTCATGCAACTAAATGATTAATCTAAGATTGTGGCTTTCATGTCTGCTATCAGTTCATTATATGCCCACTATTTATTAAAACAGACCCTGATGATAAGCCATAGGCCACATAGTGCTACCTCCATGTCTGATCAATTAAAGATTATGAGTAGGTTTTATTCAAACAGGTTCCATGTTATGCAAGAAACATCTTCATTGTGCATTTGTGCACAGAAACATTATATTTGGTTATGCTGAACAACTTGATTATTGTATAAGCAACATCTTCACATTTGCATTAATTACATTACCAGACATTAACAGACATTCATTTTAAATTTAAGATTGAATCAATGTTTTGAAAACGATTATCTTAAACTATTCTTCTGAACATTCTGTATGCGTTTCTACATACAGTTGTAGAATACATGTGATGTGAACAGCTCTCCTCTATAGCCTAGTGGTTTACATTGCTAAAAAATGCCTTATATAAATAAAGTTATCTTACCTTACCTTACATGTACATCACATATTTCTGTTGTATATGTTCTAAAAGAGGCAAACTATTCAAATGCAAATTATGTAAGTGAATATACAGTAAATAACCTACCAACAGATCCTGAAATCGTGACAGGCGATGCACAAAGCTGGAGGCAGTGTGATAAAATACGGTTCTGTTCATTGAGAACAAGGTAAGGTAGTGACTATGTAAGCAAGCAAGTTTATAAAACGGTCTTAATCCCTGAAAATGGATAATGCATTGCAAATATGTGTTAAATATCAACAAAAACAATAAAGGTTTTAAACCATGGGCGGTCTATTAAGAAGGAGGGGATATTTCTTATGCGAAATGACGAAATTCACCTGAAAGGGGAGACTGAAACAAATGTTTGCTTTTCTACTGAGATAGCATTGAGGAAGCTGATCTTGATAACATTTGAACATATAACAATAGTCAAGGAGGATGTGTGTTTATTATTTATTGACACTAGAATACAGTGATGTGGAATTATCTAGAAAATTATTAACTTAAACTCTTATGTGAAATGTGATTTGATGTTACATCAGACATCATAAACAGCATTATTTAGTGTAGAAAGACAGATCTGTCAGCTGTATCTCTCAAGAGTAGTTTATATTCAGTAGTAAACTCAACCCCCTCTACATTAATTGTGTCTGTGTAGAGAGGGTAAAAACCTTGATTCCTGGCACCCACATCTCTGTGGACCTCTCCTGGTCCAAGAACATTAGGGCAGTCACCAAGAAGGCCCAGCAGCGAACACTTCCTGAGGGGAAGAACACACTGGACAGCAAGCTGCTGGAGACCTACTATTGCCTGCATTGAGGGCCTGCTGACATGTAACAGACAGGAAAAGGCTGCACAGAGTGGTAAAGACTGCACAGAAACTGGCCGGCCGGCCCTTCCCCACCCTTACATCTAACTCTCGTTGCCTCAGAGCAGCAGAGCAAGAAACATCATCACAGACGTTGCACACCCATTCTCTGGAAGGCAGACTCAGACTCAGAAACAGCTTCATCCCCAGGGCCATAACCATGTTGAACTCAAACAAGAACTAATCTTCTCCCCCAGTTTTTCAGACTGCTGCTGACAACATTAACGATTACACTGAGTATGTAATGGGCTACATATGCAAATGCATTGATTACATTGAGGGTGACTGTAAGAACTTTCCCTAACCAGCCACAGAGACAGTAGGCCTACAGTACACACAAAATACCCCCATACACACACAATATATCTTAGTAATTACTACTTTAATTTATTCTTTAAGGTTAAACTGTCTCTTGAGCACAAGCATTTCATTATAATTCTTTTTATGAGTAGCCTATGACAATAAATTACTTGAACTTCAACTGCCAGAGCAATATTTATTAGCATTCCATTCTGAGCACTGATTCTGATTCTGACATTGAATGGTTCCTTTGTGGTAATTCAGGCGTAGGCTTGTGTGTTTTTCAGTGGTTAATATGAGTGCCCTCAGTAAACAGCACAACAGGCAAACAGCAAACAAACAGTCACGCAATTGGCTTCTTAAGAGATCGCGAGATCGCGCGCATGCACTCACTCACGCACGCACGCAGGCTACCGGACATCGGTAAAATGAACGGAAGACCGCGTGACGGGGCTGGTCAGCTCACGAAGCAGGATTTGAACCTGCGACGCTGGCACAATGCAAGTGCTTTGCACAGCGACGTCTAGTCCATTGTGCTACGGTAGCGCTGTTTAATGTAGTGCTCGGTGTTCTATCGATTATGACAGTCTCGTGACGTTGGCCGTAGCGTGCGTGTGTCAAAGGCTCTCCTCTAAAAAATGATTTTTATTTCTCCGGCAGTTGCAATTGATATCAGTGGTTAATATGAGTGCCCTCAGTAAATAGCACAACAGGCAAACAGCAAACAAACAGTCACGCAATTGGCTTCTTAAGAGATCGCGAGATCGCACGCACGCACGCACCTACGCCCTCGCGATTGCACTGACTACGCTACCGGACATCGGTAAAGTTAACGGGAAGGTCACGTCATGAAGTAGGATCAGAACCTGCGACGCTGGCACAATGCTTCAAGTGCTTTAAACAGCGACGTACAGTCCATTGTGCTATGGGAGCTCTGTTTGATGTAGTGCTTGGTGTTCTATTCATTATGACAGTCTCGTGACGTTGGCCGTAGCATGCGTGTGTCAAAGGCTCTCCTCGTAAAAAATGATTTTTATTTCTCCGGCAGTTGCAATTGATATCAGTGGTTAATATGAGTGCCCTCAGTAAACAGCACAACAGGCAAACAGCATACAGTTAGAAACAGTTACGCAATTGGCTTCTTAAGAGATCGCGAGATCGCACGCACGCACGCACCTACGCACGCACGCCCTCGCGATTGCACTGACTACGCTACCGGACATCGGTAAAATTAACGGGAAGGGCACGTCATGAAGCAGGATCAGAACATGCGACGCTGGCACAATGCTTCAAGTGCTTTAAACAGCGACGTACAGTCCATTGTGCTACGGGAGCTCTGTTTGATGTAGTGCTTGGTGTTCTATCCATTATGACAGTCTCATGACGTTGGCCGTAGCGTGCGTGTGTCAAAGGCTCTCCTTCTCGTAAAAAATGTTTTTTATTTCTCTGGCAGTTGCAATTGATATCAGTGGTTAATATGAGTGCCCTCAGTAAACAGCACAACAGGCAAACAGCAAACAAACAGTCAGGCAATTGGCTTCTTAAGAGATCGCGAGATCGCACGCACGCAAGCACCTACGCACGCACGCCCTCGCGATTGCACTGACTACCTACCGGACATCGGTAAAGTTAACGGGAAGGTCACGTCATGAAGTAGGATCAGAACCTGCGACGCTGGCACAATGCTTCAAGTGCTTTAAACAGCGACGTACAGTCCATTGTGCTACGGGAGCTCTGTTTGATGTAGTGCTTGGTGTTCTATTCATTATGACAGTCTCGTGACGTTGGCCGTAGCGTGCGTGTGTCAAAGGCTCTCCTCGTAAAAAATGATTTTTATTTCTCCGGCAGTTGCAATTGATATCAGTGGTTAATATGAGTGCCCTCAGTAAACAGCACAACAGGCAAACAGCATACAGTTAGAAACAGTTACGCAATTGGCTTCTTAAGAGATCGCGAGATCGCGCGCACGCACTCACTCACGCACGCAAGCAGGCTACCGGACATCGGTAAAATGAACGGAAGACCGCGTGACGGGGCTGGTCAGCTCACGAAGCAGGATTTGAACCTGCGACGCTGTCACAATGCAAGTGCTTTGCACAGCGACGTCTAGTCCATTGTGCTACGGTAGCGCTGTTTAATGTAGTGCTCGGTGTTCTATCGATTATGACAGTCTCGTGACGTTGGCCATAGCGTGCGTGTGTCAAAGGCTCTCCTCTAAAAAATGATTTTTATTTCTCCGGCAGTTGCAATTGATATCAGTGGTTAATATGAGTGCCCTCAGTAAACAGCACAACAGGCAAACAGCAAACAAACAGTCACGCAATTGGCTTCTTAAGAGATCGCGAGATCGCACGCACGCACGCACCTACGCACGCACGCCCTCGCGATTGCACTGACTACGCTACCGGACATCGGTAAAGTTAACGTGAAGGTCACGTCATGAAGTAGGATCAGAACCTGCGACGCTGGCACAATGCTTCAAGTGCTTTAAACAGCGACGTACAGTCCATTGTGCTACGGGAGCTCTGTTTGATGTAGTGCTTGGTGTTCTATCCATTATGACAGTCTCGTGACGTTGGCCGTAGCGTGCGTGTGTCAAAGGCTCTCCTCATAAAAAAAATTTTTATTTCTCCGGCAGTTGCAATTGATATCAGTGGTTAATATGAGTGCCCTCAGTAAACAGCACAACACGCAAACAGCAAACAAACAGTCACGCAATTGGCTTCTTAAGAGATCGCGAGATCGCACGCACGCACGCACCTACGCACGCACGCCCTCGCGACTTCACTGACTACGCTACCGGACATCGGTAAAATTAACGGGAAGGTCACGTCATGAAGTAGGATCAGAACCTGCGACGCTGGCACAATGCTTCAAGTGCTTTAAACAGCGACGTACAGTCCATTGTGCTACGGGAGCTCTGTTTGATGTAGTGCTTGGTGTTCTATTCATTATGACAGTCTCGTGACGTTGGCCGTAGCATGCGTGTGTCAAAGGCTCTCCTCGTAAAAAATGATTTTTATTTCTCCGGCAGTTGCAATTGATATCAGTGGTTAATATGAGTGCCCTCAGTAAACAGCACAACAGGCAAACAGCAAACAAACAGTCACGCAATTGGCTTCTTACGAGATCGCGAGATCGCACGCACGCACGCACCTACGCACGCACGCCCTCGCGATTGCACTGACTACGCTACCGGACATCGGTAAAGTTAACGGGAAGGTCACGTCATGAAGTAGGATCAGAACCTGCGACGCTGGCACAATGCTTCAAGTGCTTTAAACAGCGACATACAGTCCATTGTGCTATGGGAGCTCTGTTTGATGTAGTGCTTGGTGTTCTATTCATTATGACAGTCTCGTGACGTTGGCCGTAGCGTGCGTGTGTCAAAGGCTCTCCTCGTAAAAAATTTTTTTATTTCTCCGGCAGTTGCAATAGGCCTTTATCACGGCAGCCGAAGTAGGAAGTGAACCGCCCTGCTCCTGTGTGAGCACAGGTGTTTCTAATTAAGTGTCAGATTCGGCCACAGTTACTTCAACCAGAGGCCTCGTTAATGTTTTTAGGAACACCTGTGGTTTGCCTGCCAAAAGGAAACTGAACAGCCCTGCTTCAGCTGCCGTGATGAAGGCCTATAGATATCAGTGGTTAATATGAGTGCCCTCAGTAAACGGCACAACAGGCAAACAGCATACAGTTAGAAACAGTTACGCAATTGGCTTCTTAAGAGATCGCGAGATCGCGCGCACGCACTCACTCACGCACGCACGCAGGCTACCGGACATCGGTAAAATGAACGGAAGACCGCGTGACGGGGCTGGTCAGCTCACGAAGCAGGATTTGAACCTGCGACGCTGGCACAATGCAAGTGCTTTGCACAGCGACGTCTAGTCCATTGTGCTACGGTAGCGCTGTTTAATGTAGTGCTCGGTGTTCTATCGATTATGACAGTCTCGTGACGTTGGCCGTAGCGTGCGTGTGTCAAAGGCTCTCCTCTAAAAAATGATTTTTATTTCTCCGGCAGTTGCAATTGATATCAGTGGTTAATATGAGTGCCCTCAGTAAATAGCACAACAGGCAAACAGCAAACAAACAGTCACGCAATTGGCTTCTTAAGAGATCGCGAGATCGCACGCACGCACGCACCTACGCCCTCGCGATTGCACTGACTACGCTACCGGACATCGGTAAAGTTAACGGGAAGGTCACGTCATGAAGTAGGATCAGAACCTGCGACGCTGGCACAATGCTTCAAGTGCTTTAAACAGCGACGTACAGTCCATTGTGCTATGGGAGCTCTGTTTGATGTAGTGCTTGGTGTTCTATTCATTATGACAGTCTCGTGACATTGGCCGTAGCATGCGTGTGTCAAAGGCTCTCCTCGTAAAAAATGATTTTTATTTCTCCGGCAGTTGCAATTGATATCAGTGGTTAATATGAGTGCCCTCAGTAAACAGCACAACAGGCAAACAGCATACAGTTAGAAACAGTTACGCAATTGGCTTCTTAAGAGATCGCGAGATCGCACGCACGCACGCACCTACGCACGCACGCCCTCGCGATTGCACTGACTACGCTACCGGACATCGGTAAAATTAACGGGAAGGGCACGTCATGAAGCAGGATCAGAACATGCGACGCTGGCACAATGCTTCAAGTGCTTTAAACAGCGACGTACAGTCCATTGTGCTACGGGAGCTCTGTTTGATGTAGTGCTTGGTGTTCTATCCATTATGACAGTCTCATGACGTTGGCCGTAGCGTGCGTGTGTCAAAGGCTCTCCTTCTCGTAAAAAATGTTTTTTATTTCTCTGGCAGTTGCAATTGATATCAGTGGTTAATATGAGTGCCCTCAGTAAACAGCACAACAGGCAAACAGCAAACAAACAGTCACGCAATTGGCTTCTTAAGAGATCGCGAGATCGCACGCACGCACGCACCTACGCACGCACGCCCTCGCGATTGCACTGACTACGCTACCGGACATCGGTAAAGTTAACGGGAAGGTCACGTCATGAAGTAGGATCAGAACCTGCGACGCTGGCACAATGCTTCAAGTGCTTTAAACAGCGACGTACAGTCCATTGTGCTACGGGAGCTCTGTTTGATGTAGCCTAGTGCTTGGTGTTCTATCCATTATGACAGTCTCGTGACGTTGGCCGTAGCGTGCGTGTGTCAAAGGCTCTCCTCGTAAAAAATGATTTTTATTTCTCCGGCAGTTGCAATCGATATCAGTGGTTAATATGAGTGCCCTCAGTAAACAGCACAACAGGCAAACAGCAAACAAACAGTCACGCAATTGGCTTCTTAAGAGATCGCGAGATCGCACGCACGCACGCACCTACGCACGCACGCCCTCGCGATTGCACTGACTACGCTACCGGACATCGGTAAAATTAACGGGAAGGTCACGTCATGAAGTAGGATCAGAACCTGCGATGCTGGCACAATGCTTCAAGTGCTTTAAACAGCGACGTACAGTCCATTGTGCTACGGGAGCTCTGTTTGATGTAGTGCTTGGTGTTCTATCCATTATGACAGTCTCGTGACGTTGGCCGTAGCGTGCGTGTGTCAAAGGCTCTCCTTCTTGTAAAAAATGATTTTGAAGGTTCTGAAACATTATTATGCTTCACTGAATCCTTCTCGTTTTCTTTCATTTGTCCAGCTAACTTTTCCATTGAACCTAGCCATTTATGATGGATTACACACTCGACATTCTGAAATGTCCTGCACGATCAAGGCCAAATTAAGTTTTTCACGCAGCCATTGTGTCAGCAGCATCAGTGCTGACGGTGACGGTGCGTTTCTGATGTCAGATTATTATGTAGGCTAGCCTACTAGACTGTTCTCACGTTGCAGCGCTTTACTTATATGAAAGTCGGGGTCCGGTTCGCCCTGTCGGGACCTATCTTCCGACAATGACCGGCGTTCTATACATTATCCCGCTTATTACACGGCTATAAAACGACACAATAAACTCCCCACGATATGACTCTTTAGCCTACATGGTGAGGATTTACCACCCTCTGGTTTTCCTATCCCTATCTCTGCTAAATATTTTTTTATCGTCGGGGGGGACAACATTTATCCCCCTCTGCCCCTCATATTGATTAATGCTACTTATTACACGGCTCTTCATAGTGCTGCAGAATGCTCCATTCACTTGAATGGGCCTTCCCAACCTTCGGCGGCCTGCTAATTCTGAATAACAGACCGTTGCTAAGTAGGCTATAACAGACCGCTGTCAAGGAAAATGGGCTTTGTGCTTCTAAGTCAATTCTTTCATATCACTACGCAAGGATTGGAACTTCATTCAAAAGTGAAAGCAGACGGTTGATCAGCTGTGTTCTAAAGAATGTTTGATTCAAGTTCAGCGTGTGTTGTTGCGAACTATGTTTCTCAGCAAAAGCCATGATTAAACGGTAACAAATAGGCTATAGCCTCGGCTATGTAGGCTAAAGAGTCATATCGTGGGGAGTTTATTGTGTCGTTTTGGTAAGTAGCCGTGTAATAAGCGGGATAATGTATAGAACGCCGCGGTCATTGTCGGGAGATAGGTCCCGACAGGGCGAACCGGACCCCGACGCGCAGCAGAGGTCCCTTCAGGGCGGAACAAGACCCCTCTGCTGCGCGTCGGGGTCCGGTTCGCCCTGTCGGGACCTATCTCCCGACAATGACCGGCGTTCTATACATTTATCCTTACTTAATCAATATGAGGGGCAGAGGGGGATAAATGTCCCCCCCGACGATTAAAAATAATTTAGCAGAGGTAGGGATAGGAAAACCAGAGGGTGGGAAATCCTCACCATCCCCCCCTACAAATCGCACCCTGATAATATTAATAGTAGGCTATTACTGGACTATTATCAATCTGAAACCGGCAATGTTTTCTATCAGGCCTAATCATTCAACATAGGTAGCCTAGCCCTAGCCTTAATTTAAGGCATTGATTCTTTATTTCATCTTTTGATTTCTGTGTTTTATGAAGCATTGATTCCTTTCAAGAAAATTTCTTCCTGATATTAATCAAATTTTAGCAACTCCCTAGGTAGGAATTGGCCATTTGTGGAAAGAACCAACTTTGTAGTTTGCAGTGTGCACTCCTTTCGAATGGCCCTCTTCAGCCGTCTCCATCCCACAATGCACCCCGACCGGCAGCCTTTGAAAACGTAGCGCGGCTGATTCAAGATGGCGGAGATGGAACAGCTGCTGGACGAAAGTGAGTAACCAGCTAACGACGATACACTGGTGGATATTTTGTAGACGTACTATGTTTCAGCTTTAGACGACCGTGTACCAGCGTGATGGCCACTTGACAAGACGCTGTGTGGTTATTTACTCAACGTTACACAGTTTACAACCACTTAACATTATTGTTGCAAAAATTGTTTTTCAGCTTCGGACCAGCTGCTGACTTTCGTCTACCAGTTGTTCTCACTTGCTCTGTTTTGACTTTTGCTTTTTGGTTAGTCAGCTAAATATTCGGATTTGTTTTATCCCGGTTTTGGCTTCTCGTGAACTATTTTAAGACATACGTCAGTTGGCTTGTCTGTCTGTTAATTCGACTTATTTTAGCTACTGTGGCTAGCTGATGAGGGTCCTAGCTAAGATAGTTGACTTGCTACTGGATACCTTCGTAGCTAGAGCTAGCTCCAAACTAGCCAACTAGCCTTGTATACCTGTATCTGACTGGCTGTCATTTCACAAATACTGCGTCTGGAGGCCTTGGTTAATGTTGTCGATTAATGATGGCTAGATTTCAAAGAAGCAGCTGGAGACATTGACATTGACTCCGACCCCCGGCGCTGCAGTTCGTATTGGCCGTAAATTATTATGTCGACACCAATTTCATAACAAATTAGGCCTTTTTCGTCTGAACATTTGTCACTAGCTAGGTGATGTTAGCTTGCTAATGTTAATCATTTAAACACAATTTATCTAAGAGGGTTTGCTTTAAATACAGTAAGTTAAAGAACACACTTGACATTCCATTTAACAGTTTACCTTTCTCCCGTCAGGTTCGTCAGCAAAAGCTCTTGTCAGTCTGAAAGGTAATGCCACCCACGGTGCAGCAACTGATGAGGCTAATAAACATTTCAATTTCCCATAAGAATTTGTATTAACCATAAAACAAATAATTTTAATGAGCCATAAAGCAATATTGGTCCTAACTCTATAATTGTTCGAAATCTTTCATCCATTCTTTTTGTGCACTATGTTTCTATCATCATGAAGTATTTGTTTCAAACCTTGATTTTCAGAAGGAAGTTTATCAAACACTTGGAGTGAGAAACATGGCTCATCCAGATCTCCAAAGGGAAGAGCAGATTTTTCACCTGTGGAGAATGTAGGCCTGACCACTTTTCTGTAATTCTTATTGCGCCTTAGTCTTAGTAGTTTTCTTATGGAGTAGCCTAATGATACAGTAGTAATCTCTGCTTGGAGGCCACTCAGCATTTGTCTTTCTGATATTAATTGCAGACCAGGGGCTCAAAGAGGAGCCGTGTTTTGTCTGAGGAGGATGAAGGGCCAGTCACCTCCAGATCGCCTAGGAGGAGTCATAGAGTGACAACTATGCCACAGGTTACAGTCTATGTATTTATCTACACCAGTGAACATGATGTTATCGATTGTAATCATAAATGGACAACTTATTGCTAGAGACCTAGAAAAGATTGGGCTCTGTTAACAATAACCATGTTTGTGCAAAAACAAATTTATCCAGAATTTTGTTTCACCTTTGCTTTGTTTCATGTTATTGTATAGAATTGGGAATATAGTAAAGAAAGTCATTATGTTTGTGACATTTTTATTTATCTGCACAGATTGTGTTTATTTATAATAATGTATTGCTGTTTAGATAAATATCTCTAAATGACTAAAATGCCTCAACTAAGCCCTCCTAAGTCTGCAACTGTCCTCATGGGTTTATGGTCCCTGGAGATTAAGTTACATTACAAGTTATAGCAACATCATCACTCTCTACTTTTACCATCCTCCCTCCAGAAATTTGCTGATTTTGCAGTCCCAGACAAAAAGGCATCTCAGAAGATTGGACTGAGATTAAGGAATTTATTGAAATTGCCTAAAGCACACAAGTGGTGCATATACGAATGGTTTTATTCAAACATTGATGGGTATGTTACCCTGCACTTTTTTTGTTAATAGCTCTCTGCTATTTATGACATTTCTCTATGAACCACACACTGCCACTTAACTGCTTTCCCTACATTGTCTAGACCTTTATTTGAAGGAGACAATGACTTCTGCCTCTGCCTGAAAGAGTCATTCCCAGGGCTAAAAACAAGGAAGTTGACAAGAGTTGAATGGGCAACAATCAGAAGATTGATGGGAAAACCTAGAAGGTGATGCAGCATATGTAACTCTGGTGTCTCTTGAGGTTTCAAATCAGCAGTGCATCACTGTATACTTCTAGTTTTATGCATTAACAATTATGTAAATAAGGATTTTTGAATAATAACTTCAAAAAAATACAGTGGAATCTCTGGTGTTTGTATCATTTTGACTTGTTGGTGCAGCCACAGTTTAATCCTGTTTGCTTCACCAGGCAACTGTTGGCCTCAGTCGGTGTTCATTGCACTGTTCATTGTAAATGTCATTTTTGATTGCAGTAGATTGACTGTGAACTGTGACTGTGTTGGGCAGGTGTTCATCTGGATTCTTTGCGGAGGAGCGGTCAGCCCTGGAGCAGAAGAGGCAGAAGATTCGACTTCTGCAGCAGCGCAAGCTCGCAGACTTGGCACAATGCAAAGACTTGCCCGAGGAGATCCCCTTGCCCTTGGTCATAGGAACCAAAGTCACAGGTAAGAGTTAGTGGAAAGGTCTAGGTGGCA
The DNA here is from genome assembly GCF_046254945.1 of Alosa pseudoharengus. Taxonomy (NCBI): domain Eukaryota; kingdom Metazoa; phylum Chordata; class Actinopteri; order Clupeiformes; family Clupeidae; genus Alosa; species Alosa pseudoharengus. The sequence goes on from NW_027468680.1 coordinate 30,535,596, forward strand.
GGGGTTTACGTTGAGCATTTTTTAGCAAGCATTGGTGTTTTGTTTGGGTGGGTGGAGGACTAGAACTAATTCCAGCAGATGGCAGTGTTTATGTGTTTAGATATTTAAGGTCATCATCACTGCATGAGGACAATACAGATCCTGGCAGTTAGACACTTAGAATTATTTTGTTTCAAATAGTATAAAATATGTCCTACAGTTGATCACTGGGCCATGCTCAGGCTTACGCGATCCCCTTAATGAGCAGTAAAAAAAATAGCAGGAAGGCATGTCCAACTCTGTGAGTCATGTATTCTAGAGACCAAAAAATTCCCTTTGTCATAGTTTTTAGTGCTAGTTAGCAGAAATGACCAGCTAGCCTCAGTGATGAGTGTTGTATATCCTCCTAGACAATGTCATTTCTTACCACACTTTTTGTGAAAATGTGGGAAACTTAAACACCCATCCCTTCTCCAGCTCGCCTGAGAGGTGTTCACGACGGCCTCTTCACGGGCCAAATCGACGCTGTGGACACTGGTGCAGCCACATACAGGGTCACGTTTGACAGAAAGGGTCTAGGGACACACACAGTTCCGGATTATGAAGTCCTTGTAAGTCTGTCGACCACTTGCTCGTACGTGACGTGATTTGCAGGCCTGGTGTCATTTTCATCATAGCTTGTTTGCATACTGTGTCGTAATATCATTTTAGATGAGAGAATTGAACTGTAGCTGTTTAGGTCTAATCAGAAAACAACTGAGGTTATTCAGGTTTCAGCTTCAAACACAGCCGTGGGGCAGCCGTGGCCTACTGGTTAGCGCTTCGGACTTGTAACCGGAGGGTTGCCAGTTCAAACCCCGACCAGTAGGCACGGCTGAAGTGTCCTTGAGCAAGGCACCTAACCCCTAACTGCTCCCCGAGCGCCGCTGTTGTAGCAGGCAGCTCACTGCGCTGGGATTAGTGTGTGCTTCACCTCACTGTGTGTTCACTGTGTGCTGAGTGTGTTTCACTAATTCACGGATTGGGATAAATGCAGAGACCAAATTTCCCTCACGGGATCAAAAGAGTATATACTTATACTTATACAATCAATAGTAACATGCTGCACAGTGACACTGCACTGTTTGTACTTTTCTTTTTAGATATCTGAACCATATTGTGCATGACTAGGCTTCCTAGGCCTATTTCTCAGTAGGCTACAGTAGGACATTTAATAAGTTGCTGTCTGAAACCTTTTGTCTTGGTGTATAATACTATACTGTATACTATATTCTGTTATCCTCTGCTTCCAGAGCCATGATCCAGGTGAAACTATGCCACTTTCAGCCTTTGCTCAGAAGCAGCGTCCAGCCCGCCTCCACACCTTCCTGACGCCCACTCGAGAACCGTACCCCTCATCAGCCCCATCTGCACTAATGGTATCAGCCTTTCACGCCCAATAGAGGTTACACTAGACTTGTGTGTTAGGGTAACACATATGCTCAAATGTATATTCAAAAACAAATCTACATCTATAAAAATGTCTTAAGTTAAATGCAGTGCTTCATCATGGTGCAGCTGTGTTGGTTTGTTTGTCACCAGGATGCAGAGCTAAAGTTCAGTAGGGTTACTGATAATACCCTTCATTTTGCCTTCTTCTACAAATGCTCATGCTTTTTTCTGCTGTTTGTTTATCTGCAGGATAATGATCCTTTGCTCGGTCAGTCTCCATGGAAGAGTACCCTGACCACATCAGAGGGAGAAACACTTGGCGGCTTTCCAGTCAATTTTCTTGTACAAGTTGTGAGTCATCTCCAAAGATTACGTATTTCTAATTAATTAGGCCCTGATTTTGATTGTATTAAATTTTGTGCTGATTAATAATCAATTAACTTATAAACTTTGTTATTTCAGACACGGTTATCAAAGATCCTCATGGTTAAGAAGGAGCATATAAAACAGTTAAAAGAGATGAATGCAGAAGCTGAAAAACTGGTATGTGTGTTTTCTGAGAAGTAGATGTATTTGTGTAATGTATTTTTCTCAGTGTGTTGAGAAATGTTAACGCCATGATCTGTTTCTACAGAAATCATATGCAATGCCAATAGAATACGAGTTTCAAAGGAGATATGCTACCATTGTGTTGGACCTTGAGCAGCTTAACAAAGACCTCAATAAAGTGCTGCATGAAGTTCAGCAGTATTGCTATAAGGTGATGACCCATCCTTTCAGACATATACACACAATGTAGGCTATGGATCATTTACCATTGGAAGCCTGTCCTCACATGCCACTTTATTAACCTGCCTGACTAGTTTTCATGTCAAACATGGTGTACTGTGTAACTGAACTTTAGTTAGTTAGGTTAGTAATATGAAGATCATGACTAACATTTAGATTGAGATTGTGTCTTTAGATCTTCATTTACTGGAGGAGACCTTTTTTTGCACCTTGTCAGGGATTTTGGACATTTAGGAGATGAACCTTTCAATTGTCTTAATTTAATTTTAGGAACTTCATATGACTCTTTGAAATAGGCTTTAAAGGAAAATTGAACACGAGGAACACAACTGTAAGACATAAAATAACGATGGAAGAATTAGTATTTCTCGATTTTCAATGATGTTTAGCACTTTAGCCGTACTAGTGCATCTTTAACTGACAAATGGGGTCATGTTCCTGCTGTCATAACACTACATTGCAATACCAATGGCGTTCTGGGCACACATTGGCAATGCCACACTCCACATTATAAGTATGACTTTGAAGCCGTTACGTTGAGGTCAAAGAACTATTGCGTTGCGTTAATCTCGGTAAGCTCCCCCACAGCTGGCTCCAGAGCAGGGCCTTCAGCCCGCGGAGGAGGCCATTGACGTGCGGCGGCGCTGCGAGGAAGAGGCTCAAAAGATGGTCAGGCAGGCCAACGCCCTCCCCAACGGTCAGCACTGCGTCCACAGCCCACGGCTCACCCAGCTCATCTCCAACCTCACCACACTGCTGCTGCAGATCAAGGCAAGGAGGCAGCACACTATCCCCGTCACAGAGAGCATTTGGAGATTAGGGATTAATGACATGAATGGGATTAATTAATTAATATTTATGAATTGAATTTTAATTCATGCTTCAAATCTCCTTGTGGGATTAATTGATTTTGGATATTTAGTTAAGTTGTGTGTGTGTGTTAAGGTGTGTGGTTACGTGTCCTGGATATTTCAGTTCATCAGCCAAGTGCACCCCGTAACTTTCAGTGCTTTTTTGAAACACTGTTGATCGGCTGGGCCAGAGTTTTTCTTGTTCTAAATTTCACTTCAAAAGATGGCATACTTCTGATTAATTAGACCCTGTTTCGAATGTTTTAAATGTGTTGAATTTTGTGCTGGTCCAAATAAACACTTTATTTCAGACATTATCAAAGATCAACTGTTCTTGAAGGTTGATTTGATTAGATGCTTGGTCATTGAATTAGTCAGCTAGATTAAATTACATTATATTATAGCATGCAATAATTCTGGTGATATTGTGTGTTCATGCGAAATGAAATAATTACTTTCCATTTTTGTTTAGTGTTTGGCTGAGGGAGGTGATTTGAATTCCTTTGGGTTTAAATCATTGACCGATTCACTCAATGATATCAAAAAGTCAATTGATACTTCTAATGCCAGGTAAGAGCTTTCACTAATTGCATTCTATTACCATGTCATTTTCACCCAAACTTTTCATCCAGCTAACAGTGAAGTGATCATTCTTATTTTGCAAACTGGGTTTCTTGTAACTTCCCTTGTTTGAGACCTGCCTCATTATGAGAATCTGTGCCTGTGTACTCAGATTATCTTTCTGTGTGCTTTCCACAAACAATGAAGTATCATTATTATGGGTTGAACAGCTTGCCCTAGGGTTGTGCATTTAGCTTAATCTTTTTTATTATTATTTCAGTTATGGTCTTTCTTTGCTTGCATTGATTACAAAAATAAAAAAAGAGAGATAGATAGATAGATAGATAGATAGTGCTACAACTCTTATTGCAGTGGTGTGTTAGACATCCACGGTTAAAACAAAAATATATATAAATGCAGGGTGACAATGTGGCTAATCATGTTTTCAATATTGACCAACATAATCATGATTATGATTTTTGCCATGATCAAGCAGCCCTACCTTCCCTGCCTCAGTTTGTGACTGCGTGCTTTTCTCCACTGCACAGCTGCTTCCAGAACAACGTGGAGATTCATGTGTCCCACATCCAGAGCGGCCTGAGTCAGCTGGGGAACCTCCACGCCTTCACCACCAACAACACCCACAGCGCTTAATTCCTCCAGCATTTAGTACATATCTAAAGATCACTCTGTACATATCCTCTGACATAATCTTAATATACCTCGGACAGCAAGAAGTGCAATTTCAAAACCTCCAGAGAACATTACTCTTGATAGGCCAGTTGGAATGAGTAGAGTTTTATGCAAGAGATTTGTGAGATGGTTAACATTTTTGCATAGTGCACACACATAATCAGGGTTCACCTCCTAAACACACATGCACGCACACACTAGATTACAAAGAAATGGACTGTTTCACCCTCTTCTCATACATCACTCGCTGTTCCCAGGACCAGCCCTGTTTCCATGCTGAGCTTTTCACATTGATCTGTTTTGATTGCTTCCCTTGAATGGAAGTAGAAACATTTTGATTGTCCATAGCTGCACTTCTGGCCTTCAACTCCCTTTTAAGGGTCTGTTTCACTTTGAACCTCATTCTCACTTGTATTTTTTAGCACATTTATGAAAGTTATTTGTTTCTTCTTCTACAGCTGCAAACTGTAATTGGGTCTGCTGATTTGTATCAGTAGATGATGTGGGGCTCTGAATTGACATTGCACAGTAATGGACTCGTTACACAAAATCTCTGCATACAAGGCTGTAGAGAGCAGTGGTTTGTGTTTTGCTGAAGGGTTTTTGATGCTTTTTTTTTTTTTTTAATTGCATGGGATGTTTGTTTGATGTTTGTTTCATCTTTTCAATTTTAATTTCTGTACATTTGTAACACTCAAAATGAGTGATTTCACAGAAATGCATACCTGAAAAAAAATCTACAGCCTTATACTTTAACAATATTCTGTGCTATTTTTGTACTCCCGGTAGTGTGCTTATAAGTCCGAATAAGTATTTATAATCATCTCTGGAGTTCTGAGATGGCTGTAGTGTTGTGTAAATACTTGAATGATTTTTATCACGAGTCTTTGTACAGTTATTACCATAATTCTGGAAATGTATGTTAAAAGTAGATACTTTCCTCCAGTAGTTATTTTGCTTAAATTGCAATGATCTCCCAACATAAGATCTTATTTATAAGTATATTTTATTGCATTTATGGTGCGTCAATCTCTTAAACCAAAATGGTGCACATTTTCCCTATGCAAAACTGCCTTCGAAAATCTTGTTTCCCTTGATGTGTGAAATTAAAATGATTTCTCCCACTTTCATTGGTCTCCATGAACATGCCAGGCCAACCTTTGTTCTCTTAGGTATTATCATCAAGGTTTCCTAGGCTCATTCAACTTCATGCAGCGCTGCGCAGATCTGGCTGTAGGTATACGTGAAGCATACTGGATTTTTGCGTAACGCATCACGTTCAGCCAGATCTGCGCAGCGCCTGATGTGATAACGTAGTGGCCGCGCCAGCACAAGTTTAAGTCAAGTGTCTTTTGTTACACCTGTTACCCTACTGGCCAGGTGCATACCTTGCTTAAGTCAACCGTATATACCGCCTTGTGAATGACACTTGTTATTACTATAGCCTAATCCTTGCTATTAGAACAGTGCTTTTCGCTGAAGCTAATGTGTTGACTTTTACGCACAAGGTTCTGTCATTAAACGTGTACGCGTAAAGAGTCGACAAATAAGAGCATTTCCGGGAGTGAGTACGGAAGGCAGTAGGCTACGTGGCCACCTTGTTTGACAGTTCGAAGTGGAGCTATGACTATGGAAGTGCCTAAAACAGAGGCTGACAGCGGTAGCCCCACTGCTCATCAGAATGGTTCTGACAACCCACAGACGACCTCGGAAGTCGGTGCCCATGTGGAACTTTCGCAGTCCTTAGAAAGGACAGAGACGGATTTGTGCCCCGATGAAAATGTGGCACATTGGTATATAGACAACAACTGGGGTCTCTCGCTGGAGGAATTGTTTGATATGTCACTGATCTTTCTGAAAGGTAATAACCATGTATCATACACAGATTAATTTAGGCTATTGACAATATAGGCCTATAATAGCCAACAATGGATGAATGACTTAGCCAGTTGTCTCAGACGGCTGGAAATGTTTGTAAGTCTATACTTCTATCCCAACAGACATTTTGCTTCAACTTAAGTTGTGATTAGTGTTTGTGTAGGCTACAAACCTAAGACTCATGTCTTATTCTGCACATAATTTTGTTTTGACAATCAGTATTCTCAGGTAACAAATTGTGTTCAACACATTCATTACCTTATCTGAGTTTCAGTCAGTGTTTCACCAAATATGTCAACTCACCAGCATCATGTTCTCCAAGGTGATTCTAGTTGCTGACAGTACTTGTTTTACATTTAAAGAGAAAGATGGCAAAGCTTTCCAACCAACCTATGAGGAAAAACTGAAGCTGGTTGCCCTGCATAAACAGGCATGTCAAGGGCCATATGACCCTGATGCCTGTCCAGAAGTAGGTTTCTTCGATGTCTTAGGAAATGACAGAAGGTATGTCAACAGAAATGTACCAGTGTGAAGATATACAAGTGCAAATCTGGTCTTAAAATCACATGTTTATGTAGCTTAATACAAATACTTAATACAAATGTTCAATAATACAATACTATTTTCAACTATTTTATACACACATTTTCACAGTGGTTAGGCCACATCTAAAAGCCAGGTTGCTTGTAATTCATCCCATGTTTCATATAATGTGCAATTTGATTCACTTCTGTTCATTGGTCTGACAGGAAAGTATGGGCAAGCCTTGGCAAAATGACAAAAGAAGATGCCATGGCAGAATTCATTAAGCTGCTGAACACCTGTTGTCCTTTATTCTCTCCTTATGTTACATCTCATAAGATAGAAAAAGAAGAACAGGAGAGAAAAAGGTAAGCCTCAGCTTCATTTCCAATCTTTTGCAGAGCCACAATTCTTATTTTGGTTCCCACACATCTTAGTACTAATCTGGAACTGACTTTGTTTCAAGCGGTCCCAGGCTGTCTCTCTATGGCCCAAATCTGTTTGTTTCTCCACATCTTGTTAGTGTGAAGACAGTAGGTCATGTAAACGGAAGGCAGCAGTCTCAGTCCAGGTGTAATACATCTGGTTTTTCCTGTTTGGACTTAAATGCAAGTCTTAAAGAGTCATTAGGGAGTTGGATGAGATGGCAGCAGATAACCCATTGATTTTTATTTGCCTTGATCACTTGGACTGCCCCAACTGGACCTGGTTTAAAGCTGCAGTGTGGTCATAATTAATGCTAAGCTCTTGCCTAATCTTTTGTTCACAATCAGACAAACCATTGTGTAGGATATGTTAGCATTACCTTTTGACCTTTCAAAAACCTCTTCCAAAGGCTGAGTGTAATGTCTTCTCTTTGCTGACTGCAGAAAGGAGGAGGAAGAGCGACTCAGGTTGGAGAGAGAGGAGATGGAGCGACGACGACAGGAAGAGGAACAGTGTCGCAGAGAGCAGCAGGAACAACAGCAGCGTGAGGAGGAGAAGAGGAGACGAGAGGAAGAGGAGCGACTACGGATGGAACAGCAGAAGTAAGTGGGCTTGCTCACGCTAAAAGTCCTGCCTTCTAATATAACATTAGTTGGCAGCAAGACATCAAGGCATGTCCAAATCAAATGTTTGTGTAAAATTCTGCCTTAAGATACCTTGATTTTGCTGAATTTTGAAGGCAGTGTACATAATGTGTACATGATGCCTTCAAGGGAAAATTCTTCAGAATGTCTCTGCTTCAACACTCACTAATTAAAGTCAGCTGTCCTGTGTCCTGCTGTGTCCTGGCAACAGTGTTCTGTGTTGCTATCTTGCTAGGCCATCCAAAACAAAGTTCATAGCTGGCACATTAATTCTTATTCCCCTTATTCAGGCAGCGGCCATTGTGAACCAAAATGAGGCTATAGGGTACACAAACCATAGGAGGGGGCGAAAATGCATTAATTATATAGTCAGTGTACCCTGTAGTGTACAATGGCCGCAGCCTGAATAAGGCGAATGACAAGTGACTCGTTAGACAGTTGAAAGCAGCAAGGCAGTTGGCAGCTGCCTTCCGTTGTGGACAAACCCTACAGTATGTCTGCTCTCTGGGTATTACAGTTGAAGTAATTGAGAGCTTAGTAAATTTACCTTCGGGCCAAGTTTTTGATCACAAACCTCAAGCATATTGCTGCTGTCACATTTCTACAACAAAAACACTCACACTCAGTATTTAATTTACCCCCAGTTCCATGATACTGTATAAACAATGTGTGAAAATCATTAGAGTAAAATTAATCTTAAAAGCATTATCGGTGATTGTATATGATCATGGGTGGGTACCTTGCCATGACAGACAACAGATCATGGCAGCCCTGAATGCCCAGACATCAGTCCAGTTCCAGCAGTACGCTGCCCAGCAGTGCCCAGATGACCCAGAGCAGCAGCACTTCCTCATCCAACAGCTGCAAGAGCAACACTACCAGCAATACATACAGCAGGCATGGCAACTATCCCAGCAACAGGTACAGTGTTTCAAATTACTCAACAGCTGAACAAGAGGAATTGCTTAACTGTGGTTTGGAATGTATTCCAGACGCACAAGTGGATTTAATGTCATAACTGAGTCTCTGTAGTTTGCCCCAGCTACAGTAACTAGACCTCCTGTAGAACTGAGCGTCATCGGTCTACAGCATATTAAAGACCCATGCCTTTTTATCCAGCAGACTACTTTGGAGACCCAACAGGTCGAGTCTCCAGATAACAGAGAGCAAAGTGAGGCCTGTGCGGCTCCTCACAGTGAGAGTGTGAATGATCATCTGGACACTAGCTCCCTTTCACAAGAAGAAAGAGACACTGCTACACCACCAGGTATGTTTGATTGATGCCTATTGCCTACAATGCACTCCATTGAGAACTTTGTAATAAGAGTGATGTCTTAATAAACCTTCAGTACATGTTTAGGAAGCAACTCTTTGATGTGCTCAACACCACAGTACAGTGATATTGACCCAGCACAAAGATACTGACCCTTGCAGCACAATGATACTGACCCAGTACAATGATACTGACCCCACAGCACAATGATACTGACCCAGTACAATGATACTGACCCTGCAGCACAATGATACTGACCTTTGCAGTACAGTGCTGCCGACATCTGCAAAAATGCATTATATCTTATGACTGAAAGGTCATAAGGTATGTATTGATTGATACAGTTCAGATACTCTTTTCCATTGAAGTTTTTAGAATCTCTTCAAAACGCTGACCTTGAGTCATTCTTTAGAGAGCTCTCAACAACATGCCTGTGCTGAACTTTTCCTTGTGTCCTTCATGTTTTAAGGGATTTCGGCCCCATCCATGTGGACAAGGCCACTTATCAAAGAGTTTAAGGAAAAGATGCACGATGATCCAGACTCTATAATCACAGTTGGTAGGGGTGAAGTGGTTACAATACGTGTTCCTACCAATGAAGATGGCAAGTATATGTTCTGGGAGTTTGCCACAGATCACTATGACATTGGTTTTGGGCTCTACTTTGAGTGGACAAATTTGGCTACTGGTTCCAGCAGTGTTAGCACCGGGATTGAACCTAGTGATGAGGACACAGGAAATGGTGAGCATGGACATCCACACATTCACTCATATGTTATGAAATCGTTGGGTATAGTATGTTTACATTTACATACAGTCATGGTAAATTACAACAATTAGAACCAGCCTACTGTGTCTCCAGTGTTTTATATAGGCACTGTGTTAGTCACAGTGTATTTACAATTTAAATGGATTTCCAGTGGGATAAGATAATATGCAGCCTTATATGAGGCCTTGGCATTTTTCATGGAGCATACAGACGTTTTGTGACATTCAGATGTATATTACATCTTCCTCAGACTCTGTAGTCTTGTGCACCTTTTTGAGTAAATATTTTCTTTTTTGAACTTCTGTGTGGTCCAGTTTTCACTTTAAAATTCTGTGATTTATAGTATTTGCTAGTATAAGTCAGTCAAAATAAAAATTAGAACTAGATCAACTTTCTTCCTCTCACTATTTGTTTCTCAATTCAAAGGGGAGCCTCCAGAGACAGCAAAGGTCACTCAGACGCCTTTGACCGAGGAAGTCGTGCCCGTTTATCGGCGGGATAGCCACGAGGAAGTGTATGCTGGGAGCCACCAGTATCCAGGGCAGGGGACGTATCTGCTCAAGTTCGACAACTCCTACTCCCTCTGGAGGTCCAAGGTTGTCTACTACAGGGTCTACTACACAAGATAAGGCTGGGAGCTGACCTGTTGGAGCTCAACCATTGTTGCATTACAGCATTATTATTTTTTTAAATATTAGAAGGCATTACAAAGATCTACGTCCATGTTTTTTACAAAATATTTTAACACAGTAACCTATTTCAGCTGTATCTGGTGGTGTGGACCTCATGTTGGTGGTTAGACTTAGAGATGACAGTTACAAAGATAGACTGTGCAATAGAATGTTTAGAATAGCTTCACAGCAGTTGTTCTCTTAATTTAAAATCACCTTTCAGCACAAACCTTCACTTTTACTGCTTCTCTTTAAAAGAAGAGCCATCAGCTGGACTGATATATGGGGAGCACAGTGCATGGAGTTTGTTTTCCCCACTAATGATTTTCAAGCATTCTACTTGTATTATAGGCATAATTATAACTTCTTTTCTTTTGACTGATTTGGCTGCTAAGAAGTAAAGAAATTAATAGCACTGAAGTACAATATATTTTCATAAGTGTGTAGAAGAATATCATTTAATGTGTAACCAATTTAGTATCCACATCAGACACATGAAAACAAAACTAATTTAAAAAACTTAAATAAAAAATGTATGAAACAATTGCAATTCAATGTCTTCACTGAGAAATTAACACCAAAGAAAATGGAATTTGTTCTTTATGCACCAATCTAATGTGGTTAAGGAGAAGAAGGTCCCATATGGGCCCTAATTTGAATGATGGGTGAAATGCAAAGTCTTAAATCTAACCAAAGTTAATTCAGTTAATTTAACTACACACATTTAAATGGCTAAATTAACACCATGGGGAAGACCTTAACCACAAATGGATCCACAGAGGGATCAGTGCATTGCTCCCACATACCATATGATAGCTGTAGCATAGTTCATACAGGAAGACTTTGCTTTTTTGCACAATAACTTAACACTCGCTGATAATCCTGACATTAAAGCTGTAGTTGGCAAGTCTGACAGATTGAGGGGACTTAGCCAGAATTTTGAATATTTACAACTCTCATGCCCCTCCTCCACTACCACCGAGCATCCTCTCATCGAGTTTGTGCTCGTCAGTGCTCACCAGACTGCACCAGACTGTGATTGACAGTCAGATCTCACACAGCCCTGCTCTGATTGGACCAGAAGAACCGGGAGCTGTGGATTTTTGTAAAACAAATAACAGGATCTAGGTGGAGGTAGAAGTGCTTTTTTTTTTGTCTAAAACCGGCTGATTTATGTTGTTCTGTCAGGGCATTGTGTCAGTTTCAGTGAATAAAAAAATCTTGCCAACTGCAGCTTTAACCACCACCTAAAAGCTTTGGTTGCACTCCAGGGCCTACAATAGCCCTGTAGGCCCTCAGTGAGGTTAATCACTGCCCTGTGACTGGCACAAACTTCTGAAGTTTTCTTTAGGTACCTAAACTTTACAATGGCCGCTAGGTGCTTAGGTACCTAAAATCCACCAGTTTTGTCCCCTTTTCCACTCATAGTTTTCACAATGCTGACATCATCATGGAACTCTCGGTCTGCCCTAAAGCCTGTACATGGCTTAGCCTATACAACCCACTTATTGATAGTTTTTTAATTGTTTATACAGTACAACTGGAAAGTTTCCAGACCCTTTCAAGTTTTCCACATTTTGTTTTGCTTCAGACTCATCTTAAAATGGATTCAATTATTTTTTTTCCTCATCAGTCTAAACATAATACCCCACTCCACAAAAAAGCAGGTGTTTGGAGTGTTTTGTAAATGTATAAAAATATAAAAGAATATTTCATTCACATAAGTATTTCAGACCCTTTGTTATGATCAATGGTCCTTGAGATGGTTCTGCAATTTCATTGGAGTCCACCTGTGCCTGATCCACAAGCTATCAGAATCCTAAATGTCCCATGCCTATGAGCCATGAGGTTTTATTTATGCCTTGCAAGTATAGTGGTTGTGTGTATGTGCATATGTGTGTGTCTGTGTGTATGTATGGCTGTATATGTGTGCAGTATGGAAGTCCATACTGAAGTCCCATCCTCGACTGCCCTATTACTGCCCCCTATCTGGACTCCTGGCTCGTACAGCCTAGCGACCCACCACCAGCCTATGACAACTCTGCCCGGATTACTGGCCCATCCACCAACCCACCACATGCCCCTCGAAAACTCCCTTCCCCTGGACAATCCCAACGCTGGACTATTGAACTTTCTGTCACTAAATCAGGAATAACGAATTAACATAACGGATACGTAATCATCCCACCTCTTGTAACTTTCAGCTCAAGTGCTTAACACCATGTCTTATTCTCTACACCCGACTATCATATGCATTTGTCATGTATACAGACCTTACTGTCATGTACTGACCCTAGGCAGATGGGTCAGGCCCTTGAGTCGTGGATCTGCTCGAGGTTTCTTCCTATATATATCTCCAATTCTAGGGAGTTTTTCCTCGCCCCTGTTACCCATGGGCCTCTCTCTTGCTTTCCTTTTCTTCCTTTCTTTCCTTCTTTCTCTGATTGCCTACATTCTGTAAAGCGCCATGATACATGTGTTATGTTTTGGCGCTCTATAAGCACAATAAATTGAAATTGAAATTGATAGTTTGGCCATGTGTGGTACTGTACAGTCTCTCCTACAACTCCCTTTATTTATAGTCCCCCCCCCACTTCCCCCATGTGTTAATTTACCCCTTTTATCCTTGCACTACTGCACCTGTGGCACAATCATTTTACTGTATTGCATAGTGACAATGCATTACTGTACTATTATCCTTTTATATCCTTTCTGTACCCTTAAAAATTACTTCAGTTTGTATTTGCTTTGTCTCCACAGTATCACAGAAGTGTACTGATATTTTGAGCCTGGTCAGTGGCTCAAAGTAGCAATTCGCCTTATTCACAGGGCGGCCTTTGTAAACCAAAACGAGGCTACAGGGTACACAAATCATAGGATTGTTGTGTTCTATGAATTCACCAGTAGGTGGCGAAAAATGCATTAATGATATAAGCTTCAGACACAACCTCCACAGTATATGTGGATCTTTGTCAAAGGGAGGTCCGACCCTTCGGGTGATTCAGATATGATGCTAACCTGCGGACATTATGTGTGAACGACACTGACACACAGGAACAGAATCTCCGCATGGTTGAACAGGTTGAAGATGCATATGAACAGAATCTCCGCATGTTCTTTGCTTCGTTCAGACACGAGCTCATTTACATAATGTCCATCGGAAATACTAGGAGGGGAGTTAGTGTAAGAGCCAGCTAAGTTCAGAATTCCAAATAGCCGGTTATGTTGTTTAGATCCACGGCCCAGCCACTTGACATCCACAGAACATGCAGACTTACAGGTCTGAAAGCAGTTCTGAAAGCAGCTATAGTCAGTGTACCCCTTAGCCTCCTTTTGGTTTACACAATGGCCGCTCTGTGAATAAGGCACAAAATGCCTGTATGCACCGTGTGAATAAAGCTTGCTCCCAATGCTATCACTAGATGCTGTTTGGTTGTTTATGTTATCACTCATAAAGACACTCATTTTCATCCAAAAATAGACCCTAGGTTGTTCTTAGAATTGAGTTGTCCATCAATGCAAACATTGATCAGTCAGATTAATGCTCCTACATGCCACACAATAGCTATAGTTGTAGCAGGAGAACTTTGCTTGTTGACAGACTTAGCACTGCCATTTTAAAAAAGGTGGACCATGAAGATTTACTTTCCCTCCCCCACCATTTAAAAGCAAAGGAGACAAATAAGGGGAGTTGGGAGAATGCCAGTGACTGTGATTCATGACTACAAATCAGTTTCCAAGAACATTTTGCAATTATTTCTTTATGCACTGGGCTCCTTAAGTTGAGAGTCCAGGATATACTGCTGCTTCCTCAAAGCACTCTCTCACAGAGCATCATGGTGGCAGTGGCACAAACATGACAAAACAGGGATTCTCTTTATGGAGTCTGTATGAAATCACATTGACTTGCTACAAGTTTATGTAGTTTATGGTTGGTTGTGGTGTTCATATTATATCATCATGAATATTCATTCATTCACTCATTGATCATTATTATTGAAAACGTGAAAAGAAATAGCCAAAATGGGACGAAATAAAACAAACAAATATTGATGCAATTCTTGTATCAGTTAATCATTTGGATGTTCATATTTTTACAAACGTTCATTATGGCATATATTGCAAGAAGCAAAGACGTTGTGGTTGTTCTTAAACCTATATGTGGTGAGATTAACCCCTGAGATTATGTGTAAACACACTGAACATGCAAATGATAATACAAATAATGTGCAAATGCTGTGCTTCCATATAAAGCAGCTGACATTTCCAGAACAGTCATACAGAGGGTGGTTAAGTTGTGCGTCATTTGGAATAGTCTAAGAGGACTTATATTTTGTATTTTATCTTGCCCTCCCTTTCTCTCTCTCAGACAAACAGACTCATAAATTATTTATCAAAAAAGTGAAGAAAGTGCTTCATTCAGGGATCTGTGATATCTGACTGGATCTAACTGAACCAACAAAAGTAAGTTCCATCCTTTTAATTGTTCTTGAATGTCTTGATGAATTTACAAGCCTTAATACAGTTTACAGTATTTTTAATAAAACAATAATACAATATGCCCTTAAATAGTACAGATAAACATGAACATTAATGTTCAAATAAATGCTGTTTTTATTTTTTATTCATTTGCGATACTAACACAAAAGATCATGCCAATGAGAGACAGATTATGAGAGTATAGGCTACTGATACTTTTATTTCACACTTGTATGTCTCTTTAAGCCTGGAATTGCCCAAATGGAACCCGCCCACACAATTTGAGGAAATGATGGCTACACCAGACTATATGTTTTTGTCTCTGCAGTAGGACATAAAAAGCAAAAGTGACATCGGCAATGGGTAAGTCAGCTACATGATATTCCACAAAAGTTCCCACTTCCTCCAGTGGAATGTTTTGCATATCAATGGCTATAAATGCCAAACAAAGTCTAAAGGTGGAACTGAGCCAAACATATTCTGTTGAAAATAGTTGTAGAAGAGTTATAATTAAAGGACAATTTTGGCTTCTTCACATAGCCTAGATCTCTGTTTCTCGAGGTCACCGAGTACTGTCGGTACGAAAAAAACGAAACCAATCGGTTTTACCCCTAGCTCCAGTTGCTGCAGCCAGCAGCTAGAACTACCAGGCAGCTACGGTGCTGTTGGGGTTATGTTCATGAGCCCCTATCTTCATGTGACCTTGAGAAACAGAGATGTGAAAAATCACTGGAATTCTCCTTTAAGGTGTTATGAATGCTCTAAACAGTCAAAAAATTTAAACATGTCCTTTATTTATTTTTCTAGAAAATTCGTCAAGATATGAAATTTCATCAAGTTCCCCTCTGTCAAACAATACAATCTCTAAGGAAGAGGGATCTTTGTCCACTATGCAAATCATCTCTCTAGTAATTTACTGCATCATTTTTGTGCTGGGTGTTATTGGCAATGGCCTTGTCATCTATGTGACAGGCTTCAAGATGAAGACCACAGTTAACTCTGTCTGGCTCCTGAATCTGGCGTTGGCTGATTTCTTTTTCACGCTGTTCCTCATTTTTAACATTGTCAGTCTTTCCCTCAATTATAGATGGCCCTTTGGAGCTCTCATGTGTAAGCTAAACACTCTAGTCCAAATAATCACTATGTTTACAAGCATTTTTCTAATCACAGCCATGAGTTTGGAGCGTTGCTTGGCAACATGGGTTGTACACTGGACTCGAAACAACTCTACACCAAAGTGGGCCTGGATCCTTTGCTTGTCCACATGGGTAGTTTCACTGATGTGCAGCATTCCGTTTGTGGAGCCACGCACAGTTGTGAAAAACCAATGTGTACGAAATAAAGATCCACTGTCCATGAAGCACCTTGCCATGTTCCGATTTGTGATTGGCTTTCTGATCCCATTCCTTGTGATCACATGTTGCTATGTCGCCATTGCTGTGCGTGTCAGCAGGCTGAAGAGCATGAAGAAGAGGAAGGTAAAGCCATTTAGTCTCATCCTGACAATCATCTTAGCATTCTTCATCTGCTGGCTACCTCTTCACATCAACGACTTGATCATGATTGAGCAAGAGTATGCCTTTCGTTATAATCATGAGCACTATAACCAATCTCTGCATCAGAGGGCCAGAATGATATCTCCAGTTGTGGTCAGCTTGGCCTTCTTCAACAGCTGTGTGAACCCTTTTCTGTATACATGCATGTGTGAGGACTTTCGGCACGAACTCAGGCTGAGGAACAACAATGTTAAATTGTCGGCCCCAGCCGTGGCGCAACTGGCTGGGGCACCTACACCGTACGCCGGCGACCCGGGTTCGATTCCCACCCCGTGGTCCTTTCTGGATCCCACCCCAACAGATTGGACTATGAACCAATGGTGTAGGCTATAGCCTTAGCATTTTGTTCTCTCATGTGTCATTTTTTTTATTTTGCATGACATTTTGAAAATAAAGCTTGATAACAGATGTGTTTAGAACTGGTTTGGTTATTTAAAAACACAAGTTAGACTGTTCCATTGTTTTAATGCAACCACTTTGTTCTTATGTGCCATGTCTGAGTAGCACACATGCAAAAAGATTATATCAGAGTGGCAGTCATCGCAAGCCTCCATTTTAATTAATTTTCATTTTGTTTAATCAATTTACATTTTGTTCTCCAAGTAATTTCTCAACAAAACAACTCAACTGCATTTTCATTGATATTACCTGAAATACACAATTAAATAACATGACTTATCAATGTTTTTAAAATGGAAATATAGCATTTTGGAACCAATCTCTTCACATACTTCTAATCACCTTTGGATTTTTAAAAGGCAAAACTGCATACGTTTGATCAGAACAGGCATATTGTGTTTGCAAGGTTTTGTATTTTGGTAGTCAGCTCCGCAGCTTCAGACCAGAGGTCCCTCATTTGGACCTTTTTAACAGTTTAGTTGTTCATTGGTTCATTTGTCCATTAATTATAACAATAATGCACAGTCCCTAAACACTCCTTGAAGCCTGTGTCTCTGACAGACCCATGTAACATACTATGCATATGTTGTTGTGGAGGGGGTGTACATGTAGGAAATATATAATGTATTAACAGTGGCTGTAATGCAACATAGAGCTGTGTATGGAGTAACTGGGTTGTATTGGGGGGCGTTCTACAGCAGCCAGATCCAGAGCCGGACAGTAACGGAGTACATTTACTTGAGTACAGTACTTGAGTACAATTTTGAGGGTTCTGTACTTTACTCGAGTATCATTTTTAGGGAATGCTCATGACTTTACTCAAGTACATTTGAGAGGCAAATATTGTACTCTTTACTCCGCTAAATTTCTATCCATAACCGTGAGTACCCGTTACTTCTTCTAAAAAAAAAAAGGAAAAAAGAAAAATCTCGGAAACCCTCAATTTGTTGTTTCCCTCTCAAACGTGATTGGATTGTGCAGGCACCACTGATTGGGACAGCCTATCAGCAATCACCTTCAGCTTTCCGCCAAAGTCAACTCCATGGTCAGATTTAGATAAGACGAAACCATGGACGAAACAATGGATGAAGACGCAGCAGGTCCATCCTGGGAATGTGCCAACCCGTGGCCCCACCTCGCCAGACTATTTAAGTTTTCCGAACAAGTTAATGATAGTTTTCGCTTCAAGTGTTTCAATAACAAAAATTCTATTTTGTATTTGAAATACGTATTTTAAATACATGTATTAGAAATACTGCCCATCCCTGGCAACATGGTAAAAAGATGAAAATGACTTGATTTTACTTTCAATTCCTTTTACATTCTCCAAGGTATTAACATGAACATTTTTCATAACTCCATGTAGGACGTTTCTGTACATAAATGTAAGCACTGTGGCAGTAGTAATGCAATATTTAGAAAATGTAGGCTACTCTTGTACTCTTGATACTCAAGTACTTCAATAAAAACAAGTACTTCAGTACTTTTACTTAAGTAGACATCTGACTGTTGTACTTTTACTTGTACTTGAGTAAAATTTAGCAAAGGGTATCTGTACTTTTACTCAAGTAATGAAGCTGTGTACTCTGTCCGCCTCTGGCCAGATCTCACAGCATCGCATGCAAGTAACCATACCTAAGCTACCTTCTAGATCTAATATACAATATAAGTTTATCATACCTAAGCTACCTTCTGGATCTAGTATACAATATAAGTTAATCACACCTAAGCTACCTTCTGGATCTAGTATGATCTAGTATACAATATAAGTTAATCATACCTAAGCTACCTTCTGGATCTAGTATAAGTGAATCATACCTAAGCTTCTGGATCTAGTAGGCAACTAGGGGGGGGGGGGGGCGGGTAAAAAGTGCAGTAGAAGAGGGGTTTAGTAGATTAAGTGGCAAGGGCTGCATAAGAAAGGTGAGGATTGGGATTGGGGGGGGGGGCACCAACAAGGAGCGCCCAAGAGCAACAGGGGCAAGGAAAAACTCCCTTACCAAGGAAGAAACCTTGGGCAGATCCACGGCTCAAGGGGCTAACCCAACTGCCAGGGGTCTTGGTGTGTGTGTTGGGGGGATGACAAGGGAGATGGGATAGTGTGCTGTGTATGTGGGGAGAGGGCAATGTGCAATATGTGTGTTGGAATAGCTTCCTCATGAGACAATGTGCTGTGTATTGGGGGGTGGGGGGCAGTGTGCTGTAAGTATGTTGGGGATGTGTGTTGGAGAAGCTTCCTGATGAAATAATGTGCTGTGTGTGTAGGGGAGAGGGGGGGCAGTGTACTGCAAGTATGGTGAAGGGACTTACTATTGCAAGCAGAGTACTGTATGTATGATATGTGAGTGATGACAGTGAAGATGTGTGTGTGGGCGGGAGGGGAGTGGAGCAGTGACTGTGTGTGTGTGTAGTGTGTGTGTGGGTAGGTGGGGGCAGTGTGCTGTAAGTATGTAGAGGATGTGTGTTGAAGAAGATCGTGAAGACAATGTGCTGTGTATGTAGGGAGGGGGGGGGGGCAGTGAGCAGCAAGTATGTAGAGGAGGCTTACTGTAGCAAGCAGTGTGCTGTATCATGTGAGGTGATGACAGTGATGATGTAAGTGTGTGTGTGTTGGGGATGGGGGTGGGGGGTGCAGAAATATAAGTTAATCATACCTAAGCTACCTTCTGGATGCCAGTGAATTCTCCGGGTTGGTCAGTTATAAAGAACTTTGTTGGTGTTGCATCGTGAAGACACAGCTGTGCGCAGTTTTCACGCGGGTCATCTTTGCCCTTGGACATTTTCAGCCGGTTGGAAATTGGACTAATTTTATTTTTATTTTTTATTTATTTTATTTATTAATTTGTTTGTTGTATGTCTTGTATGTCTTGGTGTCACGGGTACGCTGGCGACTACGCCGCTCCGTCCGGCATCTTTTGTGTTTGTTATTTCTTAAATGTATGTCTTGGTGTCACGGGTACGCTGGCGACTACGCCGCTCCGTCCGGCATCTATTGTCTTTGTTAGTCTGTGTCAATGACAATGTCTTATATGTGGAGCGCTTTGGGTTGCACTCTGTGCATGTTAAATGCGCTATACAAATAAATCTGACTTGACTTGACTTGACTTGGATCTAGTATACAATACAAGTTAATCATACCTAAGCTACCTTCTGGATCTATAGGCTATAAGTTAATCATACCTAAGCTACCTTCTAGATCTAGTATACAATATAAGTTAATCATACCTAAGCTACTTTCTGGATCTAGTATACAACTAGATGTACCGCATAGCGGTACAAAATATGACCGCCGCTCAGTCCTGTACATCCGTTCCGCGAAAATAAGCTACAGGTAGGCTTATACGGTAGGCCTATTTACAACATAAATTGTCAATAGG
This sequence comes from Alosa pseudoharengus, assembly GCF_046254945.1. Classification (NCBI taxonomy): domain Eukaryota; kingdom Metazoa; phylum Chordata; class Actinopteri; order Clupeiformes; family Clupeidae; genus Alosa; species Alosa pseudoharengus. The sequence continues at coordinate 30,555,894 of NW_027468680.1, forward strand.
CTATGCTGGCGACACAAATAAAATCTCCTTTGGAAACCAATGGCTTACGCCTTACAGTATCAAGCGGACTTAAACTGCCATACCGTGGCGAAAAGTTGTAATAAAATTCACGCAGCTCCATGAGTCAAGGAAAGCGCGAATGAAGTAGCCACTTCTAAATGGGACCCACTACACAGTAGCTTAAGGTGTGTTGCTAAAGCAGCCATAATGAAATGAAGGTGTCATTGTTTGGATACTTCACACACACGTGCTTTTTAATTTCACAGACTACAACTACCAAGCTGGAATCAAAGCACATCGATTCCCCTCTCACACCCTGCACGCACTTAAAACAAAATAAACAGGCGTCTCAGTCTCACGCATGTATAGGCAAAACTGTATCAGACCGGTGTAACGTTGGTAAATCTTCCATTGCACAGAATGATTTTTGTAGCACGTGCAACAAATGACAGTCGAAAGATACAATTACAGTGCTGCTATCAATTTGCTTGGTATAACCGCATTTATAGTTTTCTACAAATGCAATCAATCAAATTGGCCTCCATCATTCAACCAACACCAACGGTAACATTACCTAGGTCCTTATTGATATTATAAGATTAACGTAACTGCAGTAAAAACCAAGCATGTCCGATAAACATCCTCAGATTTATTTCGGCTTCAAGAAGAAATGGGAATTACATTTCATGTGAACATCATCCTATCCTTATTAGACGTTCTCTGCGGTAAACTATAGTCCTTGTAGGAAGCGTCCATTGTTATTCCAACCCACGTTTAACTTCCAACAAAATTACGTCTCACTGCAACAATGCGCCATCTAGTGGACAAACCAGGGCCGTGGGAAGTGAGTTTTCGTTGGGGGTGCTGTAGTGTGTGGGGGGGGGGCGATAGGCTTTATTGAAATGGTAAAAAAGTTATTGTATTTTATTTAAACGCCTTTCTCTGTTAATGGACAACAGCATACTGGCATTGCATGACACACAGCACAGGCATACATCACTGTCAAGAACATTATGGCTACACTACAGAAAAAATGCGCAAACCACAGATTGATACTAACGCAAACAAAGTATCCGTCTGCTATCTGACGCTACACTAGTAAGGTAACAAAGTTGCTGTAGCCTTGCACCGAAATCGACGGTGAACACGTGAAATATAAAACTGTTGAACACCAACATTAATAAAACGTAATAATTATTGACGCTTCTGACATGGGTAAAGGCTAAAGACCCTATCACACAGCATAGACAGAACACATTGACTCAAAACATATGCATAACATATAGGCCTACACAACGCAATATTCATAGGCTAGCCTACATTAAATTGATCCACATATCACAAATATAGCCTACAACAAATGCTAACATCATAAACGCACAGTGTAGCCTTTAACCAACACTTTCAAAAAGAAGAGAAAGAACGCTCTGAGGAAGCCACTGAAACAGGCACGCAAAGACACAGATGAATAAGTTCATCTACCTCGCTGAAGAGAGCTTTTGTTTGGATGGAGCTTACTAAATATCCATGCCACCTTTCACCGTGGTGCACCGAGACTCCCCGATAACATTATGCATCATTTTAAGCTGCAGATTGAGGCGGCCCGCGTGTTCAGCTCCTTGGGAAACTCACGGTAATATTCAGCTACTTAATATGGCATATTGTCGTACCATAAAGCTCATCATAGGATATCTCCCTCAGGTTTGTTTTGTTAATTTGTTTAGTTTTTGTTTAGATCTCCCAGGTCTAATGTAACATTTTTAGTGTATAATAGAATAATAGACAGGGGGACGGAGAGCTTTTTTTTCTGATCGGAAGTGGTATGACACATAAATACGCGTGCTTTCCTGCAGGGGGTGCTGCCGCAGCCCCACTTCCCACGGCTATGGGACAAACGACCACTTATCGCCAATACTGGAAATGCAGCCATGATGATGATGATGAATATTTATTTTGGCTTTCTTTTAATCCTACTGAATTTGTAATTATGTATCGGCCGTTCTAATACCGATAGTATGTGGGTGCCTGTGTGTGTGTGCATGTGTATATGTGTGCACCGCCATCTACAGGCCAATGAGTGTACAGTCACTAAATGTACACATAATCAAAAAAAATTAAGACCCCCCCCATGGATGAAATTCTACGAAACTTGGCATACCCCCAGAGAATGCCAGGTCAATCATACACATACAATTTGGTGCAGTTCTGAACATCTTAACTGAAGATAGTGGCGATTAAAGCAGAACAATATTGCATTTTCATTTTTTACCGGGGGGGGGGGGGGGGGGGGGGGGGGGTGCAAAAAATGGTGATTATGGGCCAGATTGATGTGGGCCCTTGAGACCAACATACCATAAAATATTCTTCATCCTCGGTGACACGGTTCAGGTAGTTATTTAGGAAAAACTGCTTTTTTTGCGTTCGGGGGCCCAGCACGGGGGGGAGTGGACCCCGGGGACGAAACAAATGTTTTCCGTAAAAGTCTAGTGGGGCTACATACCCACCAAATTTCATGTGCCCCGGTGGTTCGGTGTCCCGGGTATCGTTGACCAAAAATTCAGGAAGTAGATGACGAAAAAAAAAAAAAAAAAACTTTGACAATCCCTATATGACCGCTTCGCTAGCTTCGCTAGCAGCGGTCATAATAAGTTAATCATTAGGCTACCTTCTGGATCTATAAGTTAATCATACCTAGGTAGGGTTGCCACATTTGATTTGTGAAAATCCGGGACATTCATTGCCGACCTGACTTTGATTTTAGCCTATATCCTCCTCCGTCTCGCGCCCCATTTTATCAAACCAAATCGAACCGAAATTTCTTCTTTTTTTTTACTAGGCTACCCTCTCCAATCTGTTGCCTACCCGCACGCACTCACTCTCTTGTATGCTGGCTGCGCGCGGCCGGTTGTTAGGTGATGCTGTCAGTATGCTGAGGTAAACTTTCGTTTCGCAGGTCTGCATTACAACCAATCAAATAAGCGCATGCCTGCCTCCGACAGCAGGATACAATCAAGATAACTTAAGAAATATAGTAGGATTGCAGGAGCGGAACGTAGGTTTTATTGAAAGTGAAACTAGGGAATACTTAGAAGAAAAATAGAAGTGCCGTGCCTTTGCACCAAAAAACGGGACATTTGGTGTCCCGGGAAAGATTATCAATTTTCCGGGACAGACATTAAAAAAAGAGAACAATCCCGGGAAAAGCAGAACGTGTGGTAACCCTATACCTAGGCTACCTTCTGAATCTAGTATACCATAGGTTAATCAAACCTAGGCTACCTTCTGGATCTAGTATACAGGTTGCAGCACAACAAAATACAGAACGATAGCCTACTTAAAGGGACACCAGGCAACATTTTCGTGTTAATTACTCATCTTCGTCAGTTGGTATTATGGTTAATTGACTCATTACAGGGCGAATGAAGACTCTCTCGCCCGCCCCTACTGCCTGTAGGAAGAATATCCCGCAAGAAGTATAGCAGTCAAGTGGTGATGTGGCAGAATCACCAGTAGGGGGAGGTGTTGCTATTGTGGTGATGGTAAAATGTGACCTAAAATGTGCCCAATGAAAATGGCAGGTCAATATATTGTACCGCTGCATACTCAATACTTCATCTTCTTAAATAGCATATATTAATTTCTGATTATATCTCATATAATTCCTCAATTCATGTAAATGTACTTGCAGACACAGGTACATAATTGCATGACTAGAAACACTCTTGCACTGTAGGCCTAATGCCAGTTAAAGGTTGCATCAGCGATTTCAGGCCCAAACATAAATGATCATTCATCTAATCTTTCCGAATGACCCGCTAGCTGCCTGCCCCAAGCAGGCCATCAAAAAAACGCGTCTCTGTAGGTAGCCTAGGTTCCGAGATCTGTACACAAAAACAATTGCTATCAACAAGGGTTGGCAACCACTCAAAGGCAAAATAAAGTGTTTCAACCAATAACCGACGAGATGCTCGTTTAGGAGAGTAGGTAAAATGCAGCAAGTTTTATTTGAAAACAACAGACGTAACAGGGTATATTAAAGGTGACAGAAAAGCATGTAGCACACTGAATCAACAAATGCATTTTCGTTCAGGACGGATAAGAGTCCAGGCATGCTAATCATTTGGCTACTAAATATTGCAGCCTTTCATATGAAAACTTTCTATCAAACCTTATACATATGAAAAAAAGAATTTATGAGAGTGTATTTAAAATGATTTTCTTAATTCCTGTCATATCGAAATAATTAGGAAAGTGGAGACTAGTTTCACACATTCAACTCAAGACAGGAAGAAACAAGAGTACCGCACAAATTCCAATAGGAGGGTGAAATCCGCGGGATGTCTGAGGCAGATTTATTGAAACAGCCAACCACAGGGCACAACCAGGGTGACAAAACGTGGGCATCCTGATGACTGGCAGCATGCCAGCAATGGGCAGGTCAATTCTCCCAATTATTTATTCCCTGCAAGCAGCTCCATTTATTTCATCTCATCTGCAGAGAGGTTTGCCTTGAGGTTGTATCCTTTCACTCCGCTACAGATGGTCTTGTTCCTGAGAAGGCTAACAGGGAACCCGGAGTTCCTTTTCTTTGGTTTGTGCCTGAGGACACAGACTGGCGCGACGTGACCGAGAACTGGGAGGAGAAATAGACCAGATGCTCCTCAGCAAAGGCGTGCTCCAGCACCACAAACACTGAGCGCTTCAGCTTCTGCAGAAACTCCTCGCACATGAACATGTACAGAAAAGGGTTCATGCAGCTGTTCAGGAAGGCCAAGCTGGCTGCCACTGGAGAGATCTTTCGTGCCATGTAGTACACATCACCGTTGAAAAGGTTTGGGTTAATGCTGTGAAGGTATAACTGATCTGTCATAATGAGGTCGACGATTTGAATGGGTAGCCAGCAGATGAAGAAGGCCAAGATGACTGCCAGGATGACGAGGAAAGGCCTCATCTTCTTCCTCCTGTTGGTTCGTCTGGCACGGACACCGATGGCCACGTAACAACATGTGATTATGAGGAACGGGATCAGAAATCCAACCACAAAACGGAACACTGCAAGCTGCTTTGTTGTCAGTTTGGCTTCAGACTTTGTACACCTGTTATTTTCTACTCTGCGCGAGATTATGAAGGGAATGCTACATGCCAGGGCGAGGAGCCAGATAAACACACAAATGAGCCTGGCTTTGTTTGGAGTGCGTTTGTTGTGAGCCCAGACCACCACCCATACAGTCAAACAGCGGTCCAAACTGATGGCTGTCAGTAGAAAGACACTCGCAAACATATTGATAATTTGAATAAGACTGTTGAACTTGCACATGAATTCTCCAAAAGGCCATTCATGATTGAGGGAAAGACTGATGATGCTGAAAATGAGGAAAAGTGTGAAAAGGAAATCAGCCAACGCCAGATTCAAGAACCAGACGGAGTTAACAGAGGTCTTCATCCTGTATCCTGTCACATAGATGACAAGGCCATTGCCAATAACACCCAGCACAAAAATGACACAGTAAATTATTAGAGAGATTATTTGCATAGGGGACAAAGATTCCTCTTCTTTCGAAGTTGTGTTGTTTGACAGAGGGGAACTCGATGATATCTCATGTCTTGATGAATTATCTAGAAAAATAAATATAGGACGTTTCAACTTTCGGAAACAGAGTAAAGCATTCATAACACCTTAATAATAACATCTGCAAATAGTTACTTCAGTATGAGCAGATTATGTTTTGCTGACTAGCTTGTGCAACACTTAGTTCCAGTACAAGAAAAGAGAGATAATCTCAAGCAATGGCATATAAAAGAAATACAATTACAGGTTATGAGAATGCTTTTATCAACTATTGCTTTTGTTTATGTAAAGCACATTGAATGACCTCTGTGTATGAAATGCACTAAATAAAGTTGATTTGACTTGAGAAGGAAGCAGGAGCAAAATAAGGGAAACTTTTTTTTTATATGCTAATCTTACCCATGGCGTAATCAATATTCTTGCTTTCAGTAGACGTTTCAGTAGAATGTCTAAAAAGTCTAAAGAGACACACAAGATCTCAATATCTCATTGCACAAAATCGGATTGAATGTCACATTGTGAAGACAAGAAATATGACTACCCTTTCATCATTTACTTATGTCAAAAAAAGGTTTGATAAACAGATGGTTGTTTTCTCAGAAAACAATTTCAGGCCAGAAATTCAGCCAATTCAGTTGTTTAATGTTGGATATGTTTGTATAAGGACACTGGTACATGACAATAATAAGGCAGGAACCTACCTTCCTTCACTGAACACATACATAATACTTATTCTGTACAATACTAATGTAGACATAGCACATTTTTCTGTTTCTTGTTAAGAAACTTTGTAGAAGAGAAGAGACAGCACTTGCCTTTTGTGTCTTCTGAGTGACAGGAAGCCCAGTCATTTCTGTTCATGCAGCTGCAGCTGCTGGTGATGAATGAAAGTGTAGTTCTCTGACTAGCGAGTAATAGACCACCAGATGGAGATAATCTCTATGAGGAAACAGTCTCATGAGATACATTTCAGGGTGTTGCCTTTGAATGAACAACTGATAATTAAGTTACTGGGTCTTGGAGCTAGTCAGGAAAATTAATTTGCAGGGCAAAGTAAAGGACATTAGCTAAGCCAAAAAGATAATAATTAATCCAAACCCATATACGTTGCAACCAGTGTTGCGCGGGTTTGGTCACAAGCGGCCCGCGGTCGCCCGATATTTTAATCAACCCGACCGCAACTCGGACCGCGAATATTAATTAGGACAAAATGATACCCGACCCGCGATCCGACCCGCTTATTTACAAAAGGTGTGCTTTTGGTTATAGCCTGCATGCAGTGTGACAGTATAGGCCATTTCTGTAAATCAAACTAATTTATTTGTGAAACTTTATGCAGTAGAACTACACGCAGTAGGCATGCAGGACATTTGCGCAGGAGAGAGAATGAGAATAAGAGCGCAAGCACGCACGCAACCACCAAGGATTAGAACACTAGGATAAGATTTGAAGGCCATGGACATCTTACATACATCTTTCTTTCGAAAACAGAAATGGTGAGGCAAGGTATAGGCAAGAGAGATACATTGCTGGTCAAAACGTTAGCGTAAGAACTGGTTGATAATGCTGAATGAAGCACAAAGCTTTACTAAAGCACATCCACTGTTTAAAGTCACAAACACAACGAACTAAGGTAACTTTTATGCATGCGCGAACCTATACATACCGGTAGATATGGCTGTGTAGTCTGTGCCATAACATTTATTCCTGCAGGCTGCCCGTTTTGGCTGTCATACTTTTAAATGGCTTCGCAAGAAGTAAGCCTATAGACCATAACTTGTACTACTGTCATCTTCTTTAAGAACTTTTCCAAATATTTCCCATAGCCTATCGCTTTCCCTGAAGGGGTGTCTTTATTATTTTAACTCGCGTCTTCAACTTCTTTACCTACTGTTGACTTTACTGTATTGATGCTAGCGTTCTCGTGATTTTCTAAGTAGGCCTATTTGTAGAAAATATATATTTAATTAATTTTAACTGACCCGTCCGCAAATGACCCGAATATCATTAAAATATTTTGTTTATGACTCATAACCGCGGGTGACCGCGGTCATCCGCGGGCAACCGCTTAATTTCGGGCAGACCGCGCAACACTGGTTGCAACCAACCCCATATACACCATTGATTGTTATATCATTGTCGGCTATGTTACAACAATAAAAGTTATTTCCAAATAGCCTTGCAATTTTCTACATTTTTGGATAACAACACCCTAATAAATCATATAGGGAGCATTTGACATAGTTCTGATATCTGAGATGAGGTTTTGAGAAAAGGCAGTTTGGAGTTGGGTAGGGTGTAGGCTTTGTCCGATTTGCACAAGCTCATGATTGCAAAACATTTTGTTCCAAGCTTCAAAGAACTCCAGTTTGAAACTAGAATTGCGGTTCCGAGGAACTGCAAGAGTGGGTTTGATCAGAGGCATGGAACTCGGCCTCATCCAAGGATTCCAACGGTACCTCATTTATGAAAATCGGACATACGGGTCAAAAGTTACATGCACACACCTTCATATACACAGACAGCCCAGCCCAGCCCATTAGAGCTCTGCCAGATGGCTCAGAACTCTGCCAGGTGCAAGCTTAAACAATTAGAGCTGTGATGTCACAATCGGAATTAGAATCCTTGAACATTCCGCCATTCATTTCAATGGGGCCCAAAAACGCCGAAAAATGGGAATACCGCAAAAACGACAAGGGCCAGCGACACAAAAGTAACAAGCAAGTTACACCGGTTCGGGCCTGAATTTTTGGAGTTCGAAATGCGTCGATAGCTCAAACGGTCTAGGAGCAGTAGTTCGTCCAAAAAGTGGGTGAATAGGAAGATATAACTAGAATTGCGGTTCCGAGGAACTGCAAGAGTGGGTTTGATCAGGGGCATGGAACTCGGCCTCATCCAAGGATTCCAACGGTACCTCATTTATGAAAATCGGACATACGGGTCAAAAGTTACATGCACACACCTTCATATACACAGACAGCCCAGCCCAGCCCATTAGACATTGCCAGATGGCTTAGAACTCTGCCAGGTGCAAGCCTAAACAATTAGAGCTGTGATGTCACAATCGGAATTAGAATCCTTGAACATTCCGCCATTCATTTCAATGGGGCCCAAAAACGCCGAAAAATGGGAATACCGCAAAAACGACAAGGGCCAGCGACACAAAAGTAACAAGCAAGTTACACCGGTTCGGGCCTGAATTTTTGGAGTTCGAAATGCGTCGATAGCTCAAACGGTCTAGGAGCAGTAGTTCGTCCAAAAAGTGGGTGAATAGGAAGATATAACTAGAATTGCGGTTCCGAGGAACTGCAAGAGTGGGTTTGATCAGGGGCATGGAACTCGGCCTCATCCAAGGATTCCAACGGTACCTCATTTATGAAAATCGGACATACGGGTCAAAAGTTACATGCACACACCTTCATATACACAGACAGCCCAGCCCAGCCCATTAGACATTGCCAGATGGCTTAGAACTCTGCCAGGTGCAAGCCTAAACAATTAGAGCTGTGATGTCATAATCGAAATTAGAATCCTGAACATTCCACCATTCATTTCAATGGGGCCCAAAAACGCAGAAAAACAGGAATAACGCGAAAACGACAAGGGCCAGCTACACGAAAGTAACAAGCAAGCTACACCGGTTCGGGCCTGAATTTTTGGAGTTCGAACTGCGTCGATAGCTCAAACGGTCTAGGAGCAGTAGTTCGGCCAAAAAGTGGGTGAAAAAGAAGATATAACTAGAATTGCGGTTCCGAGGAACTGCAAGAGTGGGTTTGATCAGGGGCATGGAACTCGGCCTCATCCAAGGATTCCAACGGTACCTCATTTATGAAAATCGGACATACGGGTCAAAAGTTACATGCACACACCTTCATATACACAGACAGCCCAGCCCAGCCCATTAGAGCTCTGCCAGGTGGCTTAGAACTCTTCCAGGTGCAAGCTTAAGCAATTAGAGCTGTGATGTCACAATCGAAATTTGAATTCTGAACATTCCGCCATTCATTTCAATGGGCCCAAAAAACGCAGAAAAACGGGAATACCGCGAAAACGACAAGGTGGGCTTGCTGGATCAAACCCACTAATAAGAAAACTTAAGAAGAACAATAGTGGGCTTGCTGGATCAAACCCACTAATAATAAGAAAACTTAAGAAGAACAATAGTGGTCTTGCTGGATCAAACCCACTAATAAGAAAACTTAAGAAGAACAATAGTGGGCTTGCTGGATCAAACCCACTAATAATAAGTAAACTTAAGAAGAACAATAGTGGGCTTGCTGGATCAAACCCACTAATAAGTAAACTTAAGAAGAACAATAGTGGGCTTGCTGGATCAAACCCACTAACTAGTGGACACAGGCAGAGTAGCTGTTTTCTTCTTAGAATTCTGCTGAAACACTCTTCCAGTATGAGGAAGGCATCAGTTTAGGTGGTGATGTGAAGCAACCACTTTAAAAAAAAAAAAAAGATACCCGCACACTGTTTCTATAAGCTCCCAGAGTGGTTGTGATACCCGCACACTGTTTCTATAAGCTCCCAGAGTGGTTTATTAGTACAACCACTCTGGGAGCTTATAGAAACAGTGTGCGGGTATCTTTTTATTTTTCAATTGTCGGCTAAGCCTTATACCCAGCACCTGTTTAAATTTGGAGATGTGCATGCACTCCACTCTTTAAGCAACCACTTTTTGTCATGACTCATTTCGTCACCACCACTTTTTGAAATCCCTCTCTTGAACTGCATATCAAAAGTGAAACAAATGAAAAAGTATATGTACTAGGCTACTCACATAGAATAGAATAGCAGTGCTAGATTAAGCATGTCCATCTGTTAATTGTGCTAAGAGAGGAGGTAGGCTACTCTTGGAAGAGTTGGGCCTTCAGGAGGTTTTTGAAATTAGAGGGATGACCCTGTAGGACCCTGTAGGAATGGGTAGCGCATTCCACCAACAGTGAGCTACAGATGAGAAAAGTTTGGATTGGCCAAGGTGTGGAGCAGTATGTCGGTTTCTTTTGGAGTACTCCAGCTAGCATATACAATATTTCTCAAAATCGGAATAAGGGCTTATTTAGGGTTCTGAAATCGAGATATGATGTTTACATGTGCAAACACAAAATTAGAATACTTAAAAATCCCGATCATGCCCGGGATACTGATGTGCATGTAAACTCAATCTTTGTCAGGGACACCATCTTTCATTTATGATTATGGTTAGGGGTACTTAGTAGACACTTTCATCTAAAGTGCCTAACAACATAAAACAATACAATAGCATTACATTATCAACATTATATTACAATAGCATTAAAAATAGCAGTAACAAAATAACAAACAATAAAATGATAATAAAAATGATAATCATCATAGTAACAGTAACCTTAAACATATTCAAAAATATGACACTTTAAAAAATAATTCATTAGACCTACAATATTATATAATTTAGGGCTCTACCTTCTTCTTTGGCCCGTTTCTCTTCTGCCACCAGCTTCTTTCTCAACACACATGTATCGTAATATCATGAATTCAGCCCCACAGGGGGCGTTATCTGATCTTACTGCAAGAGCAGGCGAGCTGTTGTGGATTTCCTGTTTTTATTCTGAACTCTGTATGAGTTTTCTCTCTTCTACAGTATTTCATGCTTCTGGAGACACATGAGGAAAGAGGGGAAAAACTCAAGTGGTAAGCACACCTTAAATTATTGTAAGCGAAGTATTGTCATTTTTCCTGAATACATTTTTCCATAACAGTAAAATTGCATTCAGATTTTTAAAAATACATGTTATACATAAGAGATGTCAGTTCATAATTTGCATACAGTAGATTTTATTAATATATTAGCCCACCCATTTACCTGTACTTGTAACTAGATACTACTAGGGTACTGTAATTGTGGTTTATCTGTTTAAAGAAATGTCTGTATATGCAGAAATATGTAAATATTGGATAATCAGATAATATCAGATGCTACCAGTGATATTACAATATCACTGTGTTTGTGATACAATATCTCCATGTTTAAAATGTTGTGGGCCATTTTTGTCACTTCTTAGACATTTCTCTGGTACTCCTATTGTATGGTGTTGGATACATTGGATGACCTTACAGCAACACTTCACTATGGGTAAGAATATCAGAGACATCACATCTAGAATGTGCAGACTGAATTCCTACCCTTTTGCCCCTCTGTGTTTTATGCATATAAGATGCTATTGGGCTGATAGATTTCTTTTTGTCCTTTTTCATTTTGTAGATAACTCCTCAAGTAATGGAACAACATCAAACCAGAATCCAACATCTCTCAACTCCATACAGATATTTTGTATGGTCACATTCAGTATAATTTTTGTGCTGGGTGTTATTGGCAATGGCCTTGTCATCTATGTAACAGGGCACAGGATGAAGACCTCTGTTAACTCCGTCTGGTTCTTGAATCTGGCGTTTGCTGATTTCCTTTTCACGCTTTTCCTCATTTTCAGCATCATCAGTCTTTCCCTCAATCATGAATGGCCTTTTGGAGAATTCATGTGCAAGTTCAACAGTCTTATTCAAATTATCAATATGTTTGCGAGTGTCTTTCTACTGACAGCCATCAGTTTGGACCGCTGTTTGACTATATGGGTGGTGGTCTGGGCTCACAACAAACGCACTCCAAACAAAGCCAGGCTCATTTGTGTGTTTATCTGGCTCCTCGCCCTGGCATGTAGCATTCCCTTCATAATCTCGCGCAGAGTAGAAAATAACAGGTGTGCAAAGTCTGAAGCCAAACTGACAACCAAGCAGCTTGCAGTGTTCCGTTTTGTGGTTGGATTTCTGATCCCATTCCTCATAATCACATGTTGTTACGTGGCCATCGGTGTCCGTGCCAGACGAACCAACAGGAGGAAGAAGATGAGGCCTTTCCTCGTCATCCTGGCAGTCATCTTGGCCTTCTTCATCTGCTGGCTACCCATTCAAATCGTCGACCTCATTATGACAGATCAGTTATACCTTCACAGCATTAACCCAAACCTTTTCAACGGTGATGTGTACTACATGGCACGAAAGATCTCTCCAGTGGCAGCCAGCTTGGCCTTCCTGAACAGCTGCATGAACCCTTTTCTGTACATGTTCATGTGCGAGGAGTTTCTGCAGAAGCTGAAGCGCTCAGTGTTTGTGGTGCTGGAGCACGCCTTCGCTGAGGAGCATCTGGTCTATTTCTCCTCCCAGTTCTCGGTCACATCGCGCCAGTCTGTGTCCTCAGGGACAAACCAAAGAAAAGGAACTCTGACCTCCCTGGTAGCCTTTGGGAGGACACCATCCGTAGGAGAATGAGCAGATGCTGTGGTGTAAATCCACTGCTGGGTAGAGAGAGTTGACTTCAAAAGCTTCATCCATACTGTGTTTAGCACTCTCAAATTATATATTTTTTTCTTGCTTGTTTGATTTGGTTTGGTCTGCTTTGAAGATATTCACTTTTGGAAAATATTTGTTAATATGCTGTGTCATTTGGTGTATTGCATTTTGCTGTTTATGAGAAATAAAGTCTGAGAATAAAAAGTATTTTCTATTTTTATTGCAGAAGTGTTCTGCCCTTCACAATAGGATCCAAAGCTTCATGACAGTGACTTCTGTGTGTATATGCTGTGTAGTGGGTGCTAGTGAAATAATGTGTCTGTGTCCCATGTATAGTGTGTGCCTGTTAGACTTTTGTACTGATACATTTCCCATGTGGACAATAAAGATCGACCAGTATCTATTCTGGTGAAAATGTTTATGTAGACTCTTAAGTCTTTTTCTCACAAAGTGCCATAACATCTTTGTATGTTCATAGTGTCCAGATCAGAAATGTTTACCTATTGGACTGTATTGACTTGCCTCAGAAGGACTTGCATAATCTGATGTGCTGTTATTTCCTGATTTCATTTCACATTGTCTCAATTCTTATCTCCTGTTCTCAATCAGCAGGTACACGCGACCCTCCACCCTCAGAAGAGTGTGTAGGCCTACATAAACAGGACATGATCACCTCTTCAAGGGGAAATGAAAAAGTTAGTTATCAGCAGAAATCTGATCATAATCTGCAAAAACCTTCTTCTTTGTCATTTCCACACAGCAACACAGTTGCACAATCTCACTTTGGCATCCACCCCTGAACATATTTTGAACTAATAGTTCACATAGTTTTCAATCACACATCACATTATTGGGGGCCAAGCAGCGAAGCTGCGAGGCAACCCTTAGTGATTCTACCTTTTCTTATTATTATTACACACTCTTTCCGCTGTCATTGGAGTCTATGGCAGCCCATAGAACCGTACAGTAAAAAGTTGTGAAATTTTGCACATTGATTCAGGACAGTATAAAAATGAATTTGAGCAAGTTTTATGCCTGAACCACAGACAGTCTAGCGCCACCAATGGGTCAAAGTTGACATTGCATCCATGCAATTAACTTTTGAACCGTATGCCCGATTTTAAATATCGTAACATCTTTGGAAGTCTTGGATGAGGCCAAACTCAACGCACCCCATGACGTCAATTTCCGCCATGTTGGATCTTCCGCCATATTGTATTTCATCAAAAACACTTAAAAGGCATCAAAGTTCGCAAAGTGTGTCCGTTTTTCACGAAACTTGACGCAGATGATCTTCAGACCATGACTCATAAATGCATTGCTTTTAGGAGCCATATTCAAAACCCGTCACCCGTCACAACCAATCAAGTTTGGCGGCGAAGCCGCCAAACAGGAAGTGAAGTGATATCTCAGCAAGGCTTTCACGTATCAACACCAATCTCAGTACATAGTCTCAAGACCCAATTAGGAGGAGGCTCAATAAATTTGACGACTTTTGACCTATAGGTGGGGCTATAATTACCAAAATTACGTTTTGGCCTGTAACGGGTCATGTGTTTGGAATTAAAGCATATTAGTGATATCTGTTAATACCTTGAGAGGTCCTTAGGCCGACACATGCCAACATGTGACGTCAACATAATTGATTCGACCGCCATATTGGATTTCACCAAAAACATTTAAAAGGCATCAAAGGTCACAAAGTTTCTCTGATTTTCATGAAACTTGACGCAGATGATCGGCAGACCATGACTCATAAACGCATTGCTTTTTGGAGATATATTCAAAACCGGTTGCCTGTGACGACCAATCACGTTTGGCGGCAAAGCCGCCAAACAGGAAGTGAAGTGATCTCAGCAAGGCTTTCGCGTATCAACACCAAACTCAGTACAGGGTCTCAGGACCCAATTAGGAGGAGGCTCAATACATTTGATGACTTTTGACCTATAGGTGGCGCTATAATCACAAGAAGTGGGCTCATATTTCAGCAATGCTTTCACATATTGAAACCAAACTTAGTATATGGACTTGGGACCTCATCCTGAGGACAGACAATAATTTTAGCAACCTTTGACCAGTAGGGGTGCTATAATTTGCAAAACTTTCTCGTATCAACAGCAAACTTGATATGTGGACTTGTGACTACAACCTGAGGACGCACAATAAATTTGGTGACTTTTGACCACTAGGGGTGCTATAATTATCAACACTTTCTCGTATAGACACCAAACTTGGTATGTGGACTTGTGACAACATCCTGAGGATGCACAATCAATTTTGCGACCTTTGACCACTAGGGGTGCTATAATTTGCGACACTTTCTCGTATCGACACCAATCTTACAAGGATTCGGGACCACATCCTGAAGACGCTCAATATATTTAGTGACATTTGACCACTAGAGGCACTATAATTATCAACACCTTCTCGTATCGACACCAAACTTGGTATGTGGACTTGTGACTACAACCTGAGGACGCACAATACATTTGGTGATGTTTGAGGCATGCGTATGTGTGGGGGGCTATTAGGGTGTGTGGGAAAGGAGGTTTATCTGTGTATGTGTGTGTGTGGGATGGGGGGTTAATTGGGTGTGTGTATAATGTAACAACATTGGGTTGCCATGACAACTCCTGCTCAACTGCTTGGCCCCCACATTGCTGCTTGCAGCTATATTTAAGTATGTTTTCTTACAGAACAGGACAGCATTAGAATAGTCTGTTTTTGATACTCTAAGTATGAAAAGACAAATTAAGTACTGTATGATAAAGTGGACAACTACCTGTCACCAACTCTGAATAGTCAACCATTATTCAAGACACCATTTTGACCTACATAGAATACAAGACCTACTTTTCATTCTACTAACAGTAATCCTTTAAATAATGTCCTAAATATCCAAAATGCAAAGAGAATGTAGAAATGCTGGTGACCAGATTCTGACATCTCACCCATCTCATGAGCAACTCTTTGTATATATATATATATAAACTCTTTGTATATATATATATATATATATATATATATATATATAAATACCCACTGCACAATAGAAACAGTAGAAGATAAAAAAATACTAAAAATACTAAAAAAACTAAATCAAATATCCACATAGTGTGCTTAAGGATGATCAAGTATGAGGCGCTTGCAGTAATAGGGCAGGGACTAAACCTGTAGTTCCGTATGCATGGTAAGGTGCTCTATGAGAGTGAGTGTCATGGTGATGGTGCAAATAAGTAAGTCCAACAGTGCAAGAATAAAGTCTAGAGACCAGCATAAAATAAATATGGACATACAAGAGAATAATGTAGACAAGTAATATAAAAACTATATCAGTGCAAGAATAGGTTGAAGTAATAGGGTTACAGTATTAAATAAAAAGTATTAAGTGCGGCCACAATCCAGGCTGTGGGAGGGAGGGAGGGGATATACATTATGTGCTAATATACTGTAGCATGTAAACAGTGTAACAGTAAAACAGTAGGCTAGTGGACAGTACGTACACAATCATGGAGAAGGTGGAGAGGCAGACAGGCTATGCAGAGAAGTCTATCTCTCCTCTACCCTTAAGTGAAGCATTGAACAGTTCAATGGCCCTGGGGACAAATTACTTCCTCGGTCTGTCAGTTGTGCATGACAGTGAGCTAAGTCTCTAGCTGATCAAGCTCTTCTGCTTTGTAATAGTGCTGTGGAGTGGATGACATTAATTGTCCAAGATGTTGATCAGTTTGTTCAGGGTCCTTTTGTCTGATATTGAAGTGATGCACTCCAGTTCGGCTCCCACGACAGAGCCAGCTTTCCTTACCAGCCTGTCTAGTCGCCAAGCATCCTTCTTCTTTGTGCTTCCTCCCCTGCATACCACAGCATAGAAGAGGACACTGGCAACAACAGACTGGTAAAACATCCTGAGGAGTTTACTGCAGACTTTGAAGGACCACAACCTCCTCAGGAAGTACAGCCTGCTCTGCCCTTTCTTGTAGAGTGCTTCAGTATTGGCTGACCAGTCCAGTTTATTGTCCAGGTGTAAGCCCAGATACTCGTAGGTGTTTACCTCCTCCACATTGACCCCATCAATGGAGACTGGTAGCAGAGCAGGCTTAGACCTGCGGAAATCCACCACCATCATTGAGTTGAAGGTGGTTGAGTTTGCACCATTGCACAAAGTCCTCCACCAGGCTCCTGCACTCCTCCTCTTGCTCGTCCCTGATACACCCCACAATTGCAGTATCGTCAGAGAACTTCTGCATGTGGCATGACTCAGTGTTGTAGCAAAAGTCAGATGTGTACAGGATGAACAGGACTGGAGAGAGCACAGTTCCCTGTGGAGCGCCGGTGCTGCTGATCAGTGTCAGAGAGACAGTTCTTTCAGTCTGACGAACTGTGGCCACTCGGTCAGGTAATCAGATAATAGATAATAGAAGTCAGATAATAGAAGGTATGCAACATTAGTCTGTCAAAAAATGATCTGATAATAAGATGTTATTTTACAAGCCAATTTATAACCCTATAATTAGACTGGGGAATAAAACGGTCCATTTTAGGAGATATCTAGTGCCCCCTTATGGTGTTTTGACATCCATATTAATTGCCAATGACTATTCACAATACACTCCAGCTTCTACCTGAATCTCTGACTCAAATTGGTAACATAACGTTATGCTGTGAGTGTCAAGCAACCCATTGCTATTTTGAAAGTTTCCTCTACTGTCATAATCATAGCACTTCAGCCTAGACACAAAGGGCTATATTTTAACGGTCTGAAACGGGAGTATCTTTGCGCAAAACGCAAGTCACTTTGTGGGCGGATCTTGGCCGCTGATGCTATTTTACCGGCGGGATATTTGACTGTTGCGCCCGACGCAAATCTAAAATGGGGTGGTCTGAAGTAGCTACATTAATCATGAGTGTGGTTTGGGCGTAACGTGCAATTAACCAATCAGAGCGTCATCTCACATTCCCTTTAACAACAGGGCGTGGGACGCATGATAGAGCCCAAAGTGTCAAAGTGTTAGGAAAGTCTTACGCACCACGACAGAAGTCTCAAGTGAACACTACATATCTGGTTTACAAAAGCAACACCATAAGCTGCATTATTCTGCACATTCTTGTCCTAACCAACAACAACAACACGTTACCATTTGTCGGTCCCAGTGTTGACCACTGAATTTGTGTCCCAGGTTTCAGTGGTCTTGTCAAGGAAAGTAACATAAAGCATAAAGGAAGGATGAATCCTAATTTAATATTGTAATACAGTGTACAGTCGAGGTCACTGGAGAGTCCAGTCACTGGTTAATCAGTATTCCTGGCTACATTTACATTTGGCAAATGCTTTTTTCCAAAGCGACCTACAGCAATGGAATAACATTGAAGCTACATAGTTACAGCGACAGCAATAGAATAACATTTAAGCTACAGTGAAGAGACCATATCGAGGAATTACCACTGCATCTGTCAGTAGTACTAAAGGATAGAAGTGTCTGTATTTTAAGTACTACAGTAGTCAAAGTGTGAGGAGAAGTGGTAGAAGAGGAGGTAGGCCTAGAGGAGGGAAGAGAGGGAGTATGTGTTGGGTTACAGTAGGTATGGTCTGATTGCCCAGGTGAAAAAAAATCTATTAAAAATATACTTTTTAAAAGTGTACTAAGTACAGTGCGTACTTTTTTCGTCAAATCCAAGTGTAGTTAAGTGTATTCAATTATGTATTAAGTTCAACTTAAAATCTATTGGCTTTTTTGCTGTACCCTACCCTTGGGTGAACTTGTGATTTGATAGTCTCTTGAACAATGTGTTTGCTTGACCGTTTTATTGTGAGCCCTATGTGTTTAGCTTGGTTTATTGATGGCTAGTGGGGGTTTAGCGTAGCAGTCACTTGCTACCGAAGCTGCAGGGGGAGCTATGTCGTGAAAAATGTGAGCCCAAATCAGGCGAAAACCCAGAAACAGCGAAGGAATAACCAGACCTGCATAGGGCTTCTTTAAAAGGCATTACAGTATAACTAATAATAGTGTAGTGGTGTATTTTGAATACACTCTTATCATCCTCATTTCTATTCATTTGGCATGCTTCTGTAATATTTTAAATTAACTTCAAATGTACTTCCTGACTACAATAAGTGCCTTGAAAGTTTGCAGTTATGTTAATAAAAGTATAGTCTTAAGATAAGTATATTGCAATTTATGTATAATATTAGTGTGATTTAAAATTGTACTATTAGTACTCTCCTACCTATTCTGTTACATGAGAAATTACACTTTGATTATGAGAAAAACATTTTATTTACATGAATGAAAACAAAACATAATATTCATCCATAACAAAAGTAAAAAAAAATTCTGAAAGTTATGGATCTCTTGAGCATATCTTTTCAAGATCTTTTTGCAACTATTGTGTCGCGATACTCTACAGCCTCATGGGTAGACCATCAATTCAAAATGCAGATTTCATGAAAAACAAAAGTTGTTTGCCCTCTAAGCTTGAAATTGTTTACTGGACACCCAGCCTACAAGCCGACAACTTAACTCTAACACGGCTAAATTTGTAATGCATGATCATTTATTGCTTATTTGTTTGCAAAGTCTTCTGGCCCAGAAAGAAAACCATGGTGGGGGTCCTCCCCAGAATCTTTTTTAATTTGTTTGATTTCCTGTATTCTGGTGCATTTTGGGGATGGCCAATACTAAATTCAATCAGATTCATAGCCTACATCCTGATTTGTTGACATTGAGGCAATGATTCCATGCAAAGGCTTTAGCTTCAGGGCCCCCTGACCCCTTGGGCCCCTGGGCCTGGGCCCGGTAGGCCCGTGCAGTAATCCATCGGTGGCCAGAGATTAATTGGCCCGTAATTTTTCTTGACGTTTCTTGATATTTCAGTCATTTCACACACACACAATTCAATGGGATGGAAAGCTTTCTGACCCCGATATGTGCACACATTTTTCTTGTGACGTGAACTGTGAAGGGGTCAATAAAAACAAGAAGCTGCAGTTAAGGACATTCTTCATAATGTCATCCATTTCATTAACTGTTTGACCCGGGTGTTGGCCTGCATTGAGATCAATTCAAGGCAAGGGCTTCATCTGTAGCCATCCACACAATGAACCAAGCAGTCCAGCACTACCACTGTCCTAGCGCTCCTTTAGGGCAGCACTGATGGCACTCTTCAAGGCAGACAGCCACGTGAGCTTGTTGTCCTCTTTCTCAGTTGCACAGATCCACTGACGCTTTGGGCCCTCCAGCACAAACGCGTTCTGAACATCTATGAAAGGAACACCAGAACGGAGTCAATGTATTTCAGCAGACTGAATGCAAAACATATTTGGTAGTAGCACCACATACAATAAAAATTTGCAACACATGCAGTTTCAGTTCTCCTTGAAGTCATCAGAAGAACAAGCCAAAAGGACAGATGAAAAAGAACATGTACTATTGCCTGTACTGTACCAAGCACACAGACAGCTAGTTTGGCTCCATTTGCCAACCTGATCTACCTGCAGTTACACTGAAGAGTCAGAATTGATCAGATGTTCAAAAAAGTATTAATATAACAATCGTTACCAGTGATAACAACGCATTACGCAAACGTCTCCAATTAGGCCTCTTTCTCATAAAATTCGTTACAAGAATGAGCGTCATGGTGTAGCACTCCACCATGCGTAAAGGCATTAGAAAACTATGCAGCTAGTCATTCCGCGTTACCCAAAAGTAGCTAGAAAGTGGCTAGAGAACCATAGATTATACAACTGCCTGTATCCGAATCTAGCAGGCATCTTCATGGCCCACTGTTGCAATTCCTTCGTTTGTGTTTTGCAGAAGGCAGGTAGGCTAATCCAGTGGTCAAAATGACACGATAAGCATGTGTGAGTTATACGAGTGATTTTTATCGAGGGAGCTCCAATATAAGTGATAGACTATATAACCATAAGTAATGACCCAACGGTGAACCTGCGCACGAAACAACTTTAGGAAACACTTTTGATTGGTGCAGCTACTTTCATCCAAACAAAAACTTTTCAAAGACAGCAATGACTGGCAATTGCCTGCCCAATGTTCTTTCTGTTATTTTTTTTGTTTTGTTTTATTGACTATGCACCTCTGCATTTTAATCATTTGCAATGACGTTGATATGATTCCCCTCAAATTGAGCTAATAAATAATAATAATAATAATAATAATAATAATAATATGTTTATTTTATATAGCGCCTTTCTCAAACCCAAGGTCGCTTTACATAGTAGGGAGGCAAGGAAACACAACAACAAACAAACAAAACAATACAGCAAAGGCAGGTTATCTGTATGGAGCTACTGTATGTGTTGGGTGTGGAGGAGAAGTGATCATTAAACAGAAAGGTCTTGAGATGTGCTTTGAATAAAGGAAGAGAAGGACAGGCACAAAGAGGTTGGGGGAGGGAGTTCCAGAGTTTGGGGGCTAGGATCTGAGCGGGAAGGAGTGTAAGGGGTCAGGAGGTCGCGGATGTACTGTAGTGGGGAGCAAGGTTGTGAAGGGCTTTGAAGGCGAGTAGTAGTACTTTGTATTTGATCCGGGACGGAACTGGTAGCCACTGAATGACTACCGCCCAGTAGCCCTGACGTCTACAGTGATGAAGTGTTTTGAGAAGCTTGTGAAAAACATTATCTGCTCATCCCTCCCTGCCTCCTTCGACCCCCTCCAATTTGCTTACAGAGCCAACAGGTCTACAGAGGATGCCATCTCAAACCTCATGCACACCACCTTAACTCACCTGGAGGAGGGGAATGGGAATTATGTGAGGATGCTGTTCATTGACTTTAGTTCAGCATTCAACACGATAGTACCTCTCACCTTGGTCACAAAGATGAAGGCCTTAGGACTGAACACCACCCTGTGTCACTGGATATTTGACTTCCTCACCAACCGTTCACAAGTGGTTAGAGTGGGGGGTCTGACATCTGACTCATTAACCATCAGCACTGGTGCTCCCCAAGGCTGTGTTTTGAGTCCACTGCTGTACAACATCTACACACATGACTGCAAAGCCAACAGTAGTCATACCTCCATCATCAAGTTTGCAGATGACACAGTGATCTTGGGCCTGATTAGTAACAACAATGAACAGCTCTACTTGGATCAGGTTGATGAGGTGGCACAGTGGTGTCAATCTAACAGCTTGACACTGAATATCAATAAAACCAAGGAAATGGTAGTGGATTACAGAAGGAAGCAGCAGAACTACAGTTACACCCCACTAATGATCAGCGGGCAACCTGTAGAGAGAGTCACAAGTTTTAAATACCTTGGTGTCCACATTACTGAAGACTTAACATGGACTGTTAACACTCAACATGTTCTGAAGAAGTCCAGACAACGACTCTACTTCCTTCGTCAGCTAAGGAAATTCAAAGTTTCTACATCCATCATGAAGGCCTTCTACACTTCAGCGGTTGAGAGTGTTCTAACTGGTAGCATCATCACCTGGTATGGGAACTCCACAGTTAGAGATTGTAGTACTCTGCAGAGAGTAGTGCGCTCAGCTGAACGTACTATAAGAACTCAACTCCCTGCTCTACAAGAAATCTATTCCAGAAGAGTACTCCTAAGAGCCCAAAAGATTCTGAAGGACTCTTCTCATCCTAACAATGGATTATTCCTACCGCTGAAATCAAGAAGACGCCCTTTGTAGTCACAAAGCCAGAACTGAGAGACTCAGGAGAAGTTTTTATCCCCAGGCCATCCGAACACTGAACTCACACTATACTGACTTTGCACACATTCACTCCTCAGCACTCTCAAACAGTTCCCAACTCTGAACTCACACTATACTGACTTTGCACTCATCCACTCCTCAGCACTCATGACCCCCCCCCCCCCCCACACACACACACACACACACACACCTACATGACTTTTAGCACTTTTACATCCCTCTCCCTATGCTGCAGACCTTTTATTTATTTTCTTATTCATCACACGTCAAAACACACACACACACACACACACACACACACACACACACACACACACACACACACACACACACATATCTGACTTTCTCCAACTTTTGCACATCTCTATAGAACTTTTTATTTATTATTTTTGATTTCTCCTCCATCTATCTACCCATGTCCTTGATTGCCTAGCCTTTCTGCCCCCCCCCCACCCCCCCACCCCCATCCCCAACACACACACACAAAAAAACACACACTCTTACATCATCACTGTCATCACCTCACATACATACAGCACACTGCTTGCTACAGTAAGCCTCCTCTACATACTTGCTGCACACTGCCCCCCCCCCTCCCTACATACACAGCACATTGTCTTCAGGATCTTCTCCAACACACATCCTCTACTTACTTACAGCATACTGCCCCCACCTACCCACACACACACTATACACACACACACACACAGTCACTGCTTCACTCCCCTCCCGCCCACACACACATCTTCACTGTCATCACTCACATACATCATACTTGCAGTACACTGCCCCCCCCTCTCCCCTACATACACAGCACATTATTCCATCAGGAAGCTTCTCCAACACACATCCCCAACATACTTACAGCACACTGCCCCCCCCCCCTACATACACAGCACATTGTCTTCAGGATCTTCTCCAACACACATCCTCTACATACTTACAGCATACTGCCCCCACCTACCCACACACACACTACACACACACACACACAGTCACTGCTCCACTCCCCTCCCGCCCACACACACATCTTCACTGTCATCACTCACATACATCATACTTGCAGTACACTGCCCCCCCCCTCTCCCCTACATACACAGCACATTATTTCATCAGGAAGCTTCTCCAACACACATCCCCAACATACTTACAGCACACTGCCCCCGCCCCCCAATACACAGCACATTGTCTCATGAGGAAGCTTCTCCAACACACATATTGCACACTGCCCTCTCCCCACATACACAGCACACTATCCCATCTCCCTTGTCATCCCCCCAACACACACACCAAGACCCTTGGCAGTTGGGTTAGCCCCTTGAGCCGTGGATCTGCCCAAGGTTTCTTCCTTGGTAAGGGAGTTTTTCCTTGCCCCTGTTGCTCTTGGGTGCTCCTTGTTGGTGCCCCCCCCCCCCCCCCCCCCCAATCGCAATCCTCCCCCACCTTTCTTATGCAGCCCTTGCCACTTAATCTACTAAACCCCTCTTCTACTGCACTTTTTACCCCCCCCCCCCATAAATGCACAAATAGGCTGACACCATACTTAATTTCACTGCATTTCTTACTTCCAGTAACTATATGCATGTGACAATAAACTTCCTTGTATCCTTGTATCCTTGGAGTTGATGGAGAATGGGGGTGATGTGTGCTAATCGTCTGGTATGGGTGAGGAGCCTGGCTGCAGAGTTTTGAATATATTGTAGTCTTTGAAGGGATTTAGTGGGGAGACCAAGGAAAAGTGAATTGCAGTAATCTAGACGGGACATAATGAAGGAGTGAACCAAGGTCTGTGCATCACTAACAGAAAGGAAGGGTCCGAGGCGGGCAATGTTACGGAGCTGAAAGAAGGCAGTCCTAGTGAGTGATTTGATATGAGGATCAAAGCTAAGGGTGGATTCAAGCTGAATGCCAAGGTTTTTAACAACAGGGGTAGAGTGGACAGATGAACCATCAATGTTGAGAGTGAGACGGGGAGATTTGGTGAGGATGCTTTTAGGACCAATCAGCAGAATTTCGGTTTTGTCTGTGTTGAGCTTGAGACAATTGTTTTGCATCCATACTTTTAAGTCAGAGAGGCAGTCAGTGAGGAAGCGTGGTGGGGGTCAGAGGGAGAGGGAGTGGTAAGATAGAGTTGGATGTCTTCTGCATAGCAGTGGAAGTTGAGACCGTGGCTGCGAATAATCTGGCCAAGAGGGAGGATGTATATGAGAAAGATGAGGGGCCCAAGTACAGAACCCTGGGGGACACCATGAGTGACAGGGGACTTGGAGGACTGATGTGAACCAAGTGTTACAAACTGTTTGCTGTTAGTATGGTCAGGTATGACTGAAACCAATTGAGGGCTGTGCCAGAAACACCAATAGCAGACAGACAGGAGATTAGAACATTGTGGTTGATGATATCGAAAGCAGCACTAAGGGGTCAAGGAGGATGAGAGCTACACTGCCCACAGCATGTTGAATGCGTGGGAATCCTGCATGTGCTATTGTTATTGCCATGGTTTACGTGTGGTAATGAATGAAGCCATGCCGCATGTGAGCGTCAAGGAGATTAGATTACGCTAGATTACATAGGCTACTCTACATTATGGTTTGTCTGTTTATTGTATGATACAACGAAATGAAAAGCGACAGACCATATTCATAGACTTTGGTGGAAAAGTGTAGTTTGGGTGAAGACATTACATTTTGAAGCTAATCCAAGTCATTTAATTGTTTTTTTGAATTCGGTTTCATGTTCACGAAAGCTGGTAACAGGGTTCCCACACCCAGGGATGGGCACAAATACATCAAAATGTATTTCCAAATAAAATACCAAATACCCACCTTAAAAATGTATCAAAATAAACAACAAAATACAGCAGCCAAAAAATTTATCAAAATAAAATACTGTATTTTTGTATTTTCAAAATACGACAAAATACTTTTTTCTAAAAGCCTTTTTCGTCCATCCCTTGAAAACAAGAGACTCCTTCCATAATCAGTCAACAGATTAGATATGCTGACCCCTCATGTTAGACATCCCAATATAAACCTATGCCAGGGTCGGTGTCAGCGGGTGGGGGTGGGGCATGAGCACTGACCTCACTTATTATTTTTCCAAAATTGCCATATAAGAGCATCCTTCGAGCCTTTTGGATAACTGAAACAATATGTTCATGGGGCTCACACAGCGTTAAATAGAATAGTTGCATAGGCTACAATACAAGCAAATAGCCTATAACAGACTCACCACTATCAGGCCTAGGCTACAGCTGAGTGCAAAATCTCATCATCACTGTGTCTTTCCATTCATTTTGAAATGTTCTTGTAAGATCCTGCTCAAAAGCCAATTGTACATAGGGCCTTCTGATAATATTGCAACATTGAACGTAGACTATGTGATCGCTCGAAATGTTCTTTAAAGTATATAACTCTAACACATTTACGATTGGATTCCATGGACCTCAACAAAGGAACCAATCACAGAACGGAGGGGGGACAGCAAGACAATGATGACACACTGAAGCGGTTATGAGCTACGTACAGACGCATTTGATAGACATTCGTAGCGCCCAATAAACGGCTCTGGGCATTCATAAACCACGTCTCAAATACGAGAAAATTAATGTGTAGTTCCCAGACCCAAACTCAACGAGATGAGGTCTGGCGTTAGCCAGGCTATGTGGCTAGGCAGAGGCACCAAATGTGATGGAAAGGGCGAACAGGACACTCGGCATGGCTTTTAGTATCTGCTCTGACAGTCCACTTTTATTGACTGTTAGTCTACTGTTTGAGTTTAGAGATGTACTGTTTTACAGCAACAGGAATGCCGACTCTACAACTGTTGCACTTCCCAGCCAGTTGGCGTAATAGATTGCCCACTTTGAATCAGTGACAATAATTCAAAGACAAACAATTCAAATGGATGACTTATTTAGAAATTTAAGCTAGGTAGCATTTCATCACAGATGAATAATTTTGTATACACCTGAAACTGATGTGTGCACAACCTCTATCAATGTAAAAAAAAGTAAAAAAAACATTAATACCATCCAATCAGTTAAGCCAATTAGAAGCCAAGTATTATGACATTATCAATAATTTCTTATTTAAAATGTGTAAAATTGGAAATGTCCTCGTTTGAGGTATCTTGTCAAGTTACCATAGCACTGAAATATTTCACAGATCAGAGAACATAGACAAATTTTGTCTAGAAAAAGCAGTCCAGCAAAGGAAAATAAACTCTCTACTGAAGCAGAGGGGCTTGACCATGCAAGGGTACCACAGACAGACAGAGACAGAGATTTTGTGCTTTATAGATAGTTAGATAGATGTCATCACAGTGTTTCACAGAAAGTATTTTACAGTATTTTGAAAATACAAAAATACACAACACTGAAGTATTTTGATACAAAATACGAAGGCATTTTCATTATCTCAATAAAATACAAATTACAAAATAGTATTTTGTATTTGAAATACGTATTTTAAATACATGTATTAGAAATACTGCCCATCCCTGCCCACACCTTGGTTAAGATCAAATTCAAGGACCTTTCAAGGACTTTCCAGGCCCAATATCCTCAAAATCAAGGACCTCATGTGTCGATAAATTTCAAGTGCGGGCATGGTTAAATCATGTTACCTTCAACAGACCAAGGATACCTTGTCGCAGTCTTCTTTTATTTTTGGTCATATGACAGATGGTAGGCCTATTCTATTTTTCATGTTTGTATTTTGCATAAAAATGAACTGAAATAAACTTTTTCTAAACAAGTTAAACTCGTTACCATGAACCTGTTGGTTTATTCATCAATATGTTAAATTAAATATTTGGGCAACAAACACTACACGAGGGTAACACGCAGAAATCACGCTGGCTGTGTAGTTCTAACCAACGTAAATCAGGCATACGCATAGGATATCGACAGAAGTGGTGGCGAAATAATGGAAACATGTTAATAAGCGTATGGATTTTTTTCGTCAAAAAGAAATTCAAGGACTTTCAAGGACCTCTATTTATTTATGTCTGTTTTCAAAAACTTTCAAGGGCCTTGAATTTTTTTTCCAGATTCACAAACTTTCAAGGATTTCAAGGACCCGTGGGAACCCTGTGGTAATTTGGCCTTGGCCTTACACACCGATGTATGTGGAGGTGCGAGTGGGACAGTTTTTGCAATGATGCCATTAAAATAGCATACCCCCACTTTAAAAATCCCCACTACACCACTGCAGAGATATTGAGAAGTCATATAGTACACTTACATTTGGTGTCAGCTATGTCTCTGAGGACAAGACTATGGAGCGCCACAGAGGCCAAAAAGGTATGGGATGTCCTGAGAGCATGGCTGTATGGCTGGCTGGAGACGTGCCTCTCACTTAGCACCAGAGCATCATTAAAAAGGAACAGTCCCAAGTCTCTGACCTGCTCGTACATCCTGACAAGAAGCACCATAGAGTAAAGAGAAAGGAATTAATAACAACAAACAAGTTGTCTATGATTCTTTGATGAAGTCATATGATTTCCTATCTTATTACAATGAAGATTATGTGTGCGTCATGTACAACACATATCATCAAAATGATTGTTGTGCTGATCTGTAACAACTTCGGTATTATCTTAGGGGCTTGGTTAGTAATGCAATTAGTTTACCTTCTTTTCTTCTCATTCTCATTCATTTGATGATCGAACGTATTACAAATATTACATTTTGTCTCTGGCTTCTTGTCTTACCTGAGGGATGCAATGATGTCCTCATTTGAGCACTTCAATAATGCCACATCTTGTGTTGTGATTAAATATCTGTCCCCCTCTTTTAAATTCTGAAATTACAAGTTTTGTATCAATTCCCACCATATTTAATAGAAACTGCAGAACTGTATATTGTTTTGCTTAATTGCAAGACAGAATACAGAAAAATAATCTTTGTATCTCAATTATGTTTGATCGGAATTTGATTCAAATTAATTGCACAGCCCTAGTGCACACTGAAGCAATGCTGTGCCAAACATACCCCTGAACTGTCACACTATACTGACTTTGCACTCATTCACTCCTCAGCACTCATGACCCCCCCCCCCCACACACACACACACACACCTACAAGACTTTTAGCCCTTTTACATCCCTCACCCTATGCTACAGACCTTTTACTTATTTTCTTATTTCATCACACGTCAAAACACACACACACACACACACACATATCTGACTTTCTCTTTTGCACATCTCCATAGAACTTTTTATTTATTATTTTTGATTTCTCCTCCATCTACCCATGTCCTTGATTGCCTAGCCTTTCTGCCCCCCCCCCCCATCCCACCCCATCCCCAACACACACACAAAAAACACACACACTTACATCATCACTGTCATCACCTCACATACATACAGCACACTGCTTGCTACAGTAAGCCTCCTCTACATACTTGCTGCACACTGCCCCCCCCCTCCCTACATACACAGCACATTGTCTTCAAGATCTTCTCCAACACACATCCTCTACTTACTTACAGCACACTGCCCCCACCTACCCACACACACACACTACACACACACACACAGTCACTGCTCCACTCCCCTCCCGCCCACACACACATCTTATCTGTCATCACTCACATACATCATACATACAGTACTCTGCTTGCAATAGTAAGTCCCTTCACCATACTTGCAGTACACTGCCCCCCCCCCTCTCCCCTACATACACAGCACATTGTCTCATGAGGAAGCTTCTCCAACACACATATTGCACACTGCCCTCTCCCCACATACACAGCACACTATCCCATCTCCCTTGTCATCCCCCCAACACACACACCAAGACCCCTGGCTGTTGGGTTAGCCCCTTGAGCCGTGGATCTGCCCAAGGTTTCTTCCTTAGTAAGGGAGTTTTTCCTTGCCCCTGTTGCTCTTGGGTGCTCCTTGTTGGTGCCGCCCCCCCCCCCCCCCCCCAATCCCAATCCTCCCTCACCTTTCTTATGCAGCCCTTGCCACTTAATCTACTAAACCCCTCTTCTACTGCACTTTTTACCCCCCCCCCCATTAATGCACAAATAGGCTGACACCAGACATAATTTCACTGCATTTCTTACCTCCAGTAACTATATGCATGTGACAATAAACTTCCTTGTATCCTTGTAACACACTTTGTTGGGGCAATAACAGGCTTAACTTCCCTTGACACTTTATGTGTGTGGTCTATCTCTGCAACCCTGAGCATGACTCATACATCTTTGCCTGAGTCTCTTCCTATTAAGCTCTGTCAAAACTGGCGGCTATCATGAATAATGTAGGTGTTTGACTTTGGGGAATATGTTACAGGGCAGCTCTGAATCATCCGCTGGGTCTCCTGCATTCGCACGTCACTGTCCACACTCCTCTTCAACTGAAACCAGATCATGGGGAACATGTGAAGGGAATTGGACACATTTTAGATGAGGAAGACAGAAATGAGATAACTGAATCAATACCTCACACTGTGATAAATTATTATATGTGCAGCATTTTCTTGAGGAAAGGACATTGGCAGGCATATTTCAGCATCTTGATTATGCAAACAAGCAAATGTACACACAGCTGTTAAAATAACTAATAATATAAAAAAATAATATAATAAAAAATATAACCACTGTCTTTTTTATCATGCCATTTAAGAATTACACCAAAATGGTTGTGTAGGTGGTGCACCTTGCGTAAGAAGGACCTGTAGCTGGACATCGTGTTCAGGGAAGACGTTAAGTGACCGTGCTCTTTGTGTTCAGGAGGGGAGTGCACAGAAAGGGCCTGCAGTAGAGTCACATACTCCTCAACACGAGCAGACGGAGCTAGCAGCAGCTCCTGGAGACTGCATGGTGAGGAATATTGGAAAACAAAAAGGAGGGAGATTAAACATACAGTGCATTACTTTAAGCTACACTAATGCTTCCAGGAACATCAAATAGAGCACTTAAGAAACTCAATTCTGTGTCACCCATGATCACAGAACTGAGTTTCTTCTTAAGAACTCTGCCTTGAAAGCCTGGCAAGACATAAATGGTGTTTTGTGGGTACAATTTCAGTTCCAGCACAACTGTGCACTGGACACTTCTGACTGTAGTTTGATTAGGGGCTAGTTTGTGCTGTTCCGTAAAGTATGAGGAAAGCCTCTGATCTTGTGCCATGAAAATGGCACAGCCAAATGCGTCAGCCAATGAAATGCGTTAGCCAAATGTAATGTAATGTAATCTTGCTTTTGAAAGACCATGATCAAATCATCAAGTGCCGATGTTCAAGTTGCCCAAAAAAGGGCAGATTTATTGCTTCAGCAAACTACACATTTCAAATGCACCCCAACGTAGCTGCAAATGGGATTATTGATGGTTATAGTGAATTATAAATGGCTTATATGTTAAAGTTATACTATGCAGGTTTAGGTATTTTTGGCGAGTGTAGAGCTCCCTCTTGAGTCGTGATGTATATTTTACTCTGCTATTGTAAATAGCAAACCTCTTGCGACTTAGCCCCCCTGTACACAATGCAAATGCTTTGTTGTGGAGGTGAAGAATTAAGAACAGGCAAAAACTCTCTCCAAAGAGCTTTAAACTGACAAGGTAATGTTTCTCACGAGATTTGGCGGGGCGCCTCTCTTGGAAGTCGTATGGCTGGTTTTCTCGGTAGGGACTATAGCTATGCTAGGTGAAGGATTCACCTATTACAAGTTTGTTTACCATCAAATTGGCTTCGTAAAGGTGAACATCTTGCATAGTGTGCCTTTAACTTAGGAATTGTTATCATAATGTGCCATTAAAACACAAGAGTGATGGTTGTAGAAAATGTCACTTTTATTCATTCATCTGATCATCCGATCATTTAGCCTACAACAAAATGATTCAAAACTTTTTAATGATACAGTACCAAAAACAGCTTAACAGTCGTTAAAGTAACATGGGATTCCTCTTTTAGTAAATTAAGAACTACAATAGAAGTTGTCAGACCACTGCAAGCCACCATCTGATGATCCCAAGAATTTAATAAATGTTTTATGTAAGTTGAATCCGTAGCATTAATAAGCAACTAAAAAATGTCTCACATGGATTAATATGATCCGTACCTCAGCATGAATGTGTTGGGTGTTCTATCGTGCCTTTTCAAAAAGGATCGAAATGCAGGTAGCATTTCTTTGCACTGTAAGAAGACAGCAACATTAACAAACATTAACACGTTCAGTATTTTTGTGTCATGTTTTGCACACTGTTTGCTTGGCAATATGATTAGGTCAACATGATAAGTGATAAGTGAATGGCATCTCATATCCATCAAATTGGCTTCGTAAAGGCTGCATTACCACAGACTGCATTGTTACGAAAACATCACATTTTTAGTTCGCCAACATGTGCCAGCACATTACCTTGTCTATGGTTTTGAGGATAGTCGGATAGTTATTGAAGAAATTGGTGTAGACCCACAGCTTGGTGCAGAGCTTTTTGAATATGTCACCAACACACTGCTGTGGATTCCATTCCTCTAGACGCTCAGTCAGGTCCCTGAGAAAGACACTTCACAGAAGACACTGTTATGAAAAGGGGGGTTGAGGATCGACTTTAGGTTAGGTTCTTGAATTTCCCCTTGGGGATCAATAAAGTATCTATCTATACTATTTTTGTACAATATTCTATACTTTTGTCCAATATTCTTCTTGTCACAGTACTGACACATAATGTACATAAGTACTGATTATCTGGAATTTGACAGTGTTGTTTGAAACTACAACACTGGCTATAACTAGAATATACCCACAGTACAGAGTTCAACTGCATCAATCTGCTGACTTTTTAAAATCCAACCAAAGCAGTTTCCCACCCTACTTAACTGTACTCTACTCTACTCTAATCTATGCTACTTCATTTTACATCAGTCCTCTTTGTGCCTTGAGACACGTGGCCTCCACAGAAGGCTTCCACTTAGTGTCTATTTTTTCCAGATTTCCAGCCAGCATGTACCTTTTCTTTTTTTTTTCTTTGGTTTTTACAGGGCCAAGCCTTCTACTTTCAGGACATAACTCTCCAAAAAAGACCAAACCCTTACCTGTTGACCTCCAGTATATCGAGGACAGGAGCGAAGACCATGAGAATGTTGGCAGAGCTGAGGAGGGCCCGGTTGGAGTCCAGGGCCGCCCTGAGAGGGGTGTAGTACTCTCTTCTCACACTCTGGAGGCGCTGGATGTATCGGCTCTCACTCCACTTCAGCTCTCTGACCACCGCCCAGCGCCTGTCCGCCTCACTGACAATGTCCTGCGGGGGAGATGGACGGGGAGAGGTGAGGACGGGACAGGCATGCAGAGAAGAGACGATGGAGAAGGAGAGGATGAAGCAGAAGAAGGAGAAGAAGAAAGAAATATTATACACAGCGTAGGACATGACCACGGACCTGTGGCAGCTCAGTGAGTGGACTGAGGACTCCTTTATTTGTGCTCTTGGTCTGGCCCACCGTGTCAGACTCCAAGCCAGCAGTGCCCTCGGATCTTCTCTGCAAGAACCTCCCTAGAAATTCCACAGGCCTCTCCTGCACCACCACACATTTAGGAAGTTGATGGACAACCACTCACATGACCATGGCTAAGGTTTCACATCAGCCCCCCCTTAACTAACATCAGTTAATCTGTTGGATAACATAATCAAGATTTAGGGCCCTATTAGGATGCTCAGAAATGCAGCGCAAAAGCGTATTCTTATCACGACGCAAAGCGTATTCCTATCTCAAATTTTTCGCCATGCGCTTCTCTTTTATTAAACAATGCACCCAGGGGTGTGGCAATTAACGACAACAATTAATCGCTATCTTACACCATCTAAAAACTATTACGCCACTGATTAAGAAAAACCTGGTCTATAGCGAAAGGCGCATATGAAGCACAGCTGAAGACGCACTGTCAAGAGATGTAAGCAGCAACTCCTCTGCAAGATAAATGTCCTGAGGTTTTTTATTCAGTCATTCGAACAATATTGTGGTAAGTGTTGCTTTTTTCAGGCTATGTTTTTGATGGTAACCCATTGTCAGTCAATAGTGAAAGTAAAGTGTTTTGTCGTTGACTACGGTGAAGGTAGTTTCACTTTGCCTATGAGTTCAAATATTGACGAGTGCAGATGTCACAAACAGGTTTTAGTTAAACATGGTTTAGTGGAATACCTGTTTCATACGGTCTCGCGTGCAAGCAGATTCCTTCAAATGTGCCGCTGACTATCAAAATACCGATGCGCTGTTTGAAGTTGCGCTGCTTGATGACAGATGTCATTTTCATTGGTTTAAAGGATGTTACACCCAAAACACACCCATGACTGATTAAGAAACATAAGAACCACCTTTTTGCATCAAGTGCCCGACGTTTGATAACAAAACCACCCCGAATGTGGACTGAACAAACCCCTAAATGTATTTAAGCTATACGCCAGATGACCATGCGTTTTACATCACCAAGATAGGGCCCATTAACTTCAGGATTAGTAAACATCAATAGATATTACTGTAAGTGCCGTCTTCAGTGTTTTATCCATGTTAAATACTTTATAATAAGGTAATGGTCAGTAAGTGTAAATAAAGCTATACTGATTTGTAATGGGTGAGAACACATGTACAGTAATATTATTGTTATGATTATAGTTATGGTATTTGGCAGACACTTTTGTCCAACAGTATATGAACACTACTTACACTAACATTACTTAAAAATAATAGTTTTAAAATGTAAAATAATAGTAAAAGATAATAGTTTCAAATAATCTCACAGGTCTTTCTACACACAGTGCCATCAGGGCTTCAGTCAACGCTGCTGTGACCTCAGATTTGACAAGGGTGTCTGGTAGGTTCACTCTGTCACACAGAAACTGACCTGAAGAGATAATATGAGAGACAGAATAATAGGATTTATTTTAAAAGTGACTATTGAACCAGATCTTTTGAAACTCATGAACCCACGTTGAACAACACAATAAATGAACTTGCTCAAAGCAACATGAAGCAAACAAGGGCTGGGTAAACATTGTTGTATCAATGATATACATTGCAGTATCTTTGACAGACTAGCAAAGTTATCCATACCAAAAGGAATGTCTCAAGCAGTTGGTATAAAACATGATTTAAAACACTTCAATAACTTGAAAAATGGGTGCTGAATCTTCCATGAAGTGAACATTAAAAAAATATAAGACAGCACTTCAAATAGACTTTTTAATCGCCACACAGATTTTTAAGGCCAGGCACCCTTCTATTTGTACTGATGGTAAAATAGTGTTGTCCTACTCGTTGTTATCCCCATTGTGTCCAGGGAAGTCCATTTAAAAATAATCCTTCAAAAGTCTTTGAATATGCCCAATTTAAGATAAGTGCGCCATTGTTCAAGTTCATCAAGGCATCCCAGATCTTCACCCAGAGACTCACCCAGCATGCGGCCCTGTGTCTCCCTACTCAGCCTGTGGAGCTGTGGCCCCATGTGCTCCCTGAGGCCCCCAAGGGCCTCCTCCAGCCACTCGGCCTGCCAGCACCAGCTCAGCAGGGGCCCCTCACTGAAGTACGTCAGCGGAGGGAACTGGCCTGCCCCCCACCACTCACTGAGGACTGGAGATGGAGAGAATAAGGGTGATGTGGGTAAATCCATTTCTCACTCACATAGAATGGTCTATAGATTGAGCATACACTACAATCTTTCAGATTCTTTAATCCAACAATTTAACCCTAATAGAAAAGAATACTAGTCTAATCTGGTAGAGTGAGATATAGTGCATACTCTGAGTTCTGACCGAGTTTGCCTGAACTAAATATTGTAGAAAACTTTAAATATTTTACTCTTCTGAATAAACCAATGTTATGTTCTAAGGGACTGTACGATATTTACGGGGGGGGGGGGGCTAAGATAATTTTTTAAGCCTTAGGGGAAGGCCCAGGAGAAATTTTTTGGCCTGGGGGGAGGGCCGAGGAAAATAATTTTTTCCTGATCCATGATATTTTTTTACCCTGATCAATGATCCGTTTTCGATATTTTAAAAGGTTTGTAGGCCAAAACATGATTCACGTCTCTTTGACAGAATGGGCGAGTCCAAAAAGTCGCAA
Source organism: Alosa pseudoharengus (assembly GCF_046254945.1). Taxonomy (NCBI): domain Eukaryota; kingdom Metazoa; phylum Chordata; class Actinopteri; order Clupeiformes; family Clupeidae; genus Alosa; species Alosa pseudoharengus. The sequence goes on from NW_027468680.1 coordinate 30,591,547, forward strand.
CCCTACCTGAATCTCCCACAACTCCCCTCGTAAGCTTGCAGGTCACCCGCGGTTATGAGTCATAAACCAAATATTTTAATGATATTCGGGTCATTTGCGGGCGGGTCAGTTAAAATTAATTAAATATATATTTTCTACAAATAGGCCTACTTAAAATATCACGAGAAGGCTAGCATCAATACAGTAAAGCATCAATACAGTAAGTCAACAGTAAAGAAGCTGAAGACGCCAGTTAAAATAATAAAGACACCCCTTCAGGAAAAGCGATATAGGCTATGGGAAATATTGGGAAAAGTTCTTAAAGAAGATGACAGTAGTACAAGTTATGGTCTATGTAGGCCTACTTCTTGCGAAGCCATTTAAAAGTATGACAGCCGAAACGGGCAGCCTGCAGGAATAAATCTTATGGCACAGACTACACAGCCATATCTACCGGTATGGTTCGCGCATGCATAAAAGTTACCTTAGTTCGTTGTGTTTGTGACTTTAAACAGTGGATGTGCTTTAGTAAAGCTTTGTGCTTCATTCAGCATTTTAAACCAGTTCTTACGCTAACGTTTTGACCAGCAATGTATCTCTCTTCCCTACCTTGCCTCCCCATTTCTATTTTCGAAAGAAGTATGTCCATGGCCAAATCTTATCCTAGTGTTCTAATCCTTGGTGGTTGCGTGCGTGCTTGCGCTCTTATTCTCATTCTCTCTCCTGCGCAAACATTATGTCCTGCATGCCTGCGTGTACTTTCTACTGCATAAAGTTTTGCAAATAAATTAGTTTGTTTTACAGAAATGGACTACTGCATGCAGGCTATAACCAAAAGCACACATTTTGTAAATAAGCGGGTCGGATCGCAGGTCAGGTATAATTTTGTCCTAATTAATATTCGCGGTCTGAGTTGCGGTCGGGTTGATTAAAATATCGGGCGACCGCGGGCCGCTTGTGACCAAACCCGCGCAACACTGGTTTGTAGCCCCGTGTGTGTATGTGTGCTTATGACATTTGCTGGCCGTTTTAACCTTGTAAACGTCATTTTTCGACCAGTTTTATTTGATTCACGTAGGGGGGAGGGCCTAGGAGAATTTTTTTGAGCCGGGGGAGGCCCCTGGGGGAAAAAATTTGACCAGGGGGGAGGGCCAGGCAGAACATTTTTAACCCGATCGTCTGGCGACCGCCCCCCCCCCTCCCCCCCTAAATATCGTACAGTCCCTAATGTGTATTGGACAGCCACCAGAATGTGAAAGTGCAGTAGTAATTTGTTGGCGTTTCAGGACTTAACAGCCAGTGGGGACTTACTGAGCTGGTAGGAGCCGGTGCAGATGCCAGAGGGGACCCTAATGTCCAGCCCAGTCAGAGAGGCCAGCTTCCTCACTAGGTTGGCTCCCGAGGCTTTCCGTAGGTTGAGGAATAGACCAGAGAGTGTTATTAAGTCACCCCATACGCGAGGTTTAACACATTGACATTCAGAAAGATTAGTATAATATCTTGGCCACATACTACAGCCATACAACTGCCGGTTAGAGGGTTCTTACATGCAGAATTCAAACCGCCCAATGTCATATAAAATAATCTTCTCTCGATGAATTGGATTAATCAAAAAACATATTTTGACTCACTGGACGCTGCCAGAGGTAGGAATATATCCAGGCTTCCCCCCTCAGTCTGGGGAATGATCCAACCTGATATCTTTTCCCAGAATTCCCTCACCTTGGGGTTAAGGACTGTGCTCTCACTAACCGTCAGTCCTGTAAATACATTTGACAGACATCCACCTTCATCAATTTTTGTAAAGATCACAGACCAAGCACTAGCAACACAGCAAAGTCATCTGACTAGTGCAGAGCCCATACAAAGGATGGCCATGTGTAGGGAATTTTCCAGTAATTAGACAACACTTTAGCTGTTAAATGTCTACTGGGGTGGTTGTTGTCTATTAGTCTACAGTACACTTTAAAGAAATGTAAACATTACAAGGATGATCTCAGTTCAGGGTTCCCACATCTTGGTTAAGATCAAGTTCAAGGACCTTTCAAGGACTTTCCAGGCCCAATATCCTCAAATTCAAGGACCTAATGTGTCGATACATTTTAAGCGCGGGCATGGTTAAATCATGTTACCTCAACAGACCAAGGATACCTTGTCTCAGTTTTCTTTTATTTGACAGATGGTAGGCCTATTCTATTTTTCATGTTTGTATTTTGCATAAAAATTAGCTGAAATAAACTTTTTAACTGAAAAGTTAAACTTGTTACCATGAACCTGTTGGTTTATTCATCAATATGTTAAATTAAATATTTGGACAACAAACACTACATGCGGGAAATCACGCTGGCCGTGTAGTTCTAACCAACGTAAATCAGGCATAGGCCCTACGCATATGGATATCGACAGAAGTGGTGGTGAAATAATGGAAACATGTTAATTAGCAGACGGAATTGTATGGATTTTTTTCCTCAAAAAGAAATTCAACGACTTTCAAGGACCTCCATTTATTTATGTCTGTTTTCAAAAACTTTCAGATTCGCAAACTTTCAAGGATTTCAAAGACCCGTGGGAACCTTGTATTTTGTTTTTCTCTTAGCTGTGACCTCCACAGCTCGTCCTCTTGTCCATGACCTTTGAGGTCAACTGTCTTAGGGAGTCTGGAGTAATAACAGCCTTCTTATAATTAACTTTTTTATCATGACAGTTTTTTTTTTACTTTCATTTTCAAGAATTCCCTGTCCTATAAATATCGGTAAGACTTTGTCTACGAGAGACTTGTTGTTCTCATGCTTGCCTAGAATGCTTGTGTGTTTGCAACCTGTCTCCGGTGTCGTGGATAAAGCTTTGTACTCTGCCGTACGGTCGGCTTGCCTGTGGGATACTTTTTGGTTCTTTGTGGATTGATACTTTATTTTTACCACACATGCATGTACAAAGAAAGAGTGGACAGACAGACAACCAAACAGACGTTTTTTTTGTTTTTCTCTAAAGATTGAGGGTGCAGTGTTGTGCCTGAGCGCGTTTATTGAACGAAAGTTCATGAACTCGTTCATATTTTGGGCGAACGTGAAGTGAACGTACTGTATTACTGCCTGATAAACTTTACTGTGAACTCGTTCATTCTGGTGTCTGTGAACTGCACGCTCTCTCAGTTAAACTTCCTTCAATAGGGTGCCAGATTTCTATGGAGTCAAATTTTAATATATGTATAGTAAGTATAAGTATATATACTCTTTTGATCCCGTGAGGGAAATTTGGTCTCTGCATTTATCCTAATCCGTGAATTAGTGAAACACACTCAGCACACAGTGAGGTGAAGCACACACTAATCCCGGCGCAGTGAGCTGCCTGCAACAACAGCGGCGCTCGGGGAGCAGTGAGGTGCCTTGCTCAAGGGCACTTCAGCCGTGGCCTACCGGTCAGGGTTCGAACCGGCAACCCTCCGGTTACAAGTCCGAAGTGCTAACCACAGCTGCCCCAGAGACACTTCTCCGTATTCTTCCCTGCTCACTGCTAAATGGGCACTATTCGCATGATTGTAATGATATAAAGTGGCCAAATTAATCTAAAAAAACCTATTAATTAGTCTTAATTACTAAGATCTCCAGATCAGTGATTTAGGCCTATCTGATCCGCCATTTACAATTCACAAAAGCTGGTATTGTGTTTCCTGAATCCTTACATTCAGGCATTCAAAGGAAATGTAATTAAATGGCATATTCTTTCTGCCTCCCAGATGCTTGCACAAGGGAAACATCCAAAAACAATGGTACCCATATAGTTGCTGTTGCTTTGAGAAGTATTTCTCATGCAAGCATAATGCAACCATGCAAAAACAATGAAACTAATGTAATTAAAGTCCTGATGTGCATGTTTTCACAAACTTGTGTTAACAATCTTAGCACTTTAAACATTGACAGCTTTGAAGTGCATGTATAATAATATAGCATACCAATAATAATTGTGATATCATAATGATAATTTGATGGGGGGTGAGTACTATGACCCCAAAGTATGCCTTGACTGGGCCTCAGGTCAAAGAAGTTTGAGAAAGGTGACATGCAGCAAGAAGGCGTCAAATGATCATTTAAATGAGTTTGATAACAAGGTTGGTGAGGATGGGGGATACTTAAATTTTTGTGCAAACTTTGCTCGCCGGCTTTCAAAAAGAAAATCTGCACTTCAGTCACATCCACAGCAAACCTGAAACGGCACATTGAACTGAAGCACCCGGCTAGCCTTCCAAGGTATGTGCAAGCCAATAAAAGATCAAAAGACAGTCAAGATAGATCCTCGACCCTAATCCCATTAACTGTGTTCTATATGGGCTCTGGTAATAATACCAACAACATATGAAAAAAGAACTATGAACTAGTTCATTCTTTGGAACTGTGAACTTAGTTCAAAATTTTGAATATTGAACTATGAACTGAACTAGTTCATTTTAAAATTTGTGAACTGAACTTTGAACTAGTTCACGTAGAAAGTGAACTTTCCCAACACTGTGAGGATGTGTGTAAATGTGTATTACTGTATGATGTAATCACACCTTGTATGATATGAATCTCCTCAGTGCTCCCATCTGTGATGAGGCCTATGCTCTGGACCCTCCGGCCCTGTGTGAGCCTCTCAGCCTGAATCAGAAGCAGCTCCAGGGTGGCAGTGCTGTGGTCATACAGCAGCGGCTCCACTGAGACACGGGCGCCAGCCAGCAGCAGCTGCAACACAAGCATTGTTGAGCAAGTCACTTGCTCTTGTATTTGCAATTGCGCAAACTTGTACAAGAGCAAGAAAAGACAAAAGAGGAAGAACTACTGACTAAACAATATTCTTTAAATACAGCAACTATTTATGTCAGCATTCTTCTGGCTTACCTCATATGCAGGTACTCTGGATGAGATCAGGACCAGGTTAACACAAGTTGGACCTGTACATGTTCTGAAACTTGACAGCTTAATATGTGACCTGTGTGGAAAAAAGGATGTGTTGTTGAGCATGTGTCATATTTTGGTAGGCCACAACACCAAATCAGCATTTCATTCTTACCAAGCAATGTCTCACTTTAAAGCTGCAGACAGATTAAGATACCTCATTGATGTTGTAAGTGATGTCTGCTCCATGTTGGATCTTTTGCTTGGAAAAACCACATCTTCTTTATTTTGCAGTGACAACTGTGACCGGCACTTTTCCTAGACACAGATGAAAACAGGGATGGGCAAAAACACATCAAAATGTATTTTAAAGGGACACCAGGCAAGTCTGATGCTTTTTCTCTACAAAACTCCCCCTCGCTCCGTCTGAAGCTCTTTTCATTTTCTTTGCATCTTCTGTCAATGGTTTTCGCTGCTTCTTCGCCGGCTCTGCCATTATACACACGTTTGTAACAATCGCTAGCGTTTCGTTAGCCTGCCTCTGTGCTGTGGATGCAGGATGTAAACTTCGGTCTGCGGGTATGATACACTGATCTTGCAAGCGGGATATTCTTCCTACAGGCAGTAGGGGCGGGCGAGAGAGTCTTCATTCGCCCTGTAATGAGTCATTTAACCATATACCAACTTACGAAGATGAGTAATTAACAGAAAAACGTTGCCTGGTGTCCCTTTAAAATAAAATATTAAATTCCCTACTTTTAAGTTAAAAATAAACTACAAAATATAGAAGCCACGCCATGTATCAAAATAAAATACTGTATGTTTGTATTTGGAAAATACTAAAAACACTCTTTACAGGGAGCATGAAATCACTTTGCATATCCATAATGTTATCTGTCTATTTAATATATTCCTTCACCAATACACTGACTATTGATTCAGTGGACAGTGTTAGAGAGCAACAGCTTTTCTCTGCCTATGAGACATGCCATAAACCTGCAAACAGTCAACAGATAAATTATGCTGACCTGCCTGTTACATCTCATAGTCTAAATACTGTATCAGAGATGCACTCAAAAAGTTACGACTAAACTTGTCAACTGGTACAAAGTGGAGACAAGTCTCTGACATTGCCAATGCATGCCCATATTGCTTGATGTAATGCTGTCCAGGAAGGATCATGATCCTTTTGTTGGTTTTTAACTAACTGGGTACTGTGTAAGCGCTAAATGGTGATATATTGACGCCAAGAGGCAGCCTAGAAATCTAGACGCACCCTAGCGGCGGCAAATTAATTTGCTCAGCCTGTACGTCTAGTAGCAAACCATAGGGATTTCTATTGGCTGACGCCGTGGACGTCATCCAATCACAGCGCTCTATTTTGTTAGAGAGGCGGGCTTAACAGGATGACGACAGTCCTGCGACGGTGAACAACAAGGAAGGTGGCTATGGCGAACGAAGAGCGTTTGTTTGAATCGCCGTTGGCGTCAACTTTGGAGGAGTTGGACTTGTGCTTTTCTTTGAAAGTTGAACAACACAATGCACTTAAGTCATTCCTTTCGAAGAAGGATGTATTTGCTAGCTAACGTCATCCTGCTCTTTGTTCTGATTGGTCGTAGCGCTGGCCTATTGCATGCCTAGGCAGTTTGAAAGACTGCCCCTTGGATTAAGCGAGGTGAATGGGTCGATTCCAGACTATACATTTCAATGATATAGGATGACCCGCCAGGCTAGCCAAGAGGCATAAATATGAATTTTCCATCGTGTTGCTTTAGGTGGTACATGACGTAACTTTTTATATATGTTATATATGTATATGTTATATATATATATGTTTTGAATGATTCAAGTTCTCAAGAAACTTGAGGTTGGTGTGAGAGGGAGTCTATTGTATGTGTGTGTGAGCAACCTACACGTTACTCATCTTGCACCAACCAGTGAGAGGCTCCAGTGATTTATTTTTTTGCAGTTTTATGTCATCACATCACCAAAAGTATTGATTTTACCAAACATAGTTGGCAATATTTTTAAAACTACAAAAACACACACTAATAACATAAGTATTTTGATACCAACCCAATAAAATACAACGGACAAAATACTATTTTGTAATGATAATGTATTTTAACATATACACCAAATTAATATCCACTAGAACTTAAATGTGAAGTCCTTGCCTTACCCCTAAAATGACCAGAGATGAGGTTAGTCCCATTCCTGATGGTTTCTGGTGGCCATGAACACTACTGGCCTGTGATCCAGCGGTCCAGCTGTTACTTAACCAGGCTCTTCTAGATTTCACTGAGCCTCCTATTGGAGAACACAAACCTGTAGGTTAGGGGTGTCAAATATACAGCCCTGGGGGTTAGATACAGCCCATAAACAGGCCTTATACATCGACTATGTGTTATATAATAAGCATCGATATGATACGATCAATTAATTAAACCTAACACTACAAACCATCCTGAAGTAGGAAGATGCAGAACAGGAAAAATAAGGTTTGCTGCACTGACAATTATATTTTGTTGGCCTAGCCGGGGAAGTATTGAACACATTTTCTTCAGTAAGTATACTTCCAGTGAGGCTATTTGCATGACATTTTCACCAGACATTAGTATTAACTCAGGTAGTAGTTATGTGTAATTGTGAAATGACACAGGAAAAAAGTATTGAACGTGCCTCCTGAAATGTCTTAAATACTTTGTAAGTTATTTATTAAATAATTTATTAAATCCCTTGTAAATTATTTGTAATGACAGCTTCAAGACATTTGCTGTATGACGAAACTAATCAGTCGCAGTATTCAGGTGTGATTTTGGCCCATTCTTCTAAACAAGTCTTTAAATCTTGAAGATTCCAGGGGTCCCTCTTGTGAATCCTGATAATTGTCAGAACTGTTCAATTGGACTTAAGTCAGGGCCTTGATTTCCTTTCTCTGAAACCAATTGAGAGTTTCCTTTGCTGTATGCTTTGAATCATTGTCCTGCTGGAAGGTCTAGCCATGTCTCATTCTCATCATCCTGGTGGATGGCAAGATGCTCCTGGAAAAACAGTGCCATTTTTCATCCAAACACGGTGTGTAGCGTGACATCCAAAACGTTACATTTTGCTCTCACCTAACCAGAATACATCCACTCAGTATTCCATAAGCTTGTCCAAATTTTAGGTAACAAACTTTAAACAAGCTTCGACATGTTTTTCTTCAGTAATGGAAGATGCAGTGATGTTCTTTCCACTTGCAGATAATGGCCCTAATGCTGCTTACTGGAAGATTCTGAAGTTTTGAAATGTATCTGTGACCAGTTCTATTGATATGTTTTGCAATAATAAGGTTGCGAAGGTCTTGGGAGAGCTATTTGCTTGTACCCATCATTAAATGTTTCTTGTGTGACACCTTGGTAACGAAAAACCTTTTTATAGCCCATCAATATGTACTAACCCAGCTTATATTAATTTGCACAGATAAGAGGGATAATTACTCTTTAACAACTTATAGATTTCAGCTCATTCCTTGCCTTGGTGTACTGTTTTTTCTAAACGTATTTAATACTTTTTTCGTCATTCCACTTTATTTCCCAACTGTAATTTCCCAACTATTAACCACGGTTTATACGTTGATTTTGCAAAATTTCTTCAGCTATGAGGTTAATACACGGGGGGTATTAATATGGTTTTGTTTTTTTAACTTGCATAAACCACTGTCCTGCAGCTTAAACACAATGTCGCTAATACACAGGAAATTACTGTAGACATAACTCTACTTATGGTCATAACTCTACTTACTTTATTGTTTGAATTTTTTTATATGTGTGGATTACTTGAGTTAATACTAATGTCTGGTATTCATGCGAATAGCCTCAATGGAAGTATACTTTGTATGCGTTCAATGCTTATTCCCCTCTGTATGCTCTATGCTGGTGAAAGGCTGATATGGAAGCTAGGATAAAAAGAGCAGTATGACAGCAGTACGTACATGCAGTACATGATAAACTTATATGCCTTGACAGCTCATAAGTGGGTGTAGTAAACTACAATCTGATACCATTCAGGACAATTATAATGACCATGATGAGTCTCCTTCTATAAATCTGGCCCACTGCCTAATATGAGTCTGACATCCATGCTATAGGTCTAAGTTAACCCAACAACTGTGTGATTAAAGACATTTACAGACATTCACCATAGATCTTGGTTAGTGTACATGAATAGTAAATCATATAATTATCTAGTTGACCCAAAAGTAAAAGTTAGAATCAAAACTGCATATTGGGCTCACAGGTGGACCTTATCTGGAATATACGGTAGTACATACTCTTAAATTCTGCGGCCTTTTCCCTGATGGCCTTTCGTATCATGTGCTCTCTCAGTCTCTCCTTCTTCTCCTCGGTCTCGCCAACGGTCTCGTTCAGGGTGCCATACACCTCCGCAGCCTCCCTTGGTGTCAGGTAGTCTAGGCTTGAGGCACAGTTGATGTAGTGAGTTTTCCAAGCCCCAAACTCCCTGTTGGATGGTGTGTATGGCAGGAACCAGCCCCGTCCCACACACCTGTCCGACCATAAGCAGTCCTAACAGATATCAAGTATTTTGAGAATAGCAACACACTGATCATTACAAATAATAATACAGAATACTATATAAGATTGCTTTAATTTATATTACACTAACAACACAAGGGGAATGCATGAGGATAGACTATGGTTTCAATTCACCTGTTCTGCCAGAAACTTCCAGTGCCAGGACACCTGCACAGCCTTGCAGAGCTCCATGGGATTAAGGAAGGAGAAGATGTAGAGAGAGAGGTAACGAGGTAGCACTGATGTGAAATCCATGTGTTTGATTGGCACCACTTCTATCAGCCAGTCTCTAGCAAACCTGTTTACATGATTAAGAATAGCCATAATTCAAAACTCATGTAACTATCTGGTTTACAACCTAATCAAATAAACAGGCAAATAGGTCTATAATTATCAAAATATTATCAAATATAACAGATAGTCTGTTCTGGTTATGCAATTAGTTGACAAACAATAGTGTGATGGTCAACGTTTTAATTGGCTTTACTTCCGCTGTGAATGGGAGCATCTCAAAAGTAGGTCATCCATAAACTGTTTCCTCTGCTGGTCAGTCCACAGGTCAAACCAGTGAAATATTAGAGTTGTTCTCTCCTGAAAGAGCTGACAAAACAGGCAACAGCATTCGCAGCTTAATACTTCCATTAGATGGCAAATCAGGGAATATAAAAGGCTGTTTCTAGCTTACCTGCTGATTTGATGATTTATTAATGATTGGTGTCCAAGCACTAAATCTGACATCCGAAACATTTTCATTCAGTAATCCGTCGATTCCGTCCATTAATGGGGGTTGGTAGTCTCTGGACCTACGATGCCAAGGACGTTGCTTGCTGCTAGAATTTAGCGACTCAAATTCCATCTAGCCAGTCAAATTGACGGCACATAGGCCTAAAGATCCAGAGGCCTCTGCAATTGCTTCACAGAACAAACTTTGGTGATTACCTAATGCAAATCATTGCAGTGTAACACAATTCGCAACGAAAGGGTTGGCGTCGACATCAAACATAAAGGAAACTACATTTGAATAGAGAGCAATTTCTGAGGTTTTCAGACAATGTTTTAGCATAAACCTATGAGCGAATCACTCCTGTATTCCCCACGAGCATTCTCCACATACCTATGGTTGTACCACATTACCCAGCTAGGTTTCCTTAGAAACATAATAACAAAGGAAGCAGGCTACTGGTCCAAACAATTGCGCCTCCATGGTCGGTGTTTACTATGGGTCGGACCCAACGAAGTGGAAATGCAAGGCTCAAATAATCACATTTTTCTATCTATCCATTGAATAATGCAGGCCATCTCTTCTTATTACATCACATGCAAATGGAACGCATGCAGAGTCTTTCGAGAGAAGTGGACACATAATAAACAAATACGTTTTCTCTGAATTTGATTTTTATTGACATTCATAAACCTCTAAAAATAAAATTCAAACAAATCAGGAAAAATCAACCCGTTCCCAAGACAATAATTTCTATTAAAATTCACCTTAAATTTAAAGTAAACAAAATCTGAAATATACAATATTAGGAAAAAAATAAAATACACCTTACAATCACCTTAGTTTCAGAGGCTGTAATTAAAACATTAAACTATTTCATAAAATCGTAAAAGTAAGGCAAATAGTAAAATATTGTTGTCTTTTGATACCTTTACTCAGTGCATTACATGTTATATGTTAATACCTTTCACCCATTGTGGACATTTTACCAAATGCACACTCTTAGGGGGGAAAAAAGTGTTTTTTCAGTTTGATCAAATGGAGGAACATTTAAAGACTACACTGGCAAGTTCTACAAGACTTAAAAGTTCTAGACAGAACCATTAAGGTGTCAGAACGTCTGCTTCTCTGAAGGCAAGCTGAGAAACCCTTGAAAGTTATACATGTAGGTAAAACATTTACTGTAAGAGTGTACATATGGTTTAAAAACACAATAACTCACCAGTATATTGGTACTGTAAGAGGTGAATGCTGGCATGATCACAACATCAAGTACATTACAGTGGTAATACAGACTAATTAGGAAAGTGCTTGATGTGACAAAAGCATAGATATGCATAAAGAAGTTTGACTGGACTCAAACTGCTCGCCTTAACACCCAAAGGCATGACATTACCACAGATGCTTTGGGAATCATTCCCAAATTGTGATCAGTTGGACATAGTCCACATTTGATCAAAGACAAATGAGCATTTGTCTCAGTGTGTCATCTAACACGACGCACACACATGGGGCAAGCAAAGCATGCCCCTGAAGCCACTCTCATTCACATAATACTGAATCCATGTGATAATGTGTCATATGTATTGCTGCTTCACCCTATTTTGATGCTTGATGGTGCAGGTAAAGAGATATGTACAGCAAATGGAGCTCTCCTTTGTAGGCATGGCACAGTCCTGGGACATTACATGCTGGATGTCCGGGGCACGTCTTGACTATCTGCAAGGTTGAGCTTTAGTCTACAGGCAAAATCAGTTAAGGATTTCCAATCTGCTGCTTAGCCATTACAGTTACCATGAACACAATAAAAACATTCTATGGTGAAATGTAGGATTCTCTCTTAAGCCCAATTCACACCAAAGATTCGCGACGAGACGAAACCATTGCAGTAAGGAGTTGCAGCGATGTGAATTAAATGTTGCACGTCGTTGCCAGCTGTTGCAAGCAGTCACAAAGCATTCTCCATGTCTAGTCGCAGTTGCAAGGTTTTAGAACGTTGCAGCAAATTGCTGGTTTATAGAATGTTGCAGCTCATCTCGTTGCAAATCTTTGGTGTGAATTGGGGTTTATGGTAAGCATACAGTACAGAGGATAAAGGATACATTGATGAACTGAGCTCTTCCAGCTGAAAAAGAAAACAGGGGAAATAACTTCAATCAGTAAAATTTATTTCTACTTATCACTTATCGAAAATAACAAATGGTCGCACTCCAAAAATCTTTTCTTGCTTTTAATCCATTTAAGCACAGGGGTTAATAGAGAAACGTTTCGGCCTGATGGCCTTCGTCAGTGTGTTTTAACCCCTGTGCTTAAATGGATTAAAAGCAAGAAAATATTTTTGGAGTGCGACCATTTGTTATTTTCTATGAGTTCCCTGGATCACGCACCCACAAAGAAACAAGAGAATAATCGGGAGAGCGCGGTGTTTGCCAAGAAAAATACTTATCACTTATCACAATATGTATAACATATTGGAGTAAAATGCGTGACTCAAGTGAGTTGTGACTGCCTACATGCTTTACTCACATTCAATAGTAATTTATCCATGTTGGCGTCACAGGCTTGCTTGTGCTGGTCTTCTGGCTTCTCATCCATCTCTCCGTACAGATCAAAGTGCAGCCTGGCAAGTTTCTCCTGCATCTCTCTGACATGTTCCATTTGATCAATAGAGCACTCGTTACCTGAACCAATAGAGAAGAGGGACAGAATTGCTGTGATGTTGAATAATTCTTGAATTTCCCCTGGGGATCAATAAAGTATCTATCTATCTAATGCTTTGGATGAAATCGGCCTAAATATTATTTTCTTACTTAGAAAGATTGAAATAAGCCCCCAAAGCTTGTTGTTAGATGACATCATATAAAAAGAAAAAGAAACAGTACACTTCATTTCAGTTTACACCAGGTGTTGCGTATGACTTACCAAAAGCTTGAAGTTTACCGGAGTGAAAATCATTCAGTAAACTGAGAAGGCCCTTTTCCATCTCCTGGACATCGGAGACATCTGTGAGGAAGGTGTGTTGGGTGGGGGCAGTCTGTCCGCTCTTGCCTGATTGGCTCTGTGGTCTTGGCTTGTCTCTCATTCCCCTAAAGCAGAATGTATCCATTGATCAAACACTTCAAGGCAGCACAACCCTATGAACTTATTATTTCAGTGCACATATGGCTATATGATTGTCTCTACAGTATATTACAATATCCTATATGCTATTTCAGGAAAAGGGTGTTTGAAAAGTGTTGAGTGATAATCTAAACACAGTATTTTACATGCTCACTTGTTCCAAATCCATACCTTTTATACTTGTTCTTCTGACTAGAATGCGTACCCATGCCACTAAAGCCAAGGTTTTTACTTGATGCATTTTTCCTGGCTGTGCTGGGAGGACCAGATTGGGAGTTTGTGGCTGGCCTAGGGCTTTTACGTTTAATCTTCCTTTCCTCCATTGTGCAAACCTATGTGTACACACCTTGAAAATGTCAACGGAACAGCAAGCATAAACAAAACAGTGCCATACACCAGTCACAGTTTTAGAAATGATAAGTGAAAATGAATCGACTTCAAATGATACTGTTGAATAGAAAACGGTCAAACGATTCCACCCGCCATGATACTTATTCACACACATTGTAAATTGACCATTAAGCACTCTGCTGCATATGACATAACTAGTAAAATAACCTGTTCTAAATCGTTGTCTAGCTATTTGGTTCCAAGCTATTCACTTTAGCTACCATGCTAATCAACGGCTGATCTTCCATGCGTCACCAAATCACTTTGCTAAAACAATCCTTCAAACGGTGACAACCAAAATTAATTTACATATTTACATATACAGTTTAAGTTAAGCAGATAGTCACGACTGAAAGCCAATAGCTCTCATAAAAACATGAACCACTACCAACAGGTCTAGCTCAGGCTAAAAAACGAGTTGCATTAGTTAGTCGGGTTAGCTAATCCTGTATTTGGCTTGACTGCACACAAACCACTAACTTTAGTATATCAATGAAAAGTAAACAAACCTTGAGTTAATGTTACTGTGTGTACGATGTTTCCACTACGCCTTAGCATAAAAACAGACACTATTTTATCACTGAAATATAACTTAAAAGTAACTACAGCTGCCGCATCCTCGCGAGTTGACATTCCACTTCCTGGTCTTTACGTGCTGTCATCACTACGTTCAGCTGTAGAAGATACGTCATCGCACACAGCACTACACTGGATGTAAACAATTTTGGCCTATTTGGCCTGCAAAATGCTTAGTATAACCTGTATGTTTAACAGTTAACACTAAAGTAGAACCGTGTAAATAGATACTGACAATGTCAAAGAATAATAACTGCATTCTATGCTATAGGCCTTAGCTGGCGTGTAGATAACCAGACTATTTCTAAATACTAAATATTTTGATCTATTTTAATAAATTAAAGTTTCAAGTTGTTTGGACCAATTAAACAACGTAACAGTGTTTAGATTTTCACGATTGTCAGTAATTTCGGACTACTATGCTTACAATACAGGGACAATGATGCTTAACCTTTTGGCCAAGTTTGCTGCTGTGCAAGCAAGCAGGCCATGTTCTGATTAGATAGAGGACCACGGCGCTTGTCAGTCTATCACCAATCACTAAGATGTCAACGTGGAGGCGACGGTCAAAATATAATTGCAAAGGTAACCACTTGAATCAAGTATAGCTTCATGAACTTACGTTACTTTGTGTATGCTTGAATTTTTGGTGATCAATAAAGTATCTATCTATCTATCTATCTGTATTCGTTTTGGATTATAGGCATATTTCTCGCGCCTCAAGCACGTGCTACTGCTTCATTCACCTGCACACGCCATTAATGATTGCTTTCAGATAGCAGTGTTTTGCCACTTTCCCTTTACAGCAAATCGAGAAGACAAACATGTCCACAGAGGCCCAGACAGAGTGGATATACTAACATTTAAATACAAGGTGGGGTTCTCCTTAATTGCCATTTAAAGTTGAAATGTCCACCCAATGGCCTAATTCATGTTAACAAAATATGTGAATGAACTGTAATCTGCCACACGCCTGAAAATACATGTTTTTGCATTAGGAAATGTGTAAAATGGACTCAAGCTCTGATTCAGAGTCCGACGCGAGCCCTAGGTGGTCAGACACCAGCAGCAAGGTGGGGCTATGGATAAATCACTGTCAGCAGCCAGCAACTATCTTCATGAATGTTTAATTTACACCTGACACTGATTTTAAAACCCTGATGATACATCACTGCACCTTCTCTTTCTCACCCAATGGCATGGAAATAACATTATATGCACAATGGAAAACAATTACAATGTTATCTTTACCTGTCTGGATCTCTTTGGTGTCAGGGCAATGTCAGCAGTGCAGCAGAAAGAAAAGCTGCACAGAAACTGCCATCAATGACACATAAACCGACTGGATGGCATAATGTGGTGAGTTATGATGAACATTACTGAGCGTGTGAAACAGAGAGCACCTGACTTTGGAACCAGAGACCTCTTACAGTCAGCTGGTATCTGTGTTTCCAGTCTGTTCATTTATTTGTAGACTTGATTAATGTCAATAGAAACAAATGAATAACAAACAGAAGATCAGCTACTATTGAAAATGTTCCAAATGGTACTGGCAAAATAAAACAATCAGTGGTCTGCAGGCCCCCATTTCAAGATTCAGTACTTTATTGCCATATCAATGTGTTTAATGGGGATTTGGCTTAGTGTGCTCACAAACACAGAAGGCAAAACATGCATAACAGTTAACCACCCACTCATAACTCTCAATCCATAAAACAATAAATTATACAAACCATCCCATAGAAAGTAAACACAAAACAAGAATAAAATAAAACAACATAAGTGGTACTAACCATAAGAGTACAATAGATAGATAGGTAAATAGGCAGACCACAATAAATGTGTGTTTATGTAACATTGCTGATACACCCCTTCAGTGTATAGATCCGTATGATGGAAGCTCAGAGGATTCCTGCACCTCCACAAATGATTCCAGACGGCCAAAGAAGGGCAGCTGCCGGTTTTGGGTAAAGTTCCGGAGAGGGTCAGCCATGCATGGCCCTCTCCCCAAGGAGGTAAAGAGGAGTGGCCCAGCTGATGGTGCAGGAGACATCCACATGTTAAGCGACCCAGAGATTGATATCACCAACCAGAAGGGACACTGGCCATCTAGTGATGTGAACGATTCAGAGGCAAAGGTGTTAGAAGATAGCGGCGTGTTCACCAAATCTCTTTCTGACTCACCTAGCCCCGTGCTGTTGACTGATGGAGGTGATTGTGTGCAGTCTTTGCATGGTCAATCCAATGAAAACAGTCAAGAGACAGGAACACAGCCACCTGACTATATCTCAGGTCATGATTCACTTTTCAAAAGGAAGCTGTTTCCTGCCCAGGGTGAAATGGGGTATTGGAACAGGAAAAGGCAATGTGTGACTAAAATGGGCAGAGAGAGCAACAGTCCTTAGGTAAGTACAGCTGGATGTAACTGGGAGAGGCAGTTATTTGAAAATAAAAGACTTTCATGAAGTTGTTTAAAGTATGTCATCTGTTCTCTCAACAGTGAAATGAAGGACTAAGGAGCCACAAGATCAAGCACTGAAACATTTTGAGTTACCTTATAGACTACTTACACTGTAAATAAAGCACTTGGTGGTACACTTATGTATTTTAGTTGTTAATACTATTAATGAAATGAGAACAAACAAATATTTAGTAGTAATTAATGTATTAAGTTGAGATCTTACAGAATAGTAGAGATAAGAAAATGTTGAGGTGTATTTTGAATCATGGTTCTGATCTCCATTGGGAAATTAAAACTGGTATGAATCACATTTGCTTGAATGATGGGAACATAAAAAATGTTCCAGGTTTTAGACCAGCTGGGACAGAAGAAAAAGAAACAAAACCAGAACATGTTGTGGAGAAATAATTTTTAAATGCAGATTAGCAGTGTCAGCTGTCTGCCACTGATAAGATTCTGATCACAACTGAATGCAAGCAGGCAGTGGTCATGCAAGCAGGCAGTGGTCATACACTGCTTCCTTTTGCACATGTTGTGAAATTATTGCACCATGTCAGCTATTATATGGTATTTGTTGAGTGTAGAACTGAAGGTTGGTTCTACTTATGAAGCTATTGAAAATATGCTTGACATCTGCCTATTAAATCCCAGTCAGTAAATACAATGCTTTATAAGCATTGTGGTAAGGGATTGTGAAACAACCCCGGACAAAACCCAAAAACAAAATCATGAACCAGGGACTCGGTGTCCTTCTAACGTTTCCCCTCAGGAATCCCAGCATATGGCATTAATGGTGCTATGAGATTTTTCTTTATAGTTTCAAATATTCAAACATGACCTAAAAATAGCAACTGAATGTGAACAAACAACCATTTTGACTTCCTGTCAAAAGCACTATGCTAATGCTCCATTATGTCTAGATATCCAATGGAGTTAGCATATAATGCCAGGGTGCCTCTCAGCAACACATGTAGTGCTGTATTAAACACTTTGCAAGTAATGTGAGAATGTCGGTGGCTGCATTAATGAATGACATGTACAGTAATTTCTTTAGGAAGGTTCTTGCACTTATGTGGGGATTGTTCAACTACATGCATTGCGCACAGACACACACACAAGACACACTTCAATTAGAAACACACCAGTCACAATAATGAATACCACCTTTAATGTAAACAGACCTACAGACATGGTTTCTTTCTAAAAACACGTACAGACATCCTTCTTTAAAAACTTCCTCTTTCCCTCCTCCCATCTTCCTTGATTTCAAACCTCCTCCTGCCTTCGTTCACAAACCTTTTGTCCCACTTTCCACATCCTTTCTTATCTCATTCCAAAAGACTGAATATTAATTGTGCTGACACATTGATTACTACTCTAATAAAAGCCATGTTTAATAGATGAAAGTGTATGTTTGAACCATGTTTATGCTAGCAAACTACTTGTAATACAGGCATGCTAGTTACTAGGAATTATTAACCACTTTTTTTTGGTGAGAAGCGCTCTACTCTGTGCAGAGAATGGCAACCCCACGCTCGTAGAAGTTGTGAGGGTCCTCCTTGGTGGCGATGTCGAAGTCGACGGTGAAGATAAGGTCAGCTCGAGTGAAGTTGAGGTACACGGGCAGAGTTACCTGCAATAAGAAATTGTGGGATAAGTAAGATGAAGAATGTGAGTAAAATTATTATTTGCAACACTTGACATGAATGGCAGATGATATTTATCAGGAGGCACTGGACAAATGCATTGAAAATAAAGAAACATGGCACTTTTATCCAAAGGAACTTACAATTAGTTGTCATTTGTAAGTTCCTTTGGATAAAAGTGTCAGCTAAATGTGTATGACAATGTGTGTGAGGACGTGAGTGAGTTTGAGTGATCTGAAATGACCTTTAATCACTCATCATCTCCACACTCAAAAGGATTTGTGATGAACTGCAACTACTTGACACTAGTGACTTGTTGCAATCAAAACTATAGAAATTACGGTACCATTTTTGCTCTGCTTGCAATCGAGTGTTCTAAAAAGTCAGGCTTCTTTGGGTGCTTTCACATAAATAGTACTGATCTTTGTCCACTAAAAGGGGACCAGAAAGTGGACCAAAACAAAAGGATATTCATTAACCCAACATACTGTAGAACACACTTGTTTGGCTGTAGCCAAATTACAAATATCTATCATGAGCCTAATGATTTTTTAATGATAGAATATTTTTAACGTAATAAATGACATGCCTTCTCTTTTGTCAATGGCAAGTCAATTAGGACAAAATAGGCTAGTCTACATTGCAAAATGTGAACGAGAACCTAGGGCGTTTTTTGTTCACCATGCACAGATTAGGCGAACCGCACTATGGACGTCAAAATGAACCGTGCAGAGACAACATCCCGAGGTGGTCTCAGTTCGAGGCTTTGATTTTGATTAGTGTTCACATGTGCACATAAAATGCGGAGTCATCAATCTGAGTTTGTTTAGAAGGCTGAAAGGGACAAAGTGGGAAAGCCTGGAACATCACCAAAATTTCCATAACAAGGCCTTTGTAACACCATTCCTTGAAACCAGATGTTGGCCAGCAAAGTTAGCCAACTAGATGTCAAAAAGCACATTCTAACAGATAATGGAGATCCTCAAATAAATCAAGTATTCCCCATCTCTCCTTTGACCAAAACTCCCTCCATACAATGTCTTGACAGTCACAAAAACTCGAACAGAGAAGTGTTGTAATGGTTTCTAACAACTCTTTTGCAGCTGTAGGTGGAACAATTAACACACACCACGGCAACTTGTCTCTGCAACTTCCAGAAACACTTGTATCTCATCGCATATCTGTTAATTTCCTTGAGTAGAGTGTGTGTGAGTGTGTCAGGCTTGCAGCATGAAAGTGTGTGTATGTGTGTACCATGTTCCTCTTTTCAGCATTGAACTGCTTGAGCCAGCGCAGCTGTGTGAGGGGCAGCTCTGTGGAGATGGACGTGGAGAGGGACAGCTTGTTGTTGCCACAAGTGGCACCTTGCAGCTTCAGACCTGTGGGGAAGCAAGAGAGATTATGAGTGGTGTCAGTGCTAAATCAAGAAAGGAGCCTTTCAAATGCACCAACTTCCTTTTTCTATAGGTTAAACTAGTACCCCACTCCCCCCAGTGCACTAGGACTTATCTGGCTCCCTCGGCCTCACCTTTGATGCCAAAGCTGCAGGCGTCCAGCTGCGCCCCCTGGAGGGAAGTTACGTTGACCTCCAGACACAGCTCCTCCAGGGACCAGCTGTTGGCCTGGGCCACGTACTGACGGGTGGCCGTGATGTAGGCCTCTGGCACAAACAGGCTGCCCAGACACACATGAATGTTCTAGGGAAGGGGGAGAGAAGATAAAATGAAATCAGTGTAACAAAAGTCTATCAAGTTGATACAGCTTAATGTGCCATAATAGAGCTTTTTCCCACTCTTTTTTGTATTTATGGATTTTTGTTGAGGATCAATTTCCCTGTCTGCAGTTGTGAGCTGAACTGAGCCATTATGGGCTGCCCAAGTTCTAGAATGTTCTTCCTGGTTTGCTAAGTACCTTAAATACCACCAGAAAGAGCTTAACTTATAATCTCACGTTTACAGCCATCCTAAACACCACATTTAAATGAACACTAGGAAACACAATTGTAGCTTTTTTTTTTTTATCCAGAGTGCAGAAAAGTGAACATAGACATGTTGATTTTTACAGCAATGAATTGGCGTGTTCACTATTGTGAAATCTGACGTCTGCGTGTGTACACTGACCTTCAGCTCTTTGGCGCCCCCGCTGGCAGCTGCCTGTGAGATCTGCTGGAGCTGCTTGATGCGCTCGCTGAAGTCGGCCACCCACTGGATCACAGTCAGCGAGGCTGGCACTGTGTAGCGGCACCAGCTGCGTGGCAGAATACCTGCCCACACAAACAGAAAGAGTTCATTTGAATGTCTATTTCACAAATATTACCTTACCCCAAGTCACAATCAGTACACTTTCTAAATGCAGGAGTAGGATGTTTTTTTTTTAATCGGGTGTATACTGAGAGGACCACTGACATGTCCAATACATATTTGAATGAGTAAGATAGTGACCTTTGACCAGGTCGTTAATGAGGGTGCGGAGGTCGTTGGTCTGCTTCTTCTTGCCCTCGCACACCTGCACCACATCAGTCAGGTCCTGGCGCACGTCCTGCAGCATGCGTCCTCCCATCTTAACCTCGCGCTCGAAGAACCGGAACAACGGATCCTACACACACACAGCCATTAGCAAAGATGTAGCAAGCACATTCTCTTTGGACAGAAATCCAGGTATCTTGGTGGTATATGTGGAGAATTACAAGGCCTTGTGTATATAAGGTTTTAATTTAGACTCGTACTACTATTATTCGTCACGTACCCAGACTATGAGGAATACTCACTGCCGCACACACACACACACACACACACACACACACACACACACACTACGTTACCTTGATGTTCTCGACGGTGCGCTTGAGGGGGTTGACTGACTCGGGGATGAGCTGCAGCCAGTTACAGGAGGTGGTGCGCAGGATGCGCATCCAGGCGGGCTGGGTGTCCGAGGAGCTGCTGGTGCGCTGCTTCTTCTCTGTCTCGTAGGCCAGGTCGTCCTCGTCCTCCAGCATCTGCATTTTCAGCATCTTACCCATCATGTCAGTGCCTGAGCAGCCCAGTCCCGGGCCACGGCAGGAGTGGGGGACAGTGAGGAAGGAAGAGGAGGAGGAGGGAGGGAGAGGCAGAACATGGGCAAGAGGAAGAGGAGAGAGAGAAGGAGGGAGAAAAAGAGAGCAGGAGGAGGAAGAGCGTGAGGAGAGGAGAGAAAAGAAGGATGTACAGAAGTGGAAGGAGGTTGGTGGGGGACAGAGGATGAGGAAGGATGCAGGAGGAAGGGCCGAGGCCAGGAGATGCAGGAGAGTTGGGGTGGGGGGAGGGAGGGAGACCAAATTAATAGTGGATGACAAACACTGCAGCGCTGCATTCCCCTTTGACATGTTAACTCACATAAAAGGGATTTAAAAGAAAAACACTTAACAGGACTGTTTTATCAAATAGTTAATAGGGAAAAGGAGACAATAAACCAACTGATCCATGTTGTTATTACTGTTTTGAAATAAAACCAAGACAGCAAGGTAGTGAATTATAGTGGTCCCATGCATGTTTGTGGGATGGCAGGTTTAGGTTCAAAAGCACAAACATGGAGCGCCGTGAGCAAAAGCATCAAACTCATGAGAACCAAAAATCAACTAAAAGGTTAGGGGAGTGCGTAAGCAGCTGCTGGAGCCGACACGACTGATGCTAAATACAGCTACTGGAGGGTGAGGACTCCACCCACCACCACCCCTGCCCCTGGCAGAGCATACCCTCCAGTGTGTATGTACACACACACACACACACACACCTCTACAGTCTGAGCTAAGGTAGCTTACCAATTAAAGTGCCGGTTACTGTACAATTCAGTAATAATTCTGTATGTTAGCATGTAACCAGTGTCTTTAGAAGGTATACTAAGGCTATGCGACTATAATCTTATAGTTCATAGTAACACTTCAGAATCTTATTATACTTGTACAAGTTTGAATATGAACCAATTCCATAAAAAGAACCTACATTCAAATCAAGAGTTAGTATATAATGATACTTTTAGTTCTATAGCTGTTAAGTTCTACTGGAGTAGTGAACATATTTAGGCAAGCATATTATAAACATGGCAAGCAATGAGAAACAGTGAGTACTATACACACTAGACAGAATGCTCTGTCAAAAGCAGACCGAAACTCTTAATTATGTGGTTACGCGCTGTAGGAGTTAAAATGGGGCAAGATGACAGCCTGTGAACACAACTGAGAGAAACACTGTTAGAGTAGACACATGTCAGTCAAGTGGGCTATGAGGAAGGACACCTCTCCCCTTCTCATAGCCCGTTGTCACGGTGTCACCATGGTGAGTGACAACAGCGGCAGGTGGCCATACCCTGTGTGGTGAGCAGGACCCTCTCTGCGTTGCTAGGCAAGCCCAGCCAGGATGGCGTCTGGGTGTCCGGCAGCAACTCCACCCAGTGCATGAACTCCTCACGCCTGAAAGGCACACGGCATACAAGCGGATCAGATCAGGATCAAATCAACACAACACAGACAGGTCTCACAGTGACTACATTGTAAAAGGGCTACAAATCTTATAGAGCTTAAAAAAAATAAGCTTGAAGTTGGTGTCAGCAGGTTTGTGAATAGGTTTTAAGAGAACATCTAGATTTAAGAGTGTGATTTAGGAGTACTCTCGGCGGTAAGATCAAATGCTTTGTGAATACAGGCCCTGATGAACAGAGGAGGGACCCATCACTAACCTGATACCATCGGGCATCTTGATGTCCTTGTGTCCGTCCACCTTGAAGGCGAGCTTGAACTCGCTGTCAAAGCTGCCGGTGGTGAAGAGGCGATCCAGGAAGGTGTTGAGCAGCCGCTGGTCAAACTCGTTGTCGATGCGCCCGCCGTAGATGGACTGAGCCATCAGTGTCTTCAGCGCTGCCCACGGGATCTTATCTGGAGAGATGTTCTGACGACCCTGGAGCAGAATGGCCATAGAAAGGGCTCAATATCAATCAACATCCGTCAACATCAACACAAACACACCCACCTCATCACAACAATTAAATGTTGTGTGAAATCAGTGGGCACTCAATATTATTCACTGTGTTCCATTTGTGGCAAAAAAAAATTGAAACATTTTGTATGTACAAACTTTTAGGTTGCAAGTGTATAATTGTCCGATGTGGGGCAAATACTGTACAAGTGGAGTTTTTGTGGGTTTTCTTTACAGGACGCCAAGTGTTTGTAAAAGAAAAAAGTGCTTGTGTCCAATGACATGATGCCACACCTTAGCAGTGTCGTCCAGCCAGGTGTCGATGGTGTCACAGGCAGAGCGCAGGTCAGACTCTCCGAACTCGTACTTCTTGGACCAGCCGAGTGGAGCGTAGCGCAGACGCTCCTGGATGACTGCGTGGAACCAGGCCAGCAGGAAGTAGAGACGGGCACGTTCGTTGGGAGCCTGCAGTTGTCCACACGCAACATTTAGCACAACACAGATAGCAACAACAGCTTGACAAGCAGAACAGCCTGGACACTGTCCAAAAAATACATTTAGTCAGAGTGGCCAAGGCTGGAACTATTTTTGAGAGAGGTGGACAAACGGACAAAAAACTAAATAAATAATAGAAAACACAATTTGGTGTCTTTAAACTCGATTAGTTGGATCTGTTGTTTAAATGCAATATGGCATGAGAGAGTGGCGTTGGTAGCAGATATCGTCATGGCAGTGATGACAATATCTGCTACCAATGCCACTCTCACTTGTCATATACTATCTGACTGTCACACAGATCAAAGCAAACCACACATTTACAAACTGGTCCATTTTTGCAGGCCGTTCAAGCCTTCAATAGAATCTCTTCCAGATCTCAGGTTTGATGTGTGCAAATTTGTCCAGGTATTTTCCTAGCCCAATGTGTCAAATGAAACATTCGTGCTGATCTCACCTTGCACATGCGAGCCACTGGGATGTTGGAGAAGGTCCTCAGCATGTTGGCCTTGACGCCTGGAGGCGGCTCGAACACAAAGATGCGACCGGCACGCAGCAGGTTCACTGGGACCTGTGGATGACGAGGACATCACTTAAGGTGAGCAGTTTGGTGATCATGTGTTCTGTTAAGTTCTCAGATGGTTCTGGCATCTAATGTTTATAGTCTAGCCATTATATTTGAAATGCTGTTTTTTAAAAGGTACAGTCGTGGTTATGAATTGTTAATTCTACATACTTCTGTTCAAAATCAATAAACAAAAATGTAACATTCTTCAAAAGCATAGTCTTATACAGTACAGAACATGCTTCATGATAAAAAAAAACGAAAAAAAAGGAGAGAGAGAGAAGCTTTTGATCATTGGAACAGACCTTGGGGTTGATCTCCATGGTGAGGAAGAGGCGGAAGCTGGCATGTGGCTGCATGGAGTGGAGCTTCTTCTCCAGCTGCATGAGCCAGCCGGGGGCCAGGTGCACGTTCTCCAGCATCACCCACCTGCAGAGGAGAGAACACACCTGGGCGTCACCTCAGCACACCTGTGCAAGCTCACGTCCTGAGGAAAGCCATTCAGCTGAAACATGGCGTTTCTTTTCTACTTTTTGCCCTCTCTACACAACAGTGCCTTTGACGCAGCCCTGGACCACTCAGTGACAGGGTAAGACGGTCTTTATGGCGTCCTATTTTTACACTCGGGGTAATCACAAGTGACCCAACTACAGTGGATTAAAAGTTACTGCTTACTGGTGAGTTGATTCTTCTATAATAAAATGACATCAAAGGATTTCAGTTCAACTCCAAGAAGAGACAAAGCGAACACATTTACAAACACCAACCTGCCAGACTTCACAGCAGTGTTGATATCACGGTCAGCTTTGTTGAAGCCCTCAGCAGAACCTGTGACGCAGGGAGAAACCAGAATTCATCCCAGCATCAGATAAATCAACACTAGCGGTGAGTCAGTTTAACCACGCCGTCTTCCTTCAAAGTTCAGTGCAATCGGCCAAATGGGTACCACCCGGAGATGGACTTTTCAGCATTGACTGCTGACACTGTAGTCTTACCGATAGAGATGGAGGTGATGTGTTTGTTCTGCTCAGCAGCAAGGTCTCGGACCAGGCCGCTGGCATCGTATCCGGGCACAGAGCACATCAGCACAGGAGTTCCAGGCTTGACCTGAAACCAACCATTCAGTCTCATTAGAAGTGCTCATTCAAACCCATGCAGCATCTCTTAAACCAGCTCTTACTTACTGGCAACATACACCAAGCTAAATAACACCAACTATTTTCCTGAGAGCATTACTGTTCATTTTATTGACCAATTTATTCAGTCAAAAACTGATTTGGGGAAAACATTCTAAATTATCTATATTTTTTCTATTAATCAATTGCTACTTTAGCTGTTATTCACCAACCTCACTGTCCACAACGTTGGCCAGGTCGAGGGGCTGGTCGATGATGGCCATGAATGTGTCCCCGAGGACCTTAGCAACAAAGACGTGGGACATAGCCAGCATACGGTCGGGCCTAAAGGCCTGGATCAGCAGCAACTGGTGCACTGCCTGGCCAATGGAAGCTGAGAGAGGAACACAGGCATATGAGTGAGAGGCCAGACATCCAATCAGAAGTGATATATTTAATCAGGAGGAAGCCATTTTGTCTCACTTTATGCGCTGTGTCAAGTAGTGAAAAGGACAAAGCGAGTCTATGGTCTACAGTGGATGGATGGCAATTGTATTCATGACTGGGACAGAACAAGCTGAATTAAACTTCACCTTAGAGTATAAGGTAAAGTAGCTCACTACACAACACACTGAGGCTATGGCTGTGTAGTGTGTAGGTTTGTTGGAGTATGAGAGGGCTTAAGGACTTACTGGAAGCCTTCTCCTCAGCCCAGAGGTAGGGCACGGACAGTTCAGGGGAGTTGCTCTCCAGCCACATGAAGAACTGCTGCAGAAACAGAGACAAGAGCTTATGTTACATTTACTCTGCTGAACTACAGTTCAGTTTCAGCTGTTGGAGTACATTTCCCCTTGACAGGCAATCAAAAGGACAGATAAGTGGGAATGTTTGAGCAGTACAGGATGTGGTAGAAAGTGTGTGTGTGTGTGTGTGTGTGTGTGTGTGTGTGTGTGTGTCTCTCAAGATGGTCTCTTTCAGAAGGTTAGACACTTTGCTTGATTGACCATGTGAAAAGTATATGATCAAAGACTATGTGCCCTCAGGGGTTCAGTGCACAACATCCTCTCACCTCATCAGCCTGCACTTTGGTCACCAGGTCTTTGAAGGCGGGCAGGCGGCTGAGTCGGACCATGGCCTCGCTCTGGTCCGTGGTCAAACCCTTAACCTTGGGGATGGCTGTGCCGGTCAGCACAATCTCTTTCCCACGCAGGAAGTGCTGGAACTCCACGTCAAAGGACAGCTCACTGCGCACACAATGGAAAATCACATGGTCATTCAAGCAAGCATAGATGTAAATGTATGTATGCATGCATCAACACATGTGAATATACGGTTTTCACTTTAAAATCACATACATAGATGTAAACTGACAGCAAATACTCTTTCACATGTATGTGTATATATAATTGAAGGCATGAAGGCATGTAAACATACACTGCCGTTCAAAAGTTTGGGGTCACTCAGAAATGTCCTTGTTTTTATCAAGATCATTGTTTCCATGATCTTTAATGTAATATCTACAATGCCCATTATGAGCAACCATTCATCCAATGTTCCAAAGGCACATTCTGTTTACTAATCTGATAGGCTAACTGAGAAAACATTGGAGAACCCTTTTGCAATTAAGCACATAATGCAATCTGAAAACTGCTGCCCTGATTAAAAAAAACAATGCAACTGATCTCAGCTGGTATTCTGTCTATAATGGAGTGGAATGGACATTTCTCAGTGACCCCAAACTTGTGAACGGTAGTGTATACCATAAACATTTATACAAAGCTATGTTTAAAATTCAGTCGAGCTGTCATAGGTACTGTATTGTTGATGTGTGGATTTGGTCACCTGGGCATGCCCTTCAGGTTGATCCTGGCCAACAGCATGGCAAACGTGATATGGTCCTGATGAAGCATACCCCTCGCCACACGGTTGAATGCAATCTGTTAAGATCAAGGAAATACACCATTGTTAAAGGAAAAGACCCCTTTAGTAGGTCAAACAGTTTATGCCAAGACAACAAGACCCTCCCAGAGCCAGCAACACTACACATTTCTAGTCCCATCTCTGATGACCTGAATTGGGTTATTCTACTCCTTTGAGTGGATCTCTTTCACAACCTCTGTGTTGGGGGAGGAGGGTGTACCTGGAACAGGTCTTTGGTGATGACCGTGAGACGCTGGCTGTGGTCACTGATGCCCTTCAGGTTGGCGTTCTCATACAGGACTGTGTGGTAGATGTCCAGGAATAGGTGAAGAGAGTACTGGTACAGGAAGTGAATCTGAGAAGAAAAACACGAGATGAGATAAGTGCTTACTGTAAAACATTTAAGAATTGTCCCATCATTAACTTCATCATGCACCAAGTCAAAATGATCATCTTTCAAGCTTGCTATATTTTGAAATCAATTTTCTGTAGCAGACGAACAGACATGCCTTCATGACTCCTTGCATGTCGGCCTACACCATCGGTGTATGAGAGTGTGTGTGTGTGTGTGTGTGTGTGTGTGTGTGTGTGTGTGTGAGTGTGTGAGAATGGGTGAATGTGAGGCATGAAATTGTAAAGCGCTTTGAGGAGTGAGAAAGCTCTATACAAACTCAGTCCATTTAACATATACCATTTATCAGTCACGCCACATTGACAGGGTAGATGGGCACTGTTCTTTGGGCCCTAACTCCAGTGTTCCTACCTGGTTGAGGGCTTCCATGGTGAAGTAGATGCTGCTGCAGGCAGTGGACAGAGACAGGTACTGCTGAGAGACCGTCTCCACCTCCTGCATCACTATGTCCGTCTCCTCCACCTTCCTGGTCACCTCCGCCGCCTCCTTCTTCAGGTTCTCCAGGGTGGTGATGATGGTGTCGTCGTCAAGGATACGACCCTTGACCTCGTTCAGGGCCTGCAAGAGGGACTTCTCGAGCTGACGCAGACGTAACTGGAACTCACCTGGTAGGCAGTGGGGGGGGGGGAACAGTAATTTTAAGTTTACTAATGGATTTACATCTATAAAGAGTGTAGTGACAAGACCTGCAATCATTATGGGGACAGGAGAAGCAACGATGAAAACATGGAGGAAGAGAGAGACGGAGAAAAAAAATGGGAGTGTGTCAGAATGTGAGCGGCTGTGCTTAGCTGCGGCTCACCCTGCAGTTTGAGGAGGTCGGAGCGTTTCTCGTCGACGTCGGGCCTCTCTGCCTTCAGCACCTCGTTGAGGCACTGGCTCTGCAAGCTGCTGCGCGTCACCGTGAAGTTCACGAAGGTCACGCGAGAACACAGGTCTGGTGGGAACTCAACCTGGAACCCACACATTCAGAGGATGGAAAATCACCACAAGTCCACTGGTATATCAGCAGAGATCAATTGGACTGAAGTGCCCAACCTTGTGTGGGAAAACTTCAGATCCTTCGACAATCATATATAAAAAGGTGACAATCCTAACCACAAATGTTTTCTATGTTTTCTAATTTGTTCATCAAATTGAAAATATTTCTTTGCATTTTCATTAAGTACATTAGACTGATCTGAAGTGAAGGTACTCATGTAAAGCTGAAGTGTTTCTGTGACTGTGCTCGTGAGGAGGACACTGACCGTGGGGTCGCGAGTGGAGAGGAAGATGACGAAGGATGGGGACAGATCGATGTCCTGGTCTCCCAGCGTGATGAGAACTCGGCCTCCGGTCCTGCGCACCTCCCTGTTAAGCACCGGGTTCAGGATGGGATCATAGCTCTCCACGTCCTGCCAAATCAAAACCATTTATTAGTGCCACACCATCATTTCATAAAAGCACTGCTAAATCAAAACAACTTCTGGAACTTCTGGGCTCTGACACTGCAGCATAGAGTACCTGCACAAGCAGAGGGTTTCCAAATCTCAGGGCGCTTTCCAGATTCTTCCTGAAGGCGTCGTCCAGGAAACTGGTCCTGGTGATCTTGCGGTCCTTGTACTCATTCATGATGAACTCTGTGGCCTGGCCTGATGGGTCAATGATCAGTGGGTACCTGGACAGATAAACACACGAGTTAAATAGGTCAAAACTTCAGTGAGCTTTCAAGTGAAAAGAAATCTCGGTATTTCTCAGGGTTTCATATTTTTGACAGTGCAAGACACAAACACAGTGTAATCAGCTGTGTTGAGGTTTAATGAAAGTGGCTCTTCATTACAAATTACATGTTTTGTTGTAACTCATCTCCTAAAAAACAATTTCTTGTTTTATGGTAATACCTGAAAAATGGCTATTGGCTTCAATCAACTCTAGGTGTGATACATTAGGAGCGCTTTTATGATTAAAGGACCAGCAAATGCTGGTCCAGGTGTTGTGGGCGCGGGGCGGATGCTCACCTGTTGAACCTCTTCAGCATGATTGCGTTCTCAGTGCACAGGTCGTCAGCAGGCAGCGAGTTGGCCTGCCAGCGCAGCCGCTCGTCAGCGTTGGACAGATACTCAGTCCTGGCGATGTCTGTGCGGAACTGTGGAGAGACCAGAGCACAGGTCAGTCTGGTGCTGTTGTGTAGTACCAGAGCACAGGTCAGTCTGCTGTTGTGTAGTACCATAAGGGTGTTTACTCAACATGACTGGGTAAAGTGAGTAGTATTTAGCAGATTCTTTTATCCAAAGCACCACAGCAGAGACATGAATTCGAACCCGGACAAACTGATGGTCAAGCTGCAAAACTACCAGTGCTCTACGCCCAGGGTCAGGTCATCATGGACATACCTGAACGTTGGCCTGCTGCAGGTGGTGTGACCAGGTGGTGAAGAGGTTCTGCCTCATCTGCTGGTCGAAGTAGCCGGCGTAGGCAATGAAGGCCGCCGACAGGAGGCAGTCTCCGGCGATGGTGGACATCTGGTTCTTGAAGGTCTCGCTGGTCTTCTCCCAACGGTCCCTCTCGGCAGACAAGCTCTTCAGCAAGGCTGTGCTGCGGTTCACCTGAAAGGTAGTTAAGGCACATTTAGGTTGAAAAGCTTGATGTTGCAACACACATACACACAATGCTTTTACAAAAAAATCTACTATTGTGCTTTTCCCTTCTATGCCTGAAGCATCATTTTCATGAGTGTGACATTTGTCTTTTCTCAATTTTACACCATCAGATTTACAACATCAGATTTCAGGTGTCATTACATTGCATGTCAGTTATCAATCAAAAGAGGCTTCCGGAACCCCCGCGCTCACCTTGGCCTCTACGGCAGCCAGGTCGGCCTTGATGGCCTGGGCCTCTGAGATGAGGATGGCGTATTCCTCTTTGTAGCGGGAGATGCTGGACTCCAGGTCACGGATCATGCGCTCCACCTCCTCGCCCTTGGACTTGTTGTCGGTGGCGTCGTCCTCCAGCTTCTGCAGCTCGTTCCTCAGCGGCTCCACGCGTTTCAGCATGTCCGCATAGTTCAGCTGTCACACACGCCGCAACACGGGTCACAGGTAAGCCATGTGGCCTCTCTTTAAACACGCTCACATTTTGTTATATTCCACTTTGTATTGCAATGTTAGATGAACTGGGATGTACAAATAAAGTGTGGATTTCAGAGGTCTGAATGTGCACCACTGGGCACTGGGCTCTACTACTGGATACTCAGGACACTAGTTTGCAATCATAGTCATGGACCCCTTGTACAAATGTACATGATGGCACACAACACTGAATGAATGGAGAGCCTACCTGAGCGATGGCCCATTTGACCATAGGGCCACAGGCCAGTGAGGCCCTGTTGACCTGCTCGTAGTTGTAGGATGGGTTGGACATGTAGTTCTTCTTCATCTTTTCACGGATGGAGTCACTGTTGCCCCAGTGAAGTCACCCAGAGATGATCAAAATGAAGAAATGTGTGTTAGCTCAGAGCGCCAAACGCCATCCAAGGTATTAAGGAATTAATGTTAGGAAGCACACAGGGGTATGGATTGGTATGAATGAAAGTGGAGAGAGAGATATTATGAATTAGAAGGGATAGAGAGGTGGAATTTTCAGGCAAGATTAAAAAGGACTTAATCATCATATCTTTTTATATTTGGTAGACTTTCTCCTACATTTACTGAGTTTTCTAGTATCGAATTTTGAATCTGCATCTGGGGGACTACTCTATCGGTGGCTAATTAAATTATCAATTTATTGTAATTAAGCAATATAATTAAATAATTAGGAGTGCAGTCATTAAAAAAAGAAAAACACCCTGTGTGACCATTACCCCGTGTGCAAATTGCTTCAGCAGACCCAGTGAGTTGCACCAGGATTGTGCCCATAGACAGGAGACAGAGACAAAAGCATAAGAGACATGGTTCTTAATGACAATACCTCATGTCCTCAGAGACAAAGTTGACTATGCTGGAGATGAAATTGTCTCGGATAATAACTTGTCTGATCTTTTTCCAGTCATTAGTCTCCTCTCCCAGCAGGAGACAGATAGACTCTAAGGCCAGCTTTACGGCAGGGGGAGGGTTGGCCATGGAACGCACTTCGACAAGGTGCTGCTTCTTTATAGAGCTGACCGCTGAGGATGGGGAGGAAGAGGAGAGGAAGGAGAGAGAGAGAGAGAGAGAGATATGAAGGAGAAGTGGAGATGAGGGAGACAGAGAGAGAGAGAGAGAGATAGAAGGGGAGACAGAGGGATGCTGGTTTTAGAAACATGCAGGACAGATGGGGTGGGTGGGGGGGAGGGTGCCTGGCAGCTGTGTGGCACTGAGGAGGGGGAGGTTGCATAGGACTGAAAAAGCCCGTCAATTAATGCTTTTGCCCTAACAAACTCATATGAAGGGTCAGAAGACCACAACACGTATGGCAATGGGTGCAGTCCTTAAAATGTTCCTTTTTGTCACACGTACACTGTATATTTATTTGATTTCCAATGATGAGGAGCTACCACTAGCACTGGACTATGTCAGGATGTCCACCCCTGCCCTCTGCTGTGCCACACAGTCACCTGGTGCCCCACTCCGCACACTCCAGTCACCTGATCTCATCAGCAGAAAAGTTAACAATGGTGGGGATGAAGTTCTCCCGCATAATGATGGAGCGGATCTGCTTCCAGTCGGTGGTGCTCTCGCCCAGAAGCAGGCAGATGGACTCCAGGGCCAGCTTCACCGCCCCGGGCGGGTTGGCCATGGACCGCACCTCCACCAGGTGCTGCTTCTTAATTGACTTAACGGCTAATGACCACAAGAGGACGCAGTGGAGCAATGTAGGAGAGGAGAAAGAGAGGAGAGGAGGAAGGGAAAGAAAAAGCAGTCAAGTTAGCAGTGACGCCAGGACATCAGTTTGAGCAAACACCCATGTGTATTCAAACATCTCTCTCTCACACACACACACACACACACACACACACACACAGACACACAAACACAGACACACACATTAACACATGACAATGGCACACAAACTGTGTCGCAATTGGAACTTTTCTGGCAGTTATTTAAACACAACAGTAAGCTTTAAATAAATTGTAGGACTATTCTGCCAGGATTTGAAGTTCCAATTGGGACTTGACAAAGAGCAGAGGAAGAATAAGAAACCCCAAAAGATCCCCAAGAGGAAAACTAGGCAAGAGGCCAAAAGGAGAGAATTGCTCCAACACAAGAACGCGTCTCAATAATCCAAAGTCTACTTACTGCGATATGGAACAGGGGTATTCAGGAGAATGTTTTTTTTGCGGCACTCAGAGCTAGGCAATTCAACATCACTTTCACACAGTCAACAAATGTAGTCAACAGATAGAAATCTACACACATCATATCTACTGAAGTTGTTCAGGAAATACACAGTGTGAATAAGACAGACGTGGAAAAATAAAGGGTAAGTAAACAGTCGTTTCCATACCGTTCTGAGCTTCAATGACGGCAGGCTCCACCTGATCCAGGTCATCTTTGACACTCAGTTGCTTGTCTTTGATGACTTCCTGTTGCTTGTAAATCGATTCCTGGATCTCCTGACTCATCACCTGTGATTATCCCATTTAAAAGTCCAGCGTTAAGTCAGTCAAATGAATACCACAACCACTAGTCATGAGCAATCACAGAATGAAACCCAACAAAGCCAAATGCTGTGTGAATGAGATAAAGCCACTGATGGTCAGCTTGCCTTCTTCTTCTCGGCCTCCTGCTGGTCCTTCACCATCTTCTTCAGCTTGTCGTTGGCAGCCGCATTCTTGGCCTCCAGCTCCTGGCTCTTGATCCTCAGATCCCTACGTAGCTCCTCCACCTAGCCAAACAGCACAACGTGGTTATTTGGTCTATTTTGTAAGAGGAGGACAGGCGACAGATGGATTTATTAACATGGTTTCTGTATGGCAATGCATCATTCCGTCTTTCACATCATTTTTGACTGTACTCCAGTGGTTGTTCTGCACAATGTACCACCCCCCACCCCCTCCTAATTTGCTACAGTTACAGTAGAGTAGAGTAATCAGCCAGGATTGGCCCGGAGGTGCTTCAGCAGACATCCATTACCTGGTCGACGGTCTCCTTGATCTTGCGCAGGCCGACGTTCAGATGCATCTGCTGCTCCTCCAGCTCACTGCGCTTCTCGTTGAACAGGTTGGCGTAGTGGTTGATGAAGTCCAGGTAGTGGCGCGGGGTGATGGCCATGGTGCGGCCGCCGCGCTTCGCCAAGCGGTTGTTAGCCTGAGGGGGAAAGGGACAGCAAGCGAAAAGTCAATAAGCGGAATTCAGCAACTGTTCAGAGATTGTCACTGGTACGGTACAAAACCAATATGAACTGGTCCCATGTACTTAATCTGCCCAATTAAAATATTTGTTTATAACCAGATTAGGAAATTAGAATGGCTGGCAATAGAAAAATAACAAAAAATGAGAAGGATCATCTTCACCATCAACTTCTGCATTCAACAGCACAGCTCCTGAACACTTCTGAATCAGAGGTAATGTGTGGAGTCTCACCTGGTGCAGGGTCTGGTGGACAAACACACAGCCGTTGACGATGGCCTCCCTGTGAGTGGGGGGCTGGGGCAGCTTGTCGTAAACGATGGGCATGTAGTCGGGCACTTTGTAGTTGGGCTTCTCCAGGTCCATCTTGCTGGTGAACTCTTTGCCGACCTGGTAGAGGGCATCAGTGGACCAGTCACCAAACCAGTTCAGCACACACCTGTGGGAGAGATGGATTGTCAAACATCCGTCATACACATAAATGAACAACTTTCAATACGTCCTCACGGGTACCGGGTACACGGGTTTAGACCTACAAAAACGGCAAAGAATTCAGCCAATAAATCTACTCTGGCTGATCTATTCCGTGAAGCAAAGACTGCTTTACCCCACAAAAATTTGGTAGATCTTCATGGATTTATTATCTTTGTACCAGGTCGACTTAACTATGGGCACTTGGAGGTGTCTGAGGTTGCCTTGATGAGGCCACTCACCTGTTGAAGAGGGCAGGGGAGGTGGCGGCGCGGTCCTTGAGGCCCTCGGAGGATGGGTTCATGGTGAAGACCACGTGCAGGTTCCGGATGACCTGGCTGGTGAACCACTTGTAGAGCTCCTCATGGGTGTCCAGCATCAGGCCCTCCTTCTGGGCTCCCTCTTTGCACTGGGTCATCAGCGTGGCGTACTCGTCACCCTCAAACAGACCTGGCACCTACAGGAGCAGCAGGGAACACACACAAGGCTCACGGTTAACACCTGCTCACACAGCATGCTGAAAAATATCCATATATCCATGTACTCAAATAATCATGCACGACAATAGCCACATTATCCCGGATAAACAAATGCATTATCCCACTTGAACAAATGTATTATCCCGCATAAACAAATGCATTATCCCATGCATTTGTTGAAAAAGATCAAATTTGTGTACTTTTTTTCCTAAGTATTTTTCTACTAATCAAGTGATTAGTACCCATGTCATAACACAAGGAATAAACTGTATAAGACTGTAAATGAATTGAAAACAGTGAATCACAGATACTGAAAGGCTTCCTCACCTCTCCGTTGGCCAGCAGGGTGTTCATGCGCTCCAGGAAGCCAGAGTCCAGCACGTTGGACTCGTCCATAATGAAGGCGATCTTCTCGTTTTTACAGCCGGAACGACGCAGAACTGTACGCAGGTCCTCGTCGAAGTCCTCACCTGTGTACTTCCTGTGAACCTGTGGAAAGGAAAGGCTTCATTTAGAGCTCTGCTAACAAGCATGTTTGGCTTGGTACTGCAGCTTGGCTGTGGTCCTGGGGTGCCTACAGCAGAGACCCTGTGTCAACAATGTCCACTGAGACCTCCTATGGGTAAGGGGGAATGTGGGCCAGTGAAAAAGGGGAGAATGGAGAGGAGGTGGGACAGTTTACCAAGTTGGATTGTGTGATGTGATGGACAAGCAAGGAGAGAATAAAGATCCTAGAAACCAACAGCTGGGTGAGTGACAGCTGCCAATCAAAGGTACTCCTACCAAACTTTGTTTTCAGCTTCACAGCATTAGGAACAGTTTAAAACATTAAAACATTTTACTTTTATAAACCAACATATCACAATAATCAACATAACAAATCACACTCATGAGATGCAAAGTCCATAGGTTCAATCAATGCAGAGAGATCCTGGAAAAATGTGTGTGGATTCCAAAATGTCGAGTCTTGCCTTATCAGTGCGCTGTACAAACCTTGATCTGATAGACACTGAGGCCGTTCATCCAGGCCACGAAGCGGGACAGAGTGGTCTTGCCAGCACCGCTGACGCCAATGAGCAGCAGATGTCCCTGAGGCTGACGGAAGATTCTGGAAATACAGGTGTGGACAAGGTCATTAAGTGCCCAGTCGGTGGTATGCACCCTTTGAACAGTTGTGGCAAAGGAAAAGACAACCCAGAGAGAAATACTTTGTGTTCAAAACATTCACTCATTCCCTACACAGAGCCCATCAGTGAATAACTATGTTGGTAATTCACTACTATAAAATGTACTTCTACCTATTGAATGATTGGATGTTCTGAACACAGGGGTGGTCTGTTTGGAGCATATACAGAAGAGTTCACTTTAGTCCTTTAATGGAGGTGAACCATTCAGCTGAGGACTGTAGAGCCTGAGGGAGTCCCTGAAGCATTTTTGTTCAGAATCACTTAGAGGACAGAGCCAATTTTACATGCTTGACTCAGCAGTTAAACAGTCTTTTGGAAGGACGAGTGTCCTAGAGCAATTGACTGGAGAGACTGGTGACTCTAGAGCTGGGTGATGTGCAGGACTTATGAAGTGGGTGAAGTAACTCATTATTTTGTCTTTACCGGTCAATTCTGAGGACGTGATCCAGGACCTCATTGAAGAGCACCAGGGGAACGTCCAGCTCCTCCTCGTAGAACACCTTCAGACGGGCCTTCACGTAGTCCCTCAGCTCCTCCTGTTCCACTGGCACATAATCCTAGAGAGAGCATTGGGCATGTGTTAAAAAACAGCATTTACAGAGAACCAACATCCTCATGCGCAGATATCAGCTCAATCTTTGCACTTCATTAGATACAACAACCAGAGGCCAAGTGCAGAAATCAACTAATGCTGCAGAGCAGCTTATTTTTTAAAGTGGCTGGTTGAAAACTCTTCAAAGCTATGAATACATAAGCAGGGAATGGGGGTGGTGATCATATCTGAACAGTCGCACACAATTACAGTGAACAACCACTTGAACTCCCTCACACAGAGTATATAGTATCTAGTTTTTACAAATAGCTGAGCCACTGGAGTGGTTCTATAAGTCAGTGGCAGGCACAAGGTCTGACCTTAGAGAGCCAGTTGCTGTAGAGGATGGGCCTGTTGAGTCCCTTGTCACGGTCAATGTTGGGGAAGTGCTTGAGGGCCACAATGTCGATATTTTCATCTGTCCAGCGTCTCTCCTCATCCTCCACCAACCTGGATAACAAAGAACACAGATGTCAAAGCTGCGGCTTGACTGACCAATTTTTTATGCAACCTTCTCCACTGATAATCTTCTTATTGGCTTATTTACACAAACAAGCTTAATACAAGACTTTCTTTCGAAATTGCCATGACACACACACAAATAACAACCACCATATTTTAAAATGACAGGTGATGAAAAGCATGATGTTGGCTTCATGCACATCTCCACCACAGCCCTTTCCCCCCACCTGTCTTGGAAGAGGCGCAGGGCCTCGTGGGCCCAGATGCGGATCAGTCCCTCCACGGGGAGAGTCTCCAGGGGCCGCAGGGCCTCGAAGATGCCCCTCACCCAGCGGGTCATCTCTCGGGGGGAGTAGATGTAGTGGGGCTGGGTGTCCTGGGTGAAGCGCTCCTGGAGGAGGCGGAGAGAGAGAGAGGCCACGAGAGACATCAGCAACACACGGTGGAGGAGCCAATGAGAAAAGCTCTTTCCATGCACATAGAGTACATGATATGACCACCACAGGGTGTTGCCACCTACTACAAAAAATAAAGCCTGCCTACCAAATCCCCCTTATCCCCTACACTCTGCAACTGCATTTGCATTTAAGCAGTAGCCATCATAATCTATTGTATTTTTATTCTAACAATACTCTGTGTGTCTAGCGTACACTACAGCTTAGAACCCCTGGTCTACAGAGTACCCTGGGCTGCAGAGCCCTGAGGCGTTTACCTGTGACATGGTGTAGAACTCCACCATGGCGGCGGTGAGGGGCTCTGCGTAGGTGCGCAGTGAGGGGATGAGGCGCAGCATGGCCCGGTTGAAGGTGCCGTAGATCTGGGTCAGGGAGGCCGGTCCAGGGTAGTCCACGTACACCACAGGAACGTGCCTCAGGAACCTGGGTTTGGGAGAGAGGGCCAGAGGACAGGTGAATGTTTGAAACAGCCCTGCATTTACTGTACCTATGATCATATAGCTTAACACAAGCTGTTTATGGGGCTGTGTATCTGTGATAAGAGTTCGGTAAAACCGGTATTTCAAGTACAAATTGAGTGACTCTTGTCAAAAAAAGCATGATACGTGATGGTATGGAAGGTGTTAAATGAGGAAGGGCAGCTCACCTGTGAGTGAGGGGCTTTCTGCCAGGGTCGGTTGGGGGGTTGCAGGCGCCCACAAACTGGATCCTCTCCAGCTTGACCCAGGTCTGGTCCGAGGTACGGTAGAAACCGCCGTGCTCCACCATCTGCGGCACACACCACAACACAAGCCAGGTGAGCCAGAGCACAACAAACAGAACAACAAACAAATAACATGTTTACAGTACATGTTAATCTCACTCCTCTGCTATTTCCTAAATATAGTAAGTTCCCTAAGTATAATTACATTCCAACATCCTTTAATCAAGCACAAACACACACACACACACACACACTCATCACATAAAGAATAAATCATACCTGTCTGATGAAGGAGATGACCCTCTGTGTGCCGTACTTGTCCATGTCCGGCAGGTTAATCTCGTCACAGAAGAGCACGAGCCACTTGCCAAGCTGCACAGGCGCCAGCACGACCCCGTTGGGCGTGCGGCGGTACTCGCAGTAGTGGTCAAACGTCTTCAGCAGCAGCTCCGGGGTGGTTGCACTGGAGAAGTTCAGACCCACAACCTGAATGGGGAGAGAGGGAGAGGGAGAGGGAGAGGGAGAGGGAGAGGACGAAAGAGTGAGAGGCTGTTTTTCAGTAGAGGTCTTTATTGAAGAACTAGGCTTAATCCATGTGCGAGAAACCCAGCTATGGACTAAAATAGTAAAAGACAAAGTGATCACTGTCGCATACATGATGTTTTTAACGTTTAAAGGCGATCTTTCAAGAATAACAGTGTAGCTATGCGAGGGCAGTCAGGTTGGTACCCACCTCCATGTCGGGCAGGGCTCGGAGGGCGCTGAACAGGGTCATGGTTTTACCAGAACCCGGAGGGCCACACAGAACCAGGGGCTTGTGTTCGGCCAGCCAGGTGTAGAGCAGGGCCTCGTGGCGCACTGTGTCCAGGGTGGGCACCACCACCTCTGGGGAGGCCACTTTATGGGTCTCCACCTCAATCTGGGGCACCTTACCCTGCCAGGACTGCCACTCGCCACTGATGGAAACCTGGGGGACGGCAAGAGAAAAGGATCACAAAGGAACATAACTTCATACAAACACTGGACAGACAATGCATGTGCAATATTTGCACAGATGTTGAAATCAGCCTTTAATATGTACAGTTATATTCATATCCAGTAAAAATGTATATATTAGGGCTGTCAAGTGACTAAAAAAAATCTAATTAATTATATACAGGTACAACAATTTTGGCAGATGAGTGAATCAATGAAGAGCCAAACCAATATTATAGACTTCAACATCTCTCTCTTTTATTCTAACATTCCCTTTGGCGCAGGCATCAGCATTTTTAGCATGATGAAGGCAAATGACTGAAGTCATTGACATGTGCAGTAGCTCAACACCAAGGTAATGTGTGGTATACCCCCCATGATTTGTCCTTTTTTTGGTCATTCAAAACATGTTGTAGATTTTTATTCACATAAATAAAGTTGTCTTTTATCATACATCATTAGCAGGTTTTGCCAATTGCAATACACACTATTTGTTAGCAAAGTCAATGATACTACCTGACACAAACTGATACTACTCTTAGCACTTCTTTAATATACACCAAGTTTACACAGGAGTGACCACCCACCTCATAGTCGATGATTGGCACATTGGGAGCAGATGGGAGGGGCACAGTGGTGATGCGGCGGATGTACTCTCCAAGCTCCGCCCGGATTTTCAGTCTGCCATCTCCAGAGAAGGACCAGAGCACGGCGTAGATCAGGTACCTCTGCAGGAGCAAGCACAAGCACAAGCACAAGCACAAGCAACGTTGGGGGTTTAGGATGGATTTCAAGGTAGCCATCTGGATAGACCAAGCTAACTAGCGTTTTTAGACTTACAAAAACATGGAAAAAAAAAATAATAATAACATTCTCCGATTCAAGGCTCCATGAAAAAAAATATATATATACATAATACATATATTTACAAGTCTCTTGCAGAAGAGAAGCCACAATAAAATACTTTCAAATCTCCTCTAATAAATACAAAACGGCATTAGCAAAGCCACCATAATTGTTGAAACTGAAAACACATCAAGCTTCAATCTCCTCATCAGTTGCTCATTCACACCCAGGCATGCACACACACACGCATACGCAAGTCGTGGTGCTGACCTGCATGTATCTCTCGAGCTGGTCAACAGGCATGGGGAAGTCAGGGTGGTTGTTGTTGTACTGGGCCACGTTGCGGCAGGCCTGGTGCAGCATGGAGAAGAGCGAGCCCATGCAGCGCATGCGCGTGAAGTCCATGATGTGCTCCAGCTTGGACGCGTGCTCCA
This sequence comes from Alosa pseudoharengus, assembly GCF_046254945.1. Taxonomy (NCBI): domain Eukaryota; kingdom Metazoa; phylum Chordata; class Actinopteri; order Clupeiformes; family Clupeidae; genus Alosa; species Alosa pseudoharengus. The sequence continues at coordinate 30,632,253 of NW_027468680.1, forward strand.
GCGCCTTGATGACCAGCCCCGTGGAGGTGAAGTAGGGCTGCAGCACTGCCGCCGCGTCCCTCTGGATCTGGGGGGAGAGGAGAGGTCAGAGGGGGGGACGGTTAGTGTGTCCAGTTCATAGGAACACCGGACTCGAGTGTGGGGAAGTGGGAAAAGACTGATACAATTTGACTCCAGAGGGGCAGCCAGGCTAGGCAGGCAGCCATGGGCGTGTGGAGGTACCTGCAGCATGGGGGAGGCGGCCTCGTCGCCCTCGTCCTCCATGCCCACGCGCTTCCGCAGAGCCTCGTCCTCTCCCTCGTCCAATGGGATGCTGCGCAGGCGGTCCAGGAAGTTGAAGAAGATCATGTCCGTGCTGAGCACGTCCTCGCTGAACCACACCATCCCGCAGCGGGACACGGTGGCCAGGGTGGCGTACTTCAGGTCCTGCACCTCAAACATGATGCGCACCTGCAGGGGGGTACGGGAAGGCAGTGGTTATGTAGTCAGGAAGTTGGCAAATCACAAATGATTAAAAAGCACAGGATGACTGCCAATAACTGACTGCGAACACTATTCTTAGATCAGAATATCCTATACAGTAGACGTCATGATTCCGGCAATACAATTAACAGAACTTATTGGTCTAGGATTTTAGCTTATCTACTAGAATTAAATTGAGTGGTAATGGTGACCTAAACAGTTACATTTCCAACAAAACTGATGTGCATGTGTGTCCTGCCCATCTGTTTACTTACGTTGGGAGGCAAGCTGAGACGCTCTCCGTTGGGCAGAGTCAGAAGCTTGTTGTCGTCCAGCACAGAGTTCAAGTTCTCCACCCACTCTGGGTCCACATCACCGTCAAAGATGATCCACTGCCTCTTCTGAAGTTCCCCACGCACGTTGTCAATGATCCTGAGATACACATGAACAGTTAACGCTCTTGGTACAACCTTGCATACTGGATCACAGATTCAGCAGACGACAAAACTGCAGGAAGTGACCATTTAAGAGTCTGCAGAACTTCCGCTCTGTAAAATGTGTGATGTGCAGACAATACACAGAATCATCAAGGTAGTTATTTTACTATCTTTTAATGAATCATATATTCAACAGAGCAGAGCACAATTACGCTGCCAACTAAACACAAGCATGCCCATTCTGACATCAGTGTTTCCCATACATTGACTTATTTGTGGCGGCCCACCACAATATCAACATTGACCACCACACATAGATTTTCCAGGTTGTACTAAATTGTGCTTAAATCTAGTTAGCATCATAACCACGCTGCGCTTGTTAAAAACTGTTGCATTCAAGTTAATTCTTCAAACCTACCACCACAAATAAAATGTAATTCTGTGGGAAACACTGCTGACATCCTACAATAATCAAGTCTACCCTCCCTAATCTCTCCCTAAAAAAATGCTACTTACTTCCTAAGTACGTGTGTGAACAACCCATCGGTCCACTCGCGGGTGTTGGGGTCCAGGGTTCCGTACAGGTGGTCTTTGCTGATGGCTTTGGGGTCGATGATGTGTGCCACCCCCTCAACGCCCTCGAGCCGCTCCAGGGCCTTCAGCAGGACCCTCCAGGCCATGGTCTTGCCACTGCCCGACGGACCCACCATCATCAGCCCGTGGTTGATCTGGGTGATCTGGTAAAGCTGGAGGACCTGGGAGAGCACAAAGACATACAGTACGTGGGTGTTAGACCATTTGCATCTCTTAGTTAGATTCAGAGGCAGATATTGGTTGAAATGAGTTTATAGAGGAGTATGTTCAAGTACCATGAGCAATACACTAAATAGCCTAGAAATGGAAATATTATGAGTGTTCAGCGTTTCCTTACCTTCTCCACCCACATGCTCCCCACGTCGTCTCCGTCTCCGTAGGTGAGGTACATCTCGGAGCAGACCTTTTTGAGCTCCTCGCGGAGAGCGGTCATCTCCCCACGCATGTACTGGATGCCAGGGAACACATCAGACAGCAGGCTGAAGAGCAGAGGAATGTCCTCAGCCACCAGCTTGGGCACCATGGTCTCACACACACTCTGGATAAGAATCTGAGGAAGGAGAGAGGAGGAAGAGTACGGTCAGGACGCCATTTCAGTGAAAGAGCTCTTATTGTGGCATCGCTTTTCAGAATACAACATGATGGGGGGGAAAATAAAAACACTTAATGCAATACTAAATTTAAAATAATAATAATAATAAAAAAAATGATACTGACCTCTTGTTCTGGAAGGTTTTCTGCGATATCGTTCTCATCTACAACCTCTCCGCGCTCACCCTTCTCCCGTTTGATCCTCTGGATGCGCTCACGCTTCACATTACCAGCACTGATCAGCACACTCTTCAGGGCGCGCAGGCCAAAATCATAATGAGACTGAGACGACAACTGTTCATCACACAGCCTGGGAGACAGACACACACACACTTTGGTAAAGGAACGTACCCTACTGAAAGCCCTGCAAAATTACATTTGTTTTACATAGCTTCATCTATTAGTGTCAAAATAGTCTCAAAATCAAACAACCAGACCAAAGTTGTGGATGCAACTTGGCAAGAGAGGTAGCAGTTAAACAGTGTTCACTACTACTGTAGCTAATGTGGCAAAACAGAAGCACTGGAGGTGGTGTGGAGGGGGCACGTACTTAAAGAATGGTACAATCTTCTTGGCCAGGACCTCAGCAGTACGGAAGCCTTGAGAATACAACATGACCTGGGCGATGAGCTGGCGGTCAGGCTTGGTCATAGCCAAACTCCTGAACAGCTTCTTCAGGTTATCAGGTAGATTGGAGCGTCCAGCATAGCCAGGGTTCATGGTGATGAAAATGGCCATTTCTGGACTTACTTTAACTTGTTTATTTAACAACTCGGTCATTACCGGAACACCTGAGAACACAAAGGAGATCAAAATATCACATACGACTCATTCACACCATGACCTTCACATCATTCCCATCCAACTTTGCTGCACAAATATACTGAGTCAGTCTAGTCAAATTCTTTTTTAAGAGTTTTAAAGAGACAAAGTGTTACTGTCAGTTACTGTGCCAAATGAACAGATATTTTTGTTTAAAAACGTTGTAACAAAACAAAAAGGTGTGGGCAGTGGACTTGTGGGCAGTGGACTTGTGGGCAGTGGACTTGTGGGCAGTGGACTTGTGGGCAGTGGACTTGTGGGCAGTGGACTTGTGGGCAGTGGACTTGTGGGCAGTGGACTTGTGGGCAGTGGACTTGTGGGATACGTACTGCGGTCTCTGTTGGGGTTGCTGTGCTCCCTCAGGGCCACCTGGATGTACTGCACCTGCTGGGAGACGGCCGACAGCATCCTCTCCTCCAGACGGTTGAACTCGTCGAAGCAGCCCCACGCTCCCACCTGACACAGACCCACAAAGATACGACCCATAGCCTGGAGGACAGAGCAGAACAAACGGTTAATAGCGGAGTTAGACAAAAACAATGGTACGTTTAAAGAGATGATATTGTGAACCACATACAGGTTAAACAAGGTTTAACAGGGTTTAAGTGCACTTTTAAGAAATACGTGATTGAAAATCCAGATGTGTGGACAATAGACCTTGTAATAATAGACTGTTAAAAATACTGTTTTTACAGCAGGCATACCTGGAAGTCAAAAGTCTCGTCACAGTTGAAGACCAACACAAAGCGGCCGAGCTGATGACCCAGAGCCTTCACAGACTCTGTCTTTCCAGTTCCAGCAGGGCCTGAAAGATACCAGGAGAAACGTCCATGTCATCCTTTTAATACTTTTAACAGCAAAACTGCTTGCATATGTATATTTAATACGCTTTGGATTTTTAGTCACTAGTTTTTTCAAGATCATTTAATTTGTTTAGCATAATGACAATTAATTAACTTTAAAACTTGATCAAGCTGAAAAGCACTTGGCTACAGTACAACAAAACACATGCTATGCACAAAAATGTGCCTCATCACGCTCAACTGACCGAACGGGGAGCCTCCGAGCCTGGCCTCCAGTGCCTGTGTCATGGTGAGGTAGCAGCGGTCAGTCAGGGGGGTCTGCACCAGTTTCTCCTGCACGCCCAGGTACTCAAAGCCGTAGTTGAACTTGGCGTTGGCCATCTGGATGGAGAGCTGCTGCAGCACGTCTGTCTGCTTGGGGTCGAAGTAGAAGCGCATCTGGCACAGCCACTCGAAGGACTTGGGGTTGTCAATCTTGTTCTTGATCAGGGTCCTGGTGACATCCCTCTGGTGCACCAACTCTGTGATCTGTGAAAACAATGGTAAACAAGCATGATTAAAAAGGAACAGAATAAACTAGAATTATGATAACCAGTCTGCATAAAAAGGTTAAGGTAAGAAACAGTTTATGATTAGTCAGATTGAATACCAGTAGTTGTATTATGGATACAGTCACCCTGTAGTATTTGGTAAAGGTATCATTAAAATGGAAAACCCAAAGTGCAGTCTGGCATTGACTAAACAAAAGCCATTGTGTAGCATATAAGACTGCATTCATCCAAGTTTATTCATGGAATTAATTATATTAGGCCAAACTAGCTCATAGTTCATTTTTGTTTACTGTCAGTCATTTAAATTGGGGCCCAGAGCCTCGGTGCATAATGGGGCCTCTACTCACCAGCTGTTCCAGCTTCCTCCTGCGCAGGATCGGCTGCTCCATGAGCACAGTGTCGGCCAGCAGGTTGAGGGTGGCCTCCACATTGGACAGGACCCCCTGCAGGGGCGCAAGGTTGCCCCCGCCTGAGATGGTGTTCAGGGCGTTCTCCACATTCTCAGACCAGTCAATCTGGGCAGAGAGCACCACCAGCTGGGCCTAATGGGCGACAGACACATACACATTAAAACCTCCTGAGCTTTTCTCATCAGGACATATTACATCTAGTTCATATTCAACAATTATACTTGTATTCCTACAAAAATAACAAGCTCATTATGTGAGCCTGGGTTTAATGTCAATGGTAGAGTTTCATTTGTATGTACAGAAACTAATCATAAACATCAGCATTTAATTGAGTTGATAAGCTAATGCGATGTGTTGATGTACCTGATAGCGGTCGATCCAGTCGATGTAGGTGTTGAGGTCGATAGCGGTGCCCTTGTTGAAGGCGCCCACTTCAGTGACTGACTCTGCGAGCAGCTTAGCCAGAGTGACCCTCATCTCCTTCTCCACCAGGGTGAGCCACTCGTTGATCTTAGGGTGCTCAGTGATCGACACTGGTGTCTTATAGATGATCTGAAAGGACACACACAAATAGGTAAATACAATACTCACAAGCATCAAAAAGGAAAAATAATAATAAGAAGAAACCAACTTGGCATCTTACCTCCTCACCCTCCCTGGAGGAGATGCCCAGCACTTCTGTGTTGTCTTCGTTCAGTAGGATGCTGGACACGCCTGCAAACATCTTCTTGAAATGCTTCTGCAGTTTGGCCACATTCTTGCTGTTACCAATGATCTCAAGCAGATCTTCATCACCAACAAAGTAGAACCTGATGGACAAATAGGTCATCAATGAACCACATTACGACCACAGCCAAAACTACAATCACAGCTGGATCTCTTTTTAAATGGCCATTATGAGAATAACAAGGCTTTTATTAGCTTTTATTCGAATTCCAATACTAGCAACCTTGCAGTCCAATTCAATATTCTTCTATTTAATTTAATTCATTCATCTGGAGCAATATAAGGTACAAGACACTAGAGGTCTGCGGGACAAGTTTTGAAAGCTCTATGCTGGAGCGGGCGGGATGAGTGAGGTGCATTTGCGGGTGCGGGAGACAGATGATTCACTGCACTGAAAATTAAATATGTGCAGAAATAGTGTAAATAATTATAGTTGAGCTGGATATTGTGTTAGGCAGCATTAAAAACAGAGTTTAAGCAGCCTAATTGATGGATATTGTCGTTTAGGCCTACGTGGGTTAAATTTTTTCCTGCTGCTCTGTTGATGAAACTCGAAATCATGACCGAGGAAGAGGACACCACTAGACTACTTCAGATGTTTGTGCCTTTTTAAAGAACGGATGCCAGCTAGCATAGCTGTGTTGCAGTAGCCTACACTCAGTTGTGTGTCAAGTGTAAGACAGAAGGCAAAACTGAATAGTTTTGTAAGACAGAAGGCAAAACTGAATATTCTTCCTGCATATCCTGCGGGCTTTTGCGGGCATTACTAAAAATTACACATTATTGCGGGAGCGGGACAGAATGTTGCGGGAGAGGGCCGGCTGGGGATGAAAAATCTGTCCTGTGCAGACCTCTACAAGACACATTATAGGGCCAGCAGGAGATGACGCAGGAGTAGCAGCATATTGTGTTCCACCAAAGAAAACAATGACAAAATCTGAAAATAGCTCTAAAGAGTTGCCATGGCTTAGAGTTTGAGAGACGTAAAACCCAATCCCACCTGGGGAAGGAAGAACGCTCCCTCTCCAGATACTCTCCAAGGGCCTTCTGGATCTTTCCAAGCAGGTCAGCCAGCCTCTCGAGCGAGCGCTGCACACCCTGGATGTTGAGCACGTCCATCACCAGCGGGGACTTGGTCACCTTCTTCATCAGGGCCAGGAATTCTGTGCTGATGCTGAGGGATGAAAGAAGGTCACCAAGTTAATGAAAAAAACACATATGCAATGATACACAGCATGGTACTGTACAGTAAGTCATATACAGTAAATCACAGCTTATTTTGTAACACTGGACAGTTGCTGTTCCTTTCCAGCATACTCCCAAACACCAATTTCGTGCATCATGACTAAAATAATTTGATTTTCTATGGTAAATTAATTAGATTTTCTATGGTACATTATCTATATTTTATCAATGGAAACATAAAATGCCTGACAGATCAATACCCTCATCAAACTCGTGACCCTGAGCCTTCACTTGTTGAACTCACCTCTGGAACCTCTGGGTTTCCACTGGCAGCAGGTGCTTGATGTCAGCGCTGCCAGTGAAGATGCCCTCCAGGTAGACCCAGCGACGCTGGACATCAATCCACACATCGAACAGCGCCATGATGCGGTTCAGCTTGTCCTCCCAGCTCAGCGCATCCTCCTCAAACACCTGTACAAAACAAAAGGATCAGCATTAGAAACTAATAATGTCAGGCATTTCAGATGACTCTTGTTTCCCCCAATCATTGTCATGACTTTTAGACATTTCCTGTATGATACAGTATATACTACAGCTTATAAACAGGCACTACATGGAAATTGTACATTCAAACCCATAGTGACTGGTAGAGGTGAAACTACCATTGTCCGTTGTTTTAATTGATCAGGACACTTGCCTTGTAGTAGGGCGAGAGCTTCATGGCTGACACGCTGTTGATGTGCTCCTTGACCTTGTTGAAGAGGTCGTCCCATCCTCGGATCAGGCGGCACTTGTTCTGATAGTTGACCAGGTCCAGCTCGTAGGAGTTCCAGACCTCACGAATCTATGCAGAATAACACGAGAATGTGAACAATCTGACTGGGGGTCAGGATAACAATTATAACAATTCACTTTACGCTAAACATTTGACATAATCTGGAAATTCATCATGACAAACACAGCTCTGCCGGTCCTGCGGCTGACCTGTTTGAGGAACTCCTCCAGGGCCATCTCTCCCTGGGCCACCAGCAGCACGTCCTTAACCACCATCTCGTTCTTCTGCAGGTCCACGTCCCAGATCTGACCCAGGGTCAGCTCCGACAGCACCCAGTTCACATGCAGACGCTTCATCAGCTGTTTCCAGTGGCGGTCCTTCAGCGCCTCTGACTTCAGCTCAATCACCAGCATGTTAATCTAGGAGAGGACGGCCATTAGATGCAGTGAGTCATGTAGTATAGATAGGTATAGGGGGAAAAAAGCGCTGGTAGAAGTCATTCAGAGAGACTTATAATTAAAGAATTGTGCACAGAAAATGCAACTGTGAAAAACAATAGCATTCTGATTCAACATAAAACCAGGCAAATGATAATGTGCAATACATCACATTATCTGTTAAATAAACAAGTCATCAAATACCTTACTAATTTGCTGTTAAACATGTGATTCAGAGTGGCATTAAATAAAAGTATAGATTAAAACTTTTTTAAAAATAAATCATTTTAGTCCTAATAAATGATCTGCCTTCAACTGATGAAACTCAATCATAAGTGGTCATAAGTCAGAGATGATTGTGGATGTCCGTGTGGAGTTGCTCACCTTCATGTAGCCCTTGAGGAGCCTCTGCACGTACTCATAGGAGGCGTACTGGCGCAGACGGGCCGGGAAGTTCTTCAGCTGGTTGAGGAGAGCGTCCAGGCTCTGGCGGAGCTTGCGAGGCTGCACAGACACCCACGGCTGCTCCTTCATCTGGTCAATCTGCTCCCACACCTTGGACAGCTCTGACCACACACCCTTCAGATCCTGAAGCTCCTCCAAGGCCACCTGCAAACACAAAGAACACAAACTCGATCATTTTATACAGTTACATTCCAAACAATGTTCAGGAGCCAAGATTCCGTCCTTCAACATCAATATGTGGTAAAAAGACAATTTCTCATCAACAGTATTTTGTAATGTAAGAGAGTAAACACTTTTAAAAATATTGTGTAACAGATACACAGGACACAAACTTTGCCTACTGAGTTACAGTTTTAAACACCGTTTAGAGGAAAGAAAAGTTCCTAGAGCTTACTAGAAAGTCTTTAAAAGTATTGTAAGTTAACCTGTAGTCATAATGGTTCAGATAATCAACACTCCCTCATGTGAAATAGATTTAATTTCACAGTCCAGTGCACACTGTGGGTACTATGTGACAATATGAGACGGAGTATTGATGTGTATTGAGTATTGGATGTATTGGAGCAGGCGTGGGCATACCTGCACCCTCTCCTCGCTGCCACTCAGGAGGCCGGTGTCCGTGAGCTCCAGAGCCTCCTTGGCCTTGGCACACTTCTCCCGGTCATCCTTCAGACGGCCAAACTTGCCCTCGTAGATGGTGAGGGACTGCAGGGCTTCTTCAGGACGCAGGCTGCCCTGTGGTCAAAATGAAAGAGCAAATACAGACTTTTAAGGGACTTTCTAAGTTATGAATAAGACTTAAGCTATTAATAGCTGTTAAAACGTGTTAACTACAACAAACTTAATTCAAGCAACTGCTTTTAATAACAATAAATCATTAAGACCTAGCTCAAAAGAATGCATTTTTAAAAAATGAATAGGATTTAGAAATGTAGTGAGTGACATTTGTGATGGCAAATTGTTGACCATCAGCTCAGAGCATAGTACAATGCTACAATCTAAAGCCACAATCCCATTCTGGTCAACCCATCGCCCTACGTACGGCCACGGGTTTGGTCTTCTCCCAGTCAGCGAGCAGGTCGGTGGTGCGGTTCTCCACGGCGCGGTCCTCCTGCACGATCTTCATCTGCAGGTTGGCCACCTGCTGCTGGATGGCTGTGTCCTTGCGCTTCATGATATCGCTGAAGGCGCCCCACTCGCCCTCGATGTTGTCGATGTAGAGCCACGAGGGAGGGAACTGGAACCGTTGCTTCTCCAGCAGACGCTGGCCATTACGGAAAAGCTGAGGGAGAGACCGGAGAATAGAACCATTACATTTACACCCAATACCGTTTCTTACCTTCAAAGCCCTCCAAAACCTGGTTCCCTCCTTCTCAGTGAACTCCTGAACCTATACTTCCTAATCCCACTTTTTTTAGGTCTTCTAGCAACCTGCTTGCTGTTCCACACATACAATTATACAACCACATTATACAAGTACAGCCTGCTGCTGCAAACAAAACACTGAACGATATTTTAATTTAATACTATGGGTGACCTTTAATGTTAGCATATGATGTTCATGATCTATTGCTGAGTAAATAAGGTTAAGATATACTGAAATTATGCTATTGCCATTAGCATTGAGTGTTGTTTTGGAAAAGCGGTCATCTCATCCACAAATCTGTGTCTAGACTTGCCAATTAGGCTAAAAGGGTGAAGGGAGAAAACCACCAGAGCAAAAGCGGGTAAAGAGTCACTTTCTGCGGCTGGACTTTTCCATCCCTGAAAAATTAAGCAGGCGGACGGGTTCACTTTCACTCACATCCACTTGCTTCTCGAATGCCTTGATCTTGCGCTTGAGCGCCTGCACATAGGTGATGAAGGTCACAGCATCGGAAGTGCTGGCCGTGTCCACAGAGTGCTGCTCCAGCTCTTGCCGAGACTATGATGGACAATATCAAAACAAACAACAATAATTAACATCAATATTAAGGTGAGAAAACTAGTTTTAAGTTATCACTACTCTTTCCATCCTGGCTTTGCTAGTACTGGCAATCTCACCTTGGAGATCTGGGAGTGGAAGTCCTGCATGTTGTTGCCCAGCATCTGTCCAAACCTGCTGAGGACTTCTTTGTGCCAGGAGTCATACTTAAGATTCACCTTGGATTGGACCTGTGTTTTCAAAAGTTACAAAATGTTTAATTACCTCATTTATTTAAAAACAGGACAAAAACTAACAATCAAGAGTTGAGTTGAAAATAAGGACTTGCATAACAAACAGAAATAGTCCATATCTCCATTAACCATGTTCAGTCCAGTTAACTAGTTCAGTTGAAAACATGTAACAGTGTGGGAGTGTAAACAATGCTTAGATCGTAGATTATAGCTTAAACCAGAAGTGCTTCGGTCATATTTTAATTTCATGTCTACTGAGCTGACCGGGAGTTTTTTTTTTTTTAAGTAAAAGTTCAGCCGACCAGGAGTGCCATTCACAACGGCGTTGCTATTTATTATCTCCATGACTACAGCAAAAGCCTACAAGGAAGTGTCTAAAGAGAAATCTTGGTGGTCTCCGTCAGTTTGAGGACAAGAAAGGGTGCATCAAGGGTGCATTAAAGAGAATTTAGCAACCAAAGAGAATTGAGGATGATAGCACAAGTGACGGTGTACCTTGCCATAGTCAATGACCACAGGGCCAAACTCCTTCCTGGTCTCAGCGTTGTCGAATGTGCCCCTGGCCTTGCGGATTTGCACCAGCAGGGCCTGCCACTTGTTGAGGTCTTCACCAAGGCGGTTGTAGATATTCTCAGCCTGCATGTCCCACAGGCACTGGTACTGGAGCCACACCTGGGAGAGCGAGCAGAGAAGAAAGGCGTAAACTCAATGCTTGTAGTAGAATGCAAATCTGATGACTGATCGTCTGACTTTGTGTGGTTTTACCATCTCACATCTGATCTTTTCTCAACTCCACATTTCAACAGTACCACTATTCTCAACCCACAAACCACCACACACATCTAGGAGTTCTCACACAAGAACAAAACACAACCATAACAGCTGTGGCTCACCTTGACGTACTGCTCCACCTCCTGGACGTTCTCCTTGACAGCGTTGTAAGCCTCCTCCAGTGCCGCTGGCCCGTCTGGCATTCTGGTCAGGGCATTCCGGTAGAACTTCTCCTCCTCAGACAGCTCATAGTGCACACCAACCTGCTCAACATAGCACAGAATCAGAGATGCAATTACCAGAACTGACCAAGGATAACCATGTACATCTAATGGTCAAGCCCTACCATCAAAGTGCTTTTTGTTTGTTTGTTTGTTTGTTCTTGGTTTCCATCATTTTATTGTTTTCTAACGATGCCATACATTTAAGCAAACACCATGGCTACTAAATGTTGAAATGCTTAGAGCAGCTACAGACCTGGTATCTCTGGCTCTGGATCCTGGGTAGGGCCAAGATGACCATCTTCCAGGCAAACAGCTCCTGATACAGCTTGTAGCGGCAGTCCTCAATGGGAGGATTCAGGTAGATCACCTGGTTGGTGATCCTCAGCTCATGGATAATGTTCTGCAGGGTGAAAACAAAGAGACAATGAATGTTATAGTTATGGCTCTTAGAGTTTTGACGGTGACCTCAGACCTCTACAGACAAATTGTGATCAAGGCACTTTCAGGTTAAATATTACACTTTGCAGTTTATATATTGTCTCATGTCATAAATTTCTTAAGGCTGTAGCACTATTGCATAAACTTTTGTCTACCATGTGCAATATATGTCTTTAATGCCCCTTGCATTAAAAATTGAAGTGCCTTTTCTATAAATGATGATTTATTCTATGGTTCAAGGGAAGAGTAGCTTAAAACAAATGGCTTGGGTATAGTACTATAATGTTCCACACATACCTTGATCTTTGGGTCTCCTCCAGGCTTGTGGCTGACTTGCGGAGCCTCGGTGTCCATGTCCACATCGGCTTTGTCTTCCATCTGTCCCCTCAGAGTCTGAGTCCAGGCCCTGAGTCCAGCCTGCAGACGCACTCCCAGGATCCTCTCAATCTGCAAAAGCATTACATTTATTCATTTACAAACTCGACTGACATTCAAGCTACAGTATAAAACCGTGAAAAGTAAAACAACGAAAGCTGTGCCATATGCCAAAGGGAGAGTTGAACAGTTCAAAGACATGAACACTGCCTTTACTTTAAAACTTAAATATAAAATCCATATTTATAAATCCATATTTACAATACCTGTACTTGTTATGGCACTATGATGTAGCACCAAGCTCCAAGTCAAAGATTAACCTTCAACATCAACCATAACCTATTAATACTGACCTCAATGTCCAGTTTGTTGACCCAGATAGGCAGGTTGGAGTAGGAGTGGAGATTGAGGTCATCCACGGCCTTCTGCACACGGTTGAGGATCTCACTGAAGGTCTTCATCTCGTACATACAAGTCTCCAGAGAACGCACCTCAAGGTCAATCTTCTCCTCGATCAGGAGCAGGTCATCAACCTGAGGTCAGGAGGAGGTAAGGGAAACAAATAGAGGAATCCAATTTATGAAACATTTTAAATTCATGTTAACCACGCTTCTGCTTCTGCTGTAATTGGTATCTTTATATGTTGGGACACCATATCTAAAAAGATATTTGGAGCATATGTCAATCTACTGCCAAATTACATCAGTTGGTTTTTATGACCAAAATGCTTTCAGAACATTATGGAGAACAAACCTTCTCTTGGAAATTGAAGACTGTTTCGGCCAGGCGCTGGACATATGGGTCCAGCTTGTAGGACTCCCACACGAGAGCGATACCTTCAGTGACCAAGGCCTGCACCTCCTTCTTCAGTCCTGCAACCAGCAGGGAGATGGAGGAGCGTTCCTCCACCTTCTCACACGTGCGCTCGTAGGTGCGGACGCTCTCGATGAGCGAGATGGCAAACGGGTAGAGCTGATTGGCTTGGTGAGCCTTGTTGACGATGGCCAGTGGCACGCGGAAGCTGAGCCACTTCAGGTTGCGCACCTCCTTGGACAGGGTGATGATCTCCGGCAGAAAGTTGACTTTGAGCTTGAGGATGTTGCCCGTGCGCCCTCGCGCGCGGGTGCTCTCGATGGTGAAGATGCGTCCCGACACGCCCAGGTTGCGCTGCTGCACCTTGCGCGCCCAGTCGTCGAAGATCTCCTGCGTGTTGAGCTTCGCGCGGAAGCTGTCGCCGTCCTGCTTCAGCTTAAGGCCCTCCACGTGGTTCTCCCAGCCCTTCCCCAGCACGTCCTCCACGCGCTTCATGTAGGCCGTCAGCTGCCGGTCGATCTGCTTAGCCCAGATGATGGAGCCCGAGACGGGCGGCAGGTCGCGCACGTGGCTCATCTTGCACGACTGGCTCTGCGGGTACTGCACCTTGAACTTGTCGTGGAGTGACTCGATGTCGTCTTTGACACGCTGGATGAGCTGTGTCTGGTACTCGCGGATGGCACCGCGGATGTGCGGGCGCACAAACAGCGCATTGAAGCGCGAGAAGATCCGGAACATCTCGTTGGCGTTCTTGGCGGTGCCCAGCTGGTCGCGGAGGCGAGCGGTGATGCGTGTCTCCACGCGGTCGATGCGCTCGTCATAGCGCTTCATGGCCGCCTCCCAGGCCTCCATGCCCTCCTTCGACACGTCTAGGCCGTCCACCTCCTTCACGTTCTCATAGGCCAGGTTCACCTCCTCAATGGCGTTGGCGTCGGCGGCGTCGAAGAGAACCTCGGCCACCTTCATGTCGGGAGGATCTACCGCTTCACCCTGAGCGTGCTGGGGCACTGTGGACACCTGAGGCCAGGAGGAGACATAAGGGTTAAAGACCGCAGGCCTGGGAAGACAGCTGAAATGAAGAGGCATTATTCAACTGAACAGAACAATATTTATCTGCACATGACCAATGTAAAGCAGATGTAATGAATGCATGAAACAAGCTTGTATTATAAGCATTCCATTTACTACTTTAAATTAAATGTAATTAAAAGTTTACAAAATATATATGCATCAGACTTATTTCTTGGTGACCAGTACCCTTTTGTGTTTAACCAAGCCATTTTAAGACATCTTCAGGGCTTCAAAGAAAATGTCCTTGTCTGAAGTCATCAGAAATGTTTCAGGCTGTCTATATATTCCACACCTAAACTTAATGGCTGAGAACTTTAAGCCCTGCATCTTTCTCCAGTGGAATCATAACAACCTAAAGACTTCTCTCCCCTACATCCTCTACCTGTGGTCTCAGTACGCGCACGATGACAGCCCTCAGCTGCTCGTGCTGACGGCGGAAGCGCCTCATGTGGTCCAGACGGGACTGAAGCTTGCGGTGAGCCGGGCTCAGGCGCCACACCATCTTCAGGTTCTCCTCACGCTTGCGCTTCACAATGTCCCTCAGCAGCACCTGCAGCTTCTCATACTCATCCTCCCAGGTCTGGAACACCTCGAAGCAGGCTACCATGACCTGCAAGCACACAAGAATGACTTCCACGTCAGAAATGGTATGGTAATGTGTGTAAATATACAGTAGTTAGAAATCCTTCAAAAAAAGGTGGTCAGGTCAAAGTACTCTATGCATTCAGAAAGGATGTCTGTAATGGACATATTTGAGTAAACTGACAGCAAACAAAAGCACACCCACCTTCTCAAACTCCTCATAGGCCACATGCATAAGCTTCCTGGTGCCCAAGACTTTGAGGAGCTGGGAGCTAAGGTCACGTGAGATGGCCTCAACCAATCGCAGGGCCCGCTGGATGGGGTACTTGGTGTTGCGGATCTTGCGCAAGTGGGTGAAGATGGCCACCAGTGCCTGGCGGATCTTGTCAAGCTCGGTGGCCGAGAGCAGATCATTGAGCGGGAAGTCCTTCATCAGGGGGTTGTAGTCGTTCACCGTCTCCACGGCCTGCTTCAGACCTGATGTTCAAAGAGATGTTCAAATCAATTTCATAAAGTTTATTATACCTTCTCATTGTTTAAGTGAAAACAGAAACCCTTGGATGGATGGTTGACAGTGTGAGAGATAATTGATTGAATTTGAATCAATTATATTCACAGAAAATGAAATTCTTTTTCTTTTTTTTCCCTTTTTAAAATATGGTGTTGCTAGTTGTTAATTACTTGTTATGGCTTTGTTTGCCTGAGGAAAACTCTCTGCGAAACTCTTTAAACACATTTTGCAATCACCACCCCCTCATTTTCATACCACAACAGAGAGGAGAACATTGGGGGGTGGTACTGGGGACAAGGGGATGGATGGTGCCTTACAAAAAGAACCCCTCACCAGTGTCAGTGTCGAAGCTGACGGTGGCATGGAAGCGTTTGCCGTGCTTCAGGACGTCCAGAGTGAGCAGGACCTCAGGACTCTCACGCTTCTCCTGGATGCGGTTGAGCGCGCGCTCCAGGTTCAACCAGAAGCTGATCTCCTGCAGGGCTGTACCAGAGGCCGGGTCACGGTCCAGTTTGGTTACCTGGCGGAAGGGAAGAGAACAGGGAAATGTTCAGATACCATAGGCAAAATGTTGTGTAGAATGTGTAGTCTAAATCTGAAACCTTGTCCACATTCCCCCCTTCAAGTCATCAGCCTAGCTGGAATGGTCTTTAGACACTACTCAAAATCCTCACCTTCTGGATTTCCCTGATCCAGCGGTTGACACCAGCCTGCAGCTGGTTGAGGAAGGTGGGGTCCTCAACCTTGTCGCCGAAGTCGGTGACCTTGGGCTTCTCACCACGCTCGTAGCACTGCTTGGCGATGTTGGTAATGACTGGGTGGATGAGGAGGCTGATCTCCGGGATCTCGATGTTCTGCTGGAGGTGCAGGAGACCCATCTCCAGCTCTGCAATCTTCTTCTCCACGGAGGGCGCCATCTTGTCACCATCCCTTAAGAAGGAGATTTCGAGGGTTTCATAAATACGCTTCACTCTGCATTGCTTTCAAAGGTTCACATGCTACTATTTAACATTTAGAGAGGTTATTAAAAGAACACCATGCAGACTTCAGACTGCTGGAAAGCATAGCATTTTCATACTTAAAGGAGAAGTTCGGTGTGAAATTGACCTTAGCTGTACTGAAAGATGTTGCCGAGTACTCACATGTGTCCAATAGGCACCTTCGCTCACCCCCTAGCATTCCAAATTACGCCGTTTTTAGCCGAGTAGCTGTGGGGGCATAGCGTAGCCTATGCAACTAAATCGCTATTTTTACACCATTAAAAAGGTTCCAAGTAACTCCACACTGCATTGGTAGACTTCTGAGGGTCTTGGAACCTTTTTAATTGTGTAAAAATAGTGATTTAGCTGCATAGGCTACGCTATGCCCCCCACAGCTACTTGGCTAAAAACGGCGTAATTCGGAATGCTAGGGGGTGAGCGAAGGTGCCTATTGGACACATGTAAGTACTCGGCAACATCTTTCAGTACAGCTAAGGTCAATTTCACACCGAACTTCTCCTTTAATGCAGTACATCAAAATATAAATCATGAAATATGTCTTGTTTTCATTACAAACCACACTTACCCATAACTCAAACAATATCCATATAAATCTACATAATCATTATATATCTATAATATTTCTTGATATTAAAAAGTCCCTTCATATCCTGCTGGCTTACCTGTCTGCCTTGCCAGACTCGCGGATGTAGGACTTGAAGAAGGGGGACACTGCATTGCTGATGAAGGAATGGAGTGTTTCATAGGGGGAGTCCTCACTCAGAGTGAGCACACGCACCTGTGTAGAGATGGGCTTATCTGCATCCACCACTCCAGTCCTCTTAATGAAGGCCAGACTGGAACACAAAACATCAAAGTCAAAGGTCAAGACACAATTGGGGCAGTCAGAAGGCTATGGCCTGGCATTATTCAGAAAAGTGTGTAGGAAGACAGACAAACATACATTTAGTCATACAAGAGAGAATGGTACAAAGGCAGAAAGGAGGAAACACAGACTGAATGAAAGGCAGACCAAAAACAGACAAATTGAAAGGAAAACATGAAGACAGAGCAAAGGGAAACTAAATGAAAAAGTACATGGCAATATGGAAGGTGCAGCCTTCAACATGACTGAAGGATGCGTCACAATTAATTAATGATGTGGTGAATATGGAACACAGGCTGGCAAGTACACAGGCATACCTGTTGGACTTCAGGCCATAATGAATGTCGATGCTGACATTATAGGAGATGCACTCCCTCTCCTCCTCGCCCTCATCCCCCACATCCTCTGATGGAGCAAGACAAACATTAAATATGCAGGTCATTACACTTGGTAAGGTAACTGATCATGATCCAAGATTCAGTGTCCTATACAGTTATATGAAATACATATGAAACTTAAACTTGTGTAGAGCCCAAATAAGCAGTGATGACCCTTGAGAGAAGAGCCTTGACCAGATTTACAAATAGCACAAGTGTTCCAGTTTCCTAAAGTGGAAGAGATGAGAAATAACTGGCCTACATATTGCAGACTGTTACAAAAATAAACAAATACACAAAACAAATAAAAATAAAACACTGTCCAAAGAGGACAGGCTCAATTTACTGGTATACCACTGATCCAGCGTCATTGATTTGACCACAGAAATATGAGAACCCACAGACCAGACCACCACAAATAAAAAAGTGTTTAGTCACTGTAGCCTTGGGTTAGGCTGGAGACAGGCTGGTCTTGTGTTCTGCTGCCTCCCTGTCACATGCTGTGCCCCAGATAAAGTCAGAGCAACAAAGCAGAGCAGAGGCTCTGATCTGCATTGCAGCAGGGGGTTGCTACTAATACTCAACACGCCATGAACTTGAACGGACTTTAGTATTGAGATGCACCACACAAATCATACACATGAACAAAATATTTGATGAACTGATGAGGGATACATCAGTGAATATATAAGGCACCTGCCAACCCAAAGCCTAGAGAGAATTTAAATGTTAGGACCGGCTAGGTTTCCATTAACATACAAAGAGATGGCTATGGTAAATTTCATGATCACCTGATGCAATTGCAAATATGGTAGTGGTGCAGTTTATTTTACGTTGCCAACATAGCCTACGTAATTGTTGTGTATGTCTTACACAATGTGAGGCATTTCTAAAAATCTTCCGAAAATTTCGAAATATCTTTTCATGTTTTTTTGTTGCCATACGCACAGCAAAACTAGTCAATGGAGGTTCTATATTTTAACGTATCTAGTCGTGCAACGTTGAATGCAGCTGAAACTTTACTGTCAATGGGCATCACCATAGGGCGTGGTAGGCTATGATACATGATTCATCAAAATCACATTCGTGAAGCTAGCTAGTGAGCAATCACCCAGTGTCTGGGTATCTTCATCTTAAACAGTGGCAATGACACATGTTCGTGCACATGGAAGATGGTGGAAAACGACAGTAACTTAACTACTCACTGACTAGCTAGTAAGTGTTGGTTTGCGTCCATTTAACGTTAGACAAATGCAGAATCTCTAAAAGGACGTTTGCAGCGAGCGAACACCTTAACTCAATTTAAATCAATACATCAAGCTTGGCATGTGTGCATGCTAAATTGCCTGGAAATGTCCCATCAGTTACAAACGTAGCTACAGTACGCAGCAAAGACTTTAGCCAGACAGCTCTGCTTTGGCTAACGCTGTCAATCCGAGCTAACGTTAGCGAGACATCAGTAACAGAGCTGCTAGCTGCTAGCTATCAAAAACAAACTGAATTGCTTTGTTATGCTAACGACCATCTATGAAAATGAGCAAGAGTTTTAAGACTGAAAATCAAACTAACCTTTTAGGGTGCTCCTTTCCACAAGAACGGTATGGATTTGAGGGTCAGAGAGAAATTTTTTCATTTGCTCAATAGAGCTTTTTTCCTCTAGGGCGGTTTCCAAGGCGGCCGGTACCTCGCCGCCATCTTCTAGAAGCAAGGGAACAAGTTTGCGAATATGTTTCTGCAAAACAGATATATCTGCAACTGTCTGCACGGCGGCAGACACTTCCATAGTGCCGCCGTCATCACCACCCCCGCCGTCAGACATTTTCACAGATTCCAAAACGCCAGAGACGCTAGACTTCTCAGACCGGACTACTCAGCAAGAACTACTACGTTCACTGCATCAACCGAACCGACTGATGTGTCAACTCGCAGCAGGAGAGAACGCGGATCCAGGACAGCGTTGTGAGATTTATGGATGCATGCCATTCTGGGGATTGTAGTTTTTCATGGTGAATTAATAGTGGTGAGAAACTGCAAAACACTACAATACCCACAAAGCAAAGGAAAGTGTTAGGGAAGTGTCCTGTGTCTGACGTTTCCCCATGACAAAGTGCTTTGTTGCCCTCACAGAAACAATGTCAGAAAATGTATAAGGGACTTTGACCATCATTTTGTCAATTTCAGTATAGCCCATTGTAAAAGCCATTTAAAACGCGAAACTGTTTCATTCTTAATTGCAATCAACACCAGGGTATACATTGACCTTGTGTAACTTAGGCGTAATTAGTCTAGGCCTAGGCTACTCATAATTCACTTATGAATTTACTGATCACACACAACAAAACTTTATGCAGTCTGCCTAGGAGATAGACAACTAAAACAACTTTGTGAAAAATACTGTGTTTATTTCATGACATATTTTACCGTTGGGGGGCGATAATGTACATCTTTGATTCGGTCTTTACCTGTCTCACATGCTAGCAAATTGCAATTTCCATGAGGCAGACAAGTTTGTAAAATCAGTTTGCATTCAAACAATGAAATACAACAGACTACATAGAATTTCCTCAGATATTTGTGGTAATTGATAAGCTACATTTTATTATTGTGAATTTGTTTGATTACTGTTCATTCTCGTGGACATGTAATCGTGCGTTGTTGTCATGCCAGTGGTGGTTGAAGCAATGTAGCATACTGTAAAGTCACATGTTGGTCAACAACGAATCAAGTTGTAAGAGTGTGTGTGTGCGTGCGTGTGTGTGTGTGTGTGTGTGTGTGTGTGTGTGTGTGTGTGTAGGTGTGTGGTGTGGTGTGGTGTGGGCATATGGGTGTGGGTGGGTGTTTGTGTAGTGCTGTGTTTGTGATTGTACGCACTCTGTGTTTGCGCGCATACGTATCAGGCTATGCGCGCGTGTGTGAGGGACGGAACAGCACTATCAGCTAGTAAAAGTGAAGGTGGAAGACTGTGTGTCCCGGGGGTATATCCGTGGAGGGCACGGGAGGAGCTCTCAGAAAAAAAATGCCGAACAAGTCCAAGAAAGATAAGGTAAGAACAATATCAATAGAAGAATTGCATCTAATCTATAGCCTATCTATCTAGTCTATTTATCTATCACTATGTCCGCAGGACATTGCAGGGTAAAGTGAAAAATTTAATGCAACTCATTTTATTTTAGGAATCCTCAAAGACTGGGAGGTCAAGCAAA
Organism: Alosa pseudoharengus; assembly: GCF_046254945.1. NCBI lineage: Eukaryota > Metazoa > Chordata > Actinopteri > Clupeiformes > Clupeidae > Alosa > Alosa pseudoharengus. The sequence continues at coordinate 30,652,899 of NW_027468680.1, forward strand.
AGTGGGAGTAAAAACGACAATCACAACTCTGAAAATGAGGTAGGTTAATGGATTTTGATTGTTAAAATATGGTTCATAGGCCTAAATGGCAATTAAGCAGTGCACTTCATTATCATTATATGTTAACCTTGCACATGTATATATGATTCTTATAAAAATGCAAATGCAAGAAACAGGGTGTCATTTGTTTGTGGTTCCTGTATTTGTTTTGTGAGGGTTCTTCACGTGTATTAGGCTATATTAGTATGATGGAAATATGGAAGTTGCATGTAGGCTAAGTGCCTCACCAATGGTTCTGCAGGCTTCTGACTGAAGAGACAGACCGTTAGAGGTTAGGTAACAAGGGTTGAAGACACTCAGAAATAGGCTGGGGAAGTTATCAGAAAATCCTTTCTTCCCTCAGATCCGATCTATATTCAGACACACTTATAAATGGAATGAGGAAAAAGCTGCACCCCGTTGTGAAAGCTGTTGAGTTTTTATCAAAGTTATCCTCATTGAAAACCATGACCAAAATGCCTCCTCGTGTTCAGATGTGTAGTTTGTGTTTGTTGTGGCAATGGTTGACTGATGAATTGTAAAGGCTCAAAAGAACACACCCTGAGTTGTTTTGCTGGTGTTGCTGTTTTCTCTTTGCCTTCCATTTTCCCTCTGCTTACTTCTTGATGCTGCTGTTGTTCAAGGATTTTCTGCTTGCTTAGATGTTTCAGAAAAAAAAACTGTGTGTGGTGTGAAATGTCATTCCAGATAGTGCTAATGTGCATGCAGGCAGCACTACTAGCACAATGACAGCATAACACATAGCTCAACACAGTTTGAAATGTTTTTGTTTATTTTGTGGATTTGGTTTGTTGTAATAGTATTACTTTTAAACCAGTCACTTTTAAAACTTTTAAGCATTCAATTATAATGTGATAATATAATATAATGATGAAAAAAAACACGTGGAAATATTGTAGTTTTTTTTAGTTGTCTTTTTCTTGCAATCACAGGCTGGCTTATTGTCATTATGCTGTACTTAAAACAGCTTATTGAGACAAAATGAAACAGTGTATCATATCCTGAAATTATATGTGAGTATTATGTCTTTGTTACGCTCTACCATCCCCAATATGAACATGACATCACCCGTGCAAGGCCTTATTTAATCAGAGGAGCTGTTCCGGCCATTGGTTGCCTGAGGAATCAGGCTGTGTCTTTTGACATGTTAGGATTAGGGACACCTCAGTGGATCTGATGGTCCACGTCGTCTATCACCATCCACAACAGCAGCAGCACAAAGCCGGTGCTCAGATTGCATAAACAGGGGAAACACCTGATCTTGCTCGAACAGGGGCAACATGACCCCTGCAGCCAGTCATGGCTCCTGATGGCCCTTGGCCCATGGTTTGATAAACCCCTCCTGGTAACAGTGATCCACAACTTCCTCAGACAGGAACTCGGGGTGGTAATGGGAACCCTATCCCCTCTCTCTCTCTCTCTCTCTCTCCCTCCCTCTCCCTCTCTCTATCTCTGTCTTTATATACTGTATATATATATATATATATATATATATATATATATTTATATATATATGACTCTTGTTTTTATGCAGGGCACCACCATGAGGGGTAGCAGTGGCGCCCCTCCTACTGCCCAGCTTCTGCGGGTGAAGCAGCCATTGTCATCATCGCAAGCCACACTCAAGAAGGAGCGTCGCCTGAGCAACTCGTGCTTCCCCATCAGCAACAACCGAGAGCTGCAAAGACTGCCGGCCTTCAAAGGTTAAGTCACAGAGACACACACAGACACAGAGAAAGAGAAAGAGAGTGTGGGGGGGGGGGGCACAACATGCCACAGAACTGACGGCACTATGATGGCTCTAATCAGAACATTCCCACTGCACATACAGTATGTGCAGTCACATTCAAACCCTCCAAGGTTATAAGGTCACTGTTGGTTCACAGTGGGAGAAGGCCGCTCCATTTTTCTCCTCTCAAGCATTGCATGTAGTACACAGGCACAGCCATTCACTCAAGGCTGATTGCAAGTAATGGCTCAGAGCCTACCTTGCACTGACCCACTGTGTGGAAATCCAGGCCTTGTATTAAGTATTCATGGGCCATGTGGATTCACGTCCAGAGGATAGCTTTCTGCATAATTTATGGCGTAGCGGATGCCAGTGAATGTTTACCTTGAATCATGATGACAAGCACCCTAAGCCCTTATCTTGAAGACACACTGGATCCCCGTGATAACAGAGGGCTTGCATGGATTGAAAAGAGGTGGTCTGTTCCTCTGGCCGTGGCCTGCAGGAAGAAAATAAGTCAGCTATATTCAGATAAGCAAACGAATGAAACTCCTCTGATAATAACCGTAATATTATGAAACTGTTACATACCAAAATGTATACCATTTTAAAATAATTGGTCCAGGTCCAGCTTAACCAATCAAATTGATCCAGGATTCCTAACGTTACTTCCTACTTAGCCTAAACTTTACAAACTGGTGTAGGCCTACCTTTGCTGTAAATAAATGTACACATCCTTCCAACAACAATTTGAGGGGCAGCCGTGGCCTACTGGTTAGCACTTCGGACCTGTAACCGGAGGGTTGCCGGCTCGAACCCCGACCAGTAGGCACGGCTGAAGTGCCCTTGAGCAACCTCACTGCTCCCCGAGCGCCGCTGTTGATGCAGGCAGCTCACTGCGCCGGGATTAGTGTGTGCTTCACCTCACTGTGTGTGTGCTGTGTGTGTGTCACTAATTCACGGATTGGGATAAATGCAGAGACCAAATTTCCCTCACGGGATCAAAAGAATATATATACTTATACTTCTGATGTTTGCAGGCGATGCTGCTATTCTTTACAGCCAAATTATATTTTGAAACTATAGCGTCATCCCGTCTTGGATGATTGGTCCTACCTTTGTGGGGTCTGATGGAAACATTATTGAATTATGCTGTTCCAGACAAGTATCTCTCTGAAAGGCGATCTAGGTGGGCATGCAAAGCAGCAAGAACATCAACAGCATCAACAAAGCAACAAGTATAGGTTTTTTAGCAAGTACTCATTTACAGTTAATGTAGCCCAACCGAAGAATTAAAAAAAAATCACCAACAGAGAATCCATCATGAGCATTTCTCTGCAGTTTTCAAGCAGGCACCTTTCTTCATCTGTGTTTTGGTGAATTAAGCCCACAACACCTCCAAAAGGCTCAACAGTGTTGTCTGCCTTTCTCGGATAAACACCTCTCCACACATGATGGGTAAGGACACGTTACCAACAGAGATACCAAAACGTATCACCCCGGAAACATAGTGACAAGATTTTACTTACCCCCAGTCAGTTCAGGTCATAAGATGACCCTAAGTAGTCTGTGCCGGCCCTAACTATTGGTTTGCCTTTTCAGCAGCCTCAGTCAACTCCTTTAAAGTTCCTTTCAGTGACTGTTCTCAGAAATAAAACAAATCCAGTAAAAGGGTTGTGGCTGTCATTGCTAAAAAGCCTCTAGTATCTCTACTGGTCTTGTATGTGCTTGCCAGCCTTGTTCCCTTGCTTCTGCTACCAGTTCTGCATCCTTTAACTTCCTTTCAAAGGCTTGCTCCATTGCATTTTCAAAGGGAATAGTTAGTTCATTAAAGTAGGTGATGCGTTCACACTCAGAATACAACAGAATACACAGAATACAACATCATGTCTGTGTCTCAAAATAGTCACAGCAATACACTGTGGGACTTGCTGTGACCTTCCAACATCATCCTCCTCTATTGCTTGTATTTGCCTAATGTTCACTTCTCTGGCCCTCTCACACAACATTAATTGTACTGTACCTGTCATTAACCGGTCAAAGAGTTAATCTCAACCCTCTTGTTTTCAAGCAAACACGCCAGTGATTTTAAACCATAGTGCAGCGGATCTTCCTCCTCTCAACATCACGCCAGTTTATCCATTGCCCTGGTTTCACTTGAGACACCGCTATTGATCGTCTAGCTTCCTCTTGTTGTTCATAAACAAGCTGTTATCATCTGCCTCTTCTCCTGTGCTGTAGCCTTACCCCCTTTTCAGTTGGCATGATGACCAAACTCTGCACTTGCCCAAACAAAATCCCTGTGCTGCAGCTGTGCACCTTTAGCATGATTAACTGCTCTCCCACAATTTCATATTTATGACATGAATTTTTCATGAACTTCAATCATTCATGACATTCACATACTACTATGTGTTGTTTTGCTGTACCTGATTGGTCTACCATTATAACTCATGTCATACTAGTAAGAGTTTCAAGGTGTCACCAATGACCCATTACCATGTTGTTCACGGCCTTCGGTTGACTGCTGTTGACAGTGTGAGTGAAGCTTCAGCTTACAGTAACATTACTATCATGTAACTACACACAGAATCTACTGAGACCCAGTGTGGGAAAACATTGGTCATCCCTCGGTGATTCCCCCCAATATCGCCACTCACTGATATTCTTAGGAGGGGTTAGTCTTGTGCAGTGGTCAGGTCCCTGGCCTGGCCCCCTCCTCAGTCTATGATCTTGTTTAGACAGCTACCTGGAAGAGGTGGGAGCCTCCTGAGCATGTCTGAACTTGAAAAGGTTGGAGCGGCCAAACACATTACCACAGCATATCTGAGGACTGAAAGTAGGTCAGGGCCAATGAGATGTTTGGACAACATGAAGAAGATTCGGACAGTTGGCCCGAATGGGACTCCCTAAATGTACATGCTGCACAAACAAACTGCTCTTTTATCTATACAGCCAAAGCATGCAATCAGACCAAAGCAGAGATATCTCAACATGCCTTCGACCTTGGTTGAGCTGGTGTAGCTTCCTTTTAAATCTGTCAATCTATGTGCTTTCTTAAATCTGTCAATCTATGTGTCATTAATATTTAATGGACATGAGTTGTATCCTGAATCAGCTCAGATGTGCTCAATGGGGGTTGTCTGCGCTCAGAGTCAGGTTAAGGGATTTGTCAATGAAGTTGAAATAGCACTGGGATCTCCGGCTCCCAGCACTGATAAAGGGATTGGTTATTTTAGGAAGTCTTAATTACATTCAGCTTCTTCTATTTAAAGACAACCCTACCAAGGCAACCTAAAATGCTTAGGTCTCATAAAATCTTTATTATGAACAAATACTCATATCAGTCTCTGCCAACACCTGAACTGTACGACAGGTGATAGTGAAGAACCCTGTATAATAGTCTATTTGTAAGGAAATCTTTGAAGAGATGATCTTGTTATCTTGTTATCTTCTTAAGGCATTGGAAATGTTATAAACCTTCTTCTGGACTAGAGAGGCACATTAATCTCCATTTTCCAGGTAGTGCTCTTTGCACAACCACTTCCCTTAGATAGTATTATTAGACTCTGGAGGAGCTTGCCAGTCTGCCATTCTCCTCGGGCAGAAACGTCAGAGACCCATTCCTGCAAAGTCATGTTGCAGTATTTGGGTTGTGACTGACCGTGGGCAGCTGTGATGTAGCTTTTAAGAGGCGGTTCCCAGTATATACCAGCGTTTCATAAGTAGTGCTTGGTGTTCTTGTTAGCATAGTGTGAAAACGGAGCGCACACAGCACGATCATTCATACATGCAATACAATCAGAACAAAACATGGGAAAGTTCCCTTTGATATTTGCTGTACAACGGAACCCCTATATAATGTATCGAATTAGCCCTTTGTTATCAGTTAAATTGTGGATCAAATTAATTCACCAAAACGTTTGTGGCACATAAAGTGGTTTGCACTTCAGAAAAGTCAGAAAAGCTAAAGGACATACACATTTTATTTGTTTAGATATTCAAATCATGAAAAATGTGTTTGTTTCTTATCACATTATGTCTAAATTGTGAAGAGTGAAATTCACAATGCATTTGTATTTCCATAAAAGGTGAACTGCTGCCATCTATTGGCGGCAGTTTATCTGACAGTTTGTCAAGTGAAAATTCAAGAGAGGCCCCAATCTGGTTAAATGCTCTTGACTCTTAATGAGGAGGGAAGATAGATACTGTTAACATTGTGAATTGAGGTTCATTTGCAGTAGTTTGACTTTCTTTTTTTTTTTAAATAAACTACATTTATCTGACAATGACATTACATATGGAATTGCATAGTCGTGCAGTGTTGTGACTTACATGTCACATAGAGGAACCAGTCTCTGGCTAACTGGCAGAATGACGTCATGGCTGACCTTATGCTTGAAGTTTAAATTGCACCAATTATCTTCCTGGAAGCATGAAAGAGGAGTTTGTACTCTGAGGAAGACTTGTGTTAGTCTTGGGAATTAGATTACAGTAATGTTGAGACCATGGGCAAACAACCAAACAAGCAAGTACACATGAAAACACAGTGCAAAGACAAAAGCATAATAGGCCTACTAACATTAATACCTCTATTCCACAAGACAAATGCTATGATGCTATGAAGACACATGTTATACTATAGGAACAGTCCTGTTATTTACTAAATTTGAACTAAAACCCAGAGGTAAGACTGATGCAAAATAGATGTACAGTATATTTGTGGTGGTAGTAATGTGACAGTTGAGTCTGAGGAACTCAACCTCACACATGTATACCCTCCTGAGGCCACAGTTGCCATTCCCTTCAGAACTCTGCTAACCTTCCAGGATGCTTCTGTGGTTGCCATGGATATTGCATGCTTTGGCAGTGCTCTGAGAGTGCCTGGTCTCTCGGAGGCCTGAGCCCAGAGGTCTATGTCCTGGTTGGGTGTGAAAAATAAAGCCTTGAGGGTAACAGAATGAGAGAAGGGGGTTAGTGGTTATATGCTGTGCACTCAAATACTTCTAAATTGTTCTCAGATGACAGGTTCTTTAAAAGAAAGGTGCTGGTCGGTGCCATAAAAAGATCCATTTGGTAATGAATGAGCTACAATCTGAGAATTTTCTATGAAAAGTAACTCGCATTTTTGGGCAGGGCTTGTTTACAGAGAAAAGTGACTAGCAGTTGTATGTTGTATGTTCTCAGATGATATGTTCTTATAGGAAGCAAATCAGGACTACTCTGTACTGAGCTTCAATCTGGGAACTCTGTGGGAAAAGTGACTTGAAGTGCTTGTTTACTTGAGGAACTTGATGACATTACCCCACACACCAAAGGGGAAGGGGAAGAGGAACTGGAGAAAGTTTCATGTAGACAGGCACAGTATTCACACCCTGTTAGGACATGGCACTGTGGAGATGTGTATGAACACAACACTATAAAGTTTAAAAATAGACATACAGCAGGAATAGTTGTCATGCTTGTTCCTCTCTCGGATTTAAACCTTGCTACTACATAATAGCTTCCCATCAGTGGGCGTTGGTGATCGAGTGGTTTTGAAGTTCTGCTCTTATTTTGCGGATGCAGATTGGTTTGTTCTATTCACCGGTGTTACCTTACTTTTAGATGAGCAGATACATACAGAACTTTGGCTTGAGATCTTATCAGATAATAAAATATTTTTACATTAATTTTGTCCAATATAGCACGATTTTGTAGTTATCTGACCTGTCTTAACTATTAAAGAATACAAAATAAATAATCATGGAAATCAAAATAATATCAATTGCCATCTTTGTTATATTTGTGTGTCTTTCTTATTCTGGCTAATCTTCGTAATTAGCTACAACAGAGTTGTGCCACAGTAACTACTTCTGAGGTGTGCTTAAGAGTAGCATGTTTTACCCTAAAGGGTAACCTGTGCACCCAACCATGGGCCAGTTTTAGGCATGTAAAAAAGAAGAGCATTTGAGTGTGAGGGAAGAAAAGAAGGCAATGCTTCTGAGAAATGCTCAGCTGAAGCTTGAGCTCGGAAAGCGAGCTGTCTGCCTGTGAGTGTGGTTATCCTTGTCAGTCAGCTGAGAGGCAACTCCCTGAGCTTGCAGCTCTTACCTCTCGCCTTTTTCATTTCCTGTGTGCACGGTGCATGCAGTGGCAGCAAGACGAGGCGCTCGCTTATTCTCTCGTGTACTTACTGACTTAATTACTCAGGGCAGAGTGTCTGGAAGGGAGAGAGAATAACTCAGAAATTAGTTTTTATTTATTTATTTATTTATTTGTGTACATTTTTACCACCAGCTCTGAAAGTCTTGGCAGGATAAAGTTTTTGTGTCAAACATGTTTTTTTTATTATTATTATTTATTTATTCACATTCATTACTGATTTATTGCTTTTATTTCTTTCATCTAACAAAAAAAAATCTCACTCAGATTGTCTTGTTTGATCTGTGTTATTAACAATGTTTCTCATACATAATATAAAATTATATTTTGCCTGGGGTGATATGTAAAAGCTTATCAAGTGTTTGTGTTAGTTACAGGTTAGGAGCACAGATGGCTTGAGAGTGCACTAAATACTCTTATGCTATCATGGGGTTTCTGCCTTTGGGAAAAGGCGCAATATCTTGACAGCCACAAATGAATGGAGGAAGAGACTAAAGGGAGCAGCGGTCCCGCCTCTGTCCTCTCCCTGGCCAATGGATTCCCAGCTCCGTGTGCAGCTCTATTACATCATTCTCTCTGGCTGCCCTTAGCCAATCACCGTCAACCTTCCCACTGACATCACTAACTAGCCAGTTCCCTCCAGCAGCCAGAGCTTCATTTTCTGATCTGCTTTTGTGCTAAAATGGAGGCTGCTTCCTTGCCTTAAGTGGATTGCCTGGTTGAGTATAGATGTTGACATGCAATAAAGCTGGAGGCAGGATGGTTGTAGATGCACCAAACTCCAACGGGCCTTTTCAGCCAGTGGCCCTAATGCACTTCAGAGGTAGGCTGAACACTTTTATTGTCATTTGTTTGATCCTGAGAAAGGAGATCACCCTTCTCTCATTTCCTTACTCTGCCTTGTGTGTGCTGCTTTAAAGCTATCTGTTTTGAGGTTTGATTTGTCTGCTCGCTGTGTGTATTTTCAGTTTAGAGAGACCACAGGCTTTGTTGTTGTGAGGAGGGCGGTGTGCTAGCTGGCTAATGCTGCTAGTTGGTAACAGAGTAGCCTAATGTATCGCTCAAGCGTTGCATGCAGAGCTCAGAGGGGAGAGTCGGCTGTAAAAAAAAAGCTAGTTTTACTACCCTCTGCCCATCCCCCAGCCTGCCTGCTGATGTCAAAGGAAGTGAGATCACAGCTCTGGATAGGCTTGTGTGTGTGTGTGTGTGTGTGTGTGTGTGTGTGTCTCTGTGTGTGTGTGTGTGTGTGTGTGTGTGTCTCTGTGTGTGTGTGTGTCTCTGTGTGTGTGTCTCAGTATGTTGGAGTTATCCAGTAGAAGAATCTGTATTTTATTTCTTATAATGTAACAAATCACAGGCCATTCAAAATGGGAAACATCAGGCATTGCCCTTGCTGTCCTCTATTACAGTCTCTATCCCCCACCTCTCTCTCGCTCTCTCTCTCTACCCCCCCCCCCCCACATACACTCATAGTGTGTCTCTCTCTCTCTTTCTCTCTCCCTCTCTCTCTAGTCTCTCCTCTCTTCACTTGTGCTCCTGTCCGTTGACTGTGATTTGCGTTACACTCCAGTTCATCTGGTCACAAATTGGCCTGAGGGTGTAGACGGCCTCTGCAGCAACGGCATCCTCTCCCTCCCTCCCCACCCTTGTCCTCCTCTCCTTCCCGGGCAAGAAGGAGAGAACAGTGCAGGAGAGGTCGCTGGCTTGGCCAGTACACGGGAGACCAAAACTCACTGATACCTGACAGCCGTAGTGAAAGAGAGCATTCAAATTAAGCAATGGCATCATCCGAAGCTGTCTGAATGAGCAGCTATACAGAACGAATCTCGGAAGCAACACAGCTCAAGCCAACAGTTATTTACCCGCTACACTGTATTGACAAATGTATTGACTGGCAGTGATGAACCATCAACCCCCACCCCATGTCAGATTGTATTTCTTCATGTGGAGGAAGGGACAGTTGTTTTTGTTTCAGTGGGGCTGACCGGCTCCCAAATACGCTTTCTGTGTCTGTCCCAACGGCCAGGCATGAATGTTGAACAGTTTGAACTTTCGCTCGTTGCGTTGCAGAGGACGTCTGGTCCTGACAGGACTCTGGCTCAGTGTGTACTTTACAGTTTCTCACCCTGTGTGGATTTGGAGTCCTCAGGCCATGACAAGTGGAGCAAAGCAGAGCAGAGCAGTCATCCATCCAGCGTGCCTTTACAATCTACACTGGGACGCTTGATCAGGAGTACAGTACATTCCAGAATGTAAATACATGGCAGCATAACACACTTCTGTTACACCCCCCGCAACCCTGTCACCCTTCCCACCTCAACTGGGGTATTTTAGGCATGTGGCGAAACATTATCAGCGTTATGCAATCCGAGCCATCTACCCGACTGACACACAGTCAAGGTGGTCAGGCCAAGGGGTGCGTGAGAACTGATACCGAAAAAACACACGTCCACACCACGTCGCAACAAGCCTGCCCCTGAGAGCAGTGGGCCGGCCCTGCGCTGTGAAGCAGCAGCAGTGGACCAGCAGCATGGCCTGTGGCCATGACACTGCTGCCCCACTCTGTGGTGGACTATATGTTCCGACCTCAATCATTCACGGTCAAGACCACCGCTATTTCCAACATATTAACAGAATATAAAGGCTGTTCTCTGTATAGAAGATTTCTAATCTGTGTAATCGTGTAATCTATCCATGTGGAGTATCTCATTTTATTTAATGTATTAAAAAAGGCATTTCATTGTTGGCAAAAATGAATTGAAGTCTTGGGAATCTCGTGTCCAAGGAATAAGTGCAACTGGAATGGTGGCCTCTGTCAAATGCCCTTTGTCAGCAATTTAGGTCAGCGGGTACATATGTATGGCCAAACCTCGAGCCATCCTCCTGCTCCCCTCTCCTTTTCTCTGATTCCCCTTAAACTAGAAGTGCGTTCCTCTCAGCTGGGATGAGGTGTGTGTGTGTGTGTGTGTGTGTGTGTGTGTGTGTGTGTGTGTGTGTGTGTGTGTGTGTGTGTGTGTGTGTGATATGTCCTCTGGCGTTTACTGGCCTTTGTGTAAATCTACCAAAATTAGGGCAAGTTCTTTACTAGTTTCACTGCCTGAGTTTAGGGACGTCCTTAAAAGGCATGGGCTGGCCGTGTTACCCCTACACACTTCTCCAGTTGTTTGAGTGCTCCGGTGATGTGCTCTGTGCAGCCCTGCACTTCTGTTTGGATACAGGAGGACCTGCAACCCAGTGAAATTGTTCTGTACAAGTTTGAAATGAAACATTAACTTGAACAGATGATATCCATCGACATATATAAATTGGGTGTCTTTAAATGTAACCTCCAGCTATTTGGTGGTGGTATAAATTTAGCATTTGCAAAAGATCATGGGGTTTTTGTCCTTTGTTATCATGGAATGTCGACTCCTCTTCATAGAGGGCATGTTGAGCAGCATAGCTTGGTATCTTAAAACATTCAGGTGAACTGTAAATGCAATAGAAAATCCTGATGTGTTTGCAGTCAAAAGATGACAGCTGATTAGGGAACTCCCAAAATGTAATTGCTAAATCACAAATCACATAAGGAGAAGCTTGAGGACAGACCAGTATTATACAATATATCATCATTATCAGATGTTTAGGTGCTCAGAATTCCCCCATGATGTGTTGCCTCTGTACATATTTCAACAGGCTTTAAAAGCTAATCTTTTAAATAAACCAACAGAGGGCTGTGTATTGGATAGTGTTGGTAATTGGTGGTTTAATTAATCTTTCTACACTACAGTATGTTGATCCAGAAAGGGTTGTATTGTTTCATTCAACAAAGGCAGTCAGCAGTGGCAAGCGCACCCTACTTTATTCACATATATAAAAAAAAATCCATAGTTACTTATTCATTATTCATTTGAATCACATACCTCAGACAATTCAGATATAAGGTAAACATACAATAAATAAGAACAAAGTTCTTGGTCTTTGGGATTGTGGAACATGGATTCCACGTGGAAGTACCTGGTGTACTGTTAAGCTTTGTAATTGAACGGCACAATTCATAGTTAAATGTTATATATGCCACGTGCCATGGCCTATGCACGTTGTCAGTGTAACTCCTTTTGTTACTCTCTGTAGCACGTTTGATATTGCTCATAGTTTCGGGAAAGCCTTCAGTAAGGGTGGGAAGGATTAAACGTTTAATGACGTGAATTTTCTAACCCACTCTAAATGCCTCCTCAAGGCAGGGCTCCAGGCAGGAGGAGTCTACAAGTAAATGTACATGTGGAAGTTGTGGGTGGGTCTTAATGGGAAGACCTTAAGGCGTAACTTTGCCGTTGTTCGTTTTTGACGGCCTGCAAAGCCACAGTTTCAACAAGTTCTCATCACAAAATACTGAAATCATGGCTGGCCCCACAAGGCTAGGGAATCCCCAAATGGCCTTTTAATGTAGCTACATTCAAAAGATGTAACAGGGGGGAAACTATTTAACTGTTATATATGATTGCTTCTTTTTTTAAGTACTATTCGCTGTCTGATTGATACTTTCTCAGGGATTGAGCAATTTTCCTTTAAGGAAGACTTGTAAAGGAGTATGTGAAATACTCAAGGGAAACATAAGGAGGATGCTTTCAAAGTAGATCAGCTTAATTGGTGTATTTCCCCAAACCTTCCCCATTTAATTTTCATTTGTGTTGTTTTGCTTGCCTCAACGGGTTTAATGAGCTATGAAAAGCGTATCTTGCATTAAGTACAAAGCTATTGCCACTGTCACCAAAATAAATTTAGATTGTCTGAGTGGCAATTCAAAGTGTATTTTACAGTATTGCAATACAAAAGCAAAACCTAGGCTAACCTATTGCAGGACAACGCAGCACATCAAACCTCATTTTTAAACTGTAGCCTACAAATCTTCTTACAAGAAAATACTGAACATGCCAGTAAGTGTGAAGGACTCCCTTCATAATGCTTTCCTCCAGTGTCTGATGTCTTTGATGGCTGTGATTCCAACCCACTCAGAGCAACCAACTTCAGCCCCAGGCTGTGATGATGATGATGGTGGTGGTGGTGGTGATGATGACTGATGATGGTGATGACGATGCAAGGCCTTGTCTGACAGCAGCGAGTCCCGAAATGCAGCATGCAGATTTGCTCCCGCGGTACCCGTGATGGATGTGCCATGGCCAGGCATGCGCCGCTCTCATGTGCGCTCGTCAATACCATCTCGCGGCACAAAGTGGCCAGCCCCCGGAGCGTGGCGTCAGCGCTGCAGATGGCTTATGGGTTATGGTTGACGGACTGGCATGCGGGCCAGGAGAATATTGACGGGAGGGCTGGGACGGTTCGTCAGAACTTACTCATCAATTGGATTTTAACAAAGAGGAATGGGGGTGGGGGTGGGGGGCATTGCAGAGGTCATATCCCTAACGCATTCACATTGATTGGTCCAGGCTTACTCACTGGTGTTGTTGTTTGAACAAAATATATCTTGGTTGATGCACCTTCACTGGCATAGAAAGCTCATCGGATAAACAGTTTGTTTTTGCCCTGCTCACTTTCCCTGTCCTGAATTACTGCATTACCTCATGTGCTGTTTGTGTAGCGGTTTCGTCTCTGTTATTGTTAGAAATCACAAAAAAACGCAGGGCCCATAATACACCTGCTTGGTGTATAATAAGAAACCAGTGGTCAGATGGGGGGCAGTGACTCATCACTGGTCATTTTTATTTTTATCCGTCTGTTTGTGGCTCTTTTCGTTTCTAGCCGTGGCCTGATAAGTGTCCATTTTTGCTCCCTTGTGATGAGCGTCATGTGTCTCCTCTGTTGCCTCTGTGTTTGTCCTCCCTGCTTGCTCAAGTTGATTTTATGGAGAGTGCCAGAGGTAGGAGAGGCGATGAGAATACTCAGGCCCAGGCTGATATATTTAGACCTGTTCTTATTTGGTCAACCGCAGGGGGGGAAAAAAGCACAAAAAACACTCAGAGACCAGTGATGTTCCATTAAGGTTAGATTGTGGTTAGGTTGAACCATGACGCAGTGTGGCCTAAAAGAGAAATGAAGATTGACACTAAATTGTATGCACTGCCACAGTAAAGATGTGTTTGCATTAAAGGTTCCTAATTGAATGAATAGTGAGTTGAACTCTTTAAGACTCCTTAATACCTTTTTTGTATGCAAAAGATTTAAGAAATGTAATGTTGGTGTGCTATTCTGCTTCTAAGACCCATACAGTTTCCTCTCCTTGTATAGAATCTAAACATACTCTATTCAGGAATCCTTATGCTCTAGGTTACTTGGAAGAAATGTGTTTACTTGTTAAACACAGGCTAAGCTTGCTCGCTAATGACTTCCTTACACATATATACTTTACCCCCTTTGCATTATTTGTGTGTGCACACATGTGTTTCTGTGTAAGTTGAACTGCCCCTAAAGAAACCTGAACTTGACAAGTTCGGTATACAATCTCACAGACGGTTCTAGCAGTCCCCACACTCTGCCACTCAGCTAAATTGTGTGGTGGATAGGAGCTAGTTGGCACATATTTGTTGAGGTGTTCTTCATATGCAAAATGATATTGGGAACTTATCTCTATTATGTGCTGCGAGGCACAGTTTTTGTTTTGTCCTGTGAGCACAAACCTCTTTAGTCCACCCCACCACCACCACCCTGCCGGCCCTCTCCCCCTTCTCCTGTCAACACAACCTTACCTGACAAATAGGTCTGTGCTGCTGTGGAAGACTGTTGCCTAGTTACAGATATGGCCAGCCCTGTGTGTCTAAATAGTCAGTCTCTCTCTCTCTCGCTCTCTCTCTCTCTCTCGCTCTCTCTCTCTCTCTCTCAGGGGCTTGCTCTACCTTTCGTTGCACGCTCTATAGTTCTGTCATATCCTCTTTATCACTCTCTCACTCTCTCTGGCTTTCTCCTCATCCCCCACCTCTTACTCATCAGGTAGCCACGGTGTACTCAGCTGTAATGTACCCAGTGCCTCCAAGTGACACACAAGAACATTGTATATGCTGGGTGCACGCTGCGTACAGTGTCTCTAATATACCACATTATGCCAATTTACATGCTGCTGCTGGTGTCTCCTCATTCGTAAGCTTTGCCAAGCTCTTGGACCATAGCTTTCATGAAAGCTTTGGCAACATCCCCCCCGTGTTGAAACGGAATAATGTTGAAAGGGATCTGGCCTGGCTGTTTTGATGTTTATGTTCTTCAAGTATGCCTGTCATGTGGTGTGGTGAAAGCAAGAGGGCTCTACTGCTTCCACTCATTTTAATCTGAACAGCGGTCCGGATCAGTGCTAGTTTAGGTCCAGAGATGACTGCTTATAACCACACACACTCTCACACCTCTGTATCACTCATCATATCATCATATCACTCATATGCTGTGATTATCTTAAAGCTGTAGTCTGAGACTCTATTTCTCTCTCATAGATGCTCTCTGCAATTGAGCTTATTGCTCCTCTGGCTGTCCATTCACTGTGTGCACTTCAAAAAACAACAGCCCTGGCTCTGTAAATAGGAAACAAATATGGTTGCGTGGACTGAGCCACAAACAGTTCCAGCCTATCAACACGTTGCTTTAGGGGCATGAAGACAGGGGTGTGATTTGATAGTCTGTTGAGCTGAAATATCAACCACTTTTCTCCAGAATTAAAGACCCAACCTTTAACGCTGCCTTTGCTTTGTCTGTCAAACGAAAAGTGACTGATAGATAAGGATGCAACCTTGTCCCTGACTTTGGTACAATGTTGTATTAATACACAGCATAATATGACAAATATTCTGTAAAAGAATGTCATTTGGCAGCCACATTAGAACCATCACCAGTCGCTTCTTCCCACTGAAATTACACATTACTGGTCATCATCATTATTCATCTACACAGACACACTGCATAGTCTAGGTATATCAATCCAGTGTTCTGTATTTGCAAGCAATGAGAAAAGATGCCATACAACATTGCCTGTAATATGCATCCTGTCCTGGCGCTTTAATCTAAATAGATGTTTATGTTTCTTTGTTTATGTCACTCTCAGGTCATTTGGTTTGATTATGGTTTAAAAATGCATCCAGTTATTGCACCCAACTGCCTTAAATCAGTGTATAGAGTGTGTTTGAATATAACAAAAAAATGGTATAGAATGAAGAGCATCACATGTCCATAATGCTGGACGCGTTGACCTCTGACCCCCTGGCTCTCTGACCTGGCCCTTCACAGATGTAGCCCCGGCGGAGCAGGAGAAGCTGTTTATCCAGAAGCTGCGGCAGTGCTGTGTGCTGTTTGACTTTCTGTCCGACCCCCTAAGTGACCTGAAATGGAAGGAGGTGAAGCGGGCGGCGCTGAGCGAGATGGTGGAGTACATCACCCACAACCGCAACGTCATCACCGAGCCCATCTACCCAGAGGTGGTGCACATGGTGAGTCACACCAACCGCCGCCCCGGCAGCACCTCTCTCCTCTCCTCGCTCTCTACCTTCTCTCTCTTTTTCTCACTCCCTCTCCTCCTCTCTGTCTTTCTCTCTCTGTCTTGGTCTCACTCTAACTCTGTCTCTCTCAATATTTCATTCTCTCTCTCTGTCTCTCTATCTCTCTCTCCCTCTCTCCCTCTCTTTCTCTCTGTATTTGTCTGTTACTTTTTTGTTCTTTCTCCATATTTTCTGTCTCACTGTCACTGTCTCACTTTTTCTCTCTCTGTCTCCCTCTCTGTATCTCCTGTGTCTCTCGGTCTGTCTCTCTCTCTCCCTCTCTTGCTCTCTTCTTACTCTGTTCATCCTCGCCCCCTCTCCCTCTCCCTTTCCCTCGCTAGCCGCCCTCTTTCCTTTGATCTTTCCCCTCTACCCAGGAGCATAGAGAGCAGCCCAAAGACCTATTCCTTTCTCTCCTCTCTTTCTCCACCTCTCTTTTTCTCCCTGTCTCTCTCCCTCTCTTTGTCTTGTTTGTCTGCACAGCTGTTTTCCTATCTCTTTATCGCTCCCTTTATCTCTCCTCTCTTTCACTCTATCTCCATTGCCTTCTCTTTTTTCTCTCTCTCCTCTCTCACATGAGTGTCCTGTGCTCCTGTGTTGAAGTAGGCTGGCATAGCCTGGCCTGTAAGCGTCTCTCTCTCTCTCTGAGTTTCTTGTGTTCTCTCTCTCATTCCCCTTTTCCTCCCTTCTTCTCTGTGGTAGATGGACGGAATTTGCCAGAAGTGGATAGCATTGTATAGCCCACACACACACACACACACACACACACACACACACACACACACACACACACACACACCCTTGAGCGGTCATACATGTTGGCACTTAGAATGTGATGGTGTCCCCTCGGCTGTTTTTGCAGCCCAGTGTGGTTTTTGTTGTTTGGATGGCAGATAGCAGAAGATGTTCTGCAGCGCAGCACACCGCTCAGGCCTTTGGCACAGCTCTGTGTGCACTTAGCAGCCACTGAAGCGCCTCATCTTACCTCCCACAAACCCCTTGTGCTGCTCATGGAAGTCCTTATTCAGTGAGCCCCCCCCCCCCCAACAGGACAAATAAAATGATCTAATTGGTTGTTGCTCAAGGTGGGCAATTTATTTTATGCAGTGTGTTGAAATTCAAATGTGTCAAATTGTCAGAGACACGATTATGGTCCAAACAACACAACCCCCCCCAACCCCCCCCCCCCCCCCCCCCCCAAATCCTCCTTTAGGCACAGGCTGACTTTGATGTGCTAGGCTTTAATCATCAAAGGCTGAGAATGGAGATGCTAATGGATTATGGGTAGAGCGAGGTGCGTTTGGCTCGATCAGATTAGATGAGCACTTGTGTCCTCTCTTCTGTCATGCGTGCATGTCTTCCTTTTTTAACATGACCATCTTTGATTGTCATGTTCCGCTTGACTGCTTTTGATTGTGATTACCCCCTTTCAGCTGGCTGGTCTGTCTCTGTGAATGGCTATATTATATTATTGTGTTATTCTGTTAAATAAGAGTTTCCTTATTATTATCCAACACTAAACATTTATGCTCACAGGGCAAGGAAAGGCATGTGTTTAATCAGTGCTTGTGCTCCTGCTAAAATGAACAGTCCTTAGGATAAGTGAAACTTAATATTGTTAATGTGATGCCCTTTATTGTAATGTGTACTTGTACACTGAAGGCGATGGAAGATTGATGTTGTTAGTGCCACACTGTAGAGTTTAATCATGCTCGCTGTTTTCAGGACAAATAGTTTACTTTTTTTTGTAAGACTACATACGTCTCAAACTCACATGCACTCACACACACACACACACACACATATATATATATATATATATAGAGAGAATGAAGCTAATGCTCTTGGGTTGATCCATTGCAGTTTGCTGTGAACATGTTCCGTACGCTGCCCCCCTCATCAAACCCCACAGGGGCCGAGTTTGACCCTGAGGAGGACGAGCCCACTCTTGAAGCCGCATGGCCGCACCTCCAGGTATGTGTGTGTGTGTGTGTGTGTGTGTGTGTGTGTGTGTGTGTGTGTGTGTGTGTGTGTCCGTCCAGACGCCATGTTTAAGGGGGGTGAGCAGTGGTGTTCTGCAGAGGCTCAGGGTGGGATAGCTTTAGGCATGACCGCTAATATAACTTGCATTGGAATCTTCGCTCACTCACTACAGATTTGTAGATGCAAACATGCCGGGGTGATTCCCCTTTGCCTCTTTGATGTTTGTTGTTCTGCATTGCTGTTGTCAGCTGTTGTTGACATATCATCTGATACTCTCCCTAATTGTGTTTTCCTTTTTCTCTCCTCCTCTCTTCTTCTCTTTCCGCAGCTTGTCTATGAATTTTTCCTTAGGTTTTTAGAATCTCCTGACTTTCAACCCAATATAGCTAAGAAATACATTGACCAGAAATTTGTCATGCAGGTAAGATCAACCTCATTTCTTTCCACTCCGTTGCCATCATGTTATGTCGTGCCATCTCATATGTTTTGAGGCCCCTGGTGACATTTCTATTTGATTTACCCTGCAGCTTTTAGATTTGTTTGACAGTGAAGACCCACGAGAAAGGGACTTCCTGAAAACCACCCTACACCGGATCTATGGCAAGTTTCTCGGCCTGAGAGCATACATCCGGAAACAAATCAATAATATATTTTATAGGTGAGTGAAGGCTGGCGTGAAAAACGCTTTCCTGTCACCTACATTCATCTTGACGGTATTGCTATTTGTTTTGTTTGGTAAGTCTTTTTGTACCAAGCAAAACCTCAACAAAACTAATCAAGCTTATTTGTTATACTTTTATAGATTCATTTATGAGACAGAGCACCATAACGGAATAGCTGAATTGCTGGAAATACTTGGAAGGTAAAGTATATAAATTAAAGCTAAGTTAAAACTTTATGATTTTTGTTGAAATGTGAATATAAAAAGACTGTTATTGATATGTTAACAGTTTGCTTTAAAATATTCTTGAAAATGTAATCAAATAGGATTTCCTAAACAATGACTTTTGTTCAGCAGCTGTCTCTGCCATGTACATCGATACACAAGATTAAGCTATTGTATCTTCAATATCTGCTGCTGTAGAAATGTCCTCTTTGTGCTTTTGCGTTCTCATTGTGGCTCTGTGGTTTCAGTAACTGGCTCCATATAAATGTCTTTGCTGTGCTGTTGTTATTTCACAGTATAATCAATGGCTTTGCCTTACCGTTAAAAGAGGAGCACAAGATTTTTCTGTTGAAGGTGCTACTGCCTTTGCACAAAGTGAAGTCACTCAGTGTCTACCACCCACAGGTATGTCTGACTGACACTCTCTCACCCACAGGCGGATATGACTCCATCTTGGGCTTAATGTTACTGTTGTCCCATCCCCAATGCCAATTAAGAGATATTCATAGCATGAGTCATGCTCAAATCTTTACATTATTATTCAAACAGTCTTTTTTGGCAGCACTAATACAAAGGTGTTCTGAAAAAGTTATTTTATATTTAGTTTTTATTTTAAAGTTTACTTTCATGTGTCATTAAGGAGAACACATCTCAGCATGGCAGAGTGAAAACAAACATTAATTTGCAGTTTTGTTGTGGAAGAAACACTATTCACACTTTTCACAACTTTTTGTACTCTTACAGTTGGCATATTGTGTGGTGCAATTTCTGGAGAAGGACAGCACACTTACTGAGCCAGTGAGTTGTTTTGTCGTGTGTGTGTGTGTGTGTGTGTGTGTGTGTGTGTGTGTGTGTGTGTGTGTGTGTGTGTGTGTGTGTGTGTGTGTGTGTGTGTGTGTGTGTGTGTGTGTGTGTGTGTGTGTGTGTGTGTGTGTGTGTGTGCCTGCCTGCCTGCTTGCTCACATTAAAATGTACTGAAGAGGGTGACCATGTCTTGTTCCTCCTATGCCATGATCCAGATTCAAATGGAGGATTTTCATTTCTTTACTGATCAGATATAGGGTAGAGGATTCTAAGTCACTTAATTGCTTGTTCTTATTGTTGCTGAAGTATTCACATTTGCATGTATGTTTATTAATGTCATAGACGGGCCGTGTTTACAAAAGAAATCAACTGTTGACAAGTAAGCATGCTATGAAAAGGTCTAATGATGTACTACTGTGATGGCATTATTGGTTATTTAGAAATGTTGCAGTGCCTTCAGACTTAGAAACTGAAAGTCACAACATATCTGTGAAAACAAAGCAGGCAGGTATGTGATGCTGTTCTAGAGTGTTACTCATGTTTATGTAAGATTTGTTCACAAAGTCTATTTCATGTTGTACATGAGTGACTCACAAGAGGTTGCGTACACCATAAGCTCCTTCCTAGTATCCAGTGTTTTAGAGTCACTACATGGCATAAGAAAGCACATTGTTAATGAATCAGGTACACTTTGTGGTCTGTAGGCAGGATGCAGTTGCTTATTCATTGTTTGTCCCCAAAGGAGGATCCTGCAGGTGTATCCTTGTATCCGACATACAACCATGACCTTTTGACTTTTTGTTGCTAGGTTGTGATGGCCCTTCTCAAATACTGGCCAAAGACCCACAGCCCAAAGGAGGTGATGTTCCTCAACGAGCTGGAGGAGATCTTGGACGTCATCGAGCCCTCGGAGTTCGTCAAGGTCATGGAGCCCTTGTTCCGACAGCTGGCCAAGTGTGTATCGAGTCCGCACTTTCAGGTGAGTGTGTCATGCTCTTCGTCCCATTGTGTAACTGATAGAAACTGAGGTATGTGACAGTAAAAATTTTGAATTTAGACGGTTTCTTCGCAGCTAATGAGTAGAAAATGCATGGTTTTGTCATGTAAGGACTCTGTTCATATTGTACAGACCTTTTAATGACATTTTGAGTCTGTTAAGAGGCAAAAAAGGCACGTTTAGATGATGCCCCCAGTCCTAGCATTGTAGCTTTATGGGAGTACTGGCCATTAGCTGCAGCTACTCCAGTTTGTTAGCACCGATTTTGGTCATTGTTTTTCCTATCGACAGTACTTTGAGACGTGTTGCAATCAAGATCCATGTAAAAATCGGCTGGAATGCTAATTAGCTCATTGAATTTGTGGTCATAATAAAACCAAAATATGATTCGATTTTTTTTATAATTAAGGGTTTGGATCTTTTATTTGATTAATGAACGTAATTGTAAATATAATGGAAAATATGATTGATTATAAATGATTGATTGATTGTATTTTATTATTATAGAATATTAGTGAAAACATTAACCCCAGAAGCTGCCCACCCACCACACCATACTGTTTTGTTGCACCCACTGACAGATCTTTCTTTAGAAGTGGTATTGTTTGTGAATCAAAAGTGCATCTGTACAGTTTTAAGGTCACCCTCTGCCTATCTGGTGCATCAGGCTAGCACCCTGCTGTTGAGCAGAGCGGCTCTTGGTGACCGCTCGGTGTGTTATGAAAGCTTCGCTCTGTAGGGGCTCGCGTTCTGTGTTCCCTCTCTCTCTCTCTCTCTCTCTCTCTCTCTCTCTCTCTCTCTCCCGGCGTCGGAGATGACTCGTGTGTCATGAGGAATCTCACTGACTCATACTGAGATGAGCTTTGCTGTGCTGTGCTAAGCTATGCTAACACTAAGCTAAATTGTGCTGTGCTGTGCTGAGCTATGCTGAGATGCTACAGTACACTAATACTAAGCTGAATTGTGTTGGGCCTGCAGGTCGCAGAGAGAGCGCTCTACTACTGGAACAACGAATACATCATGAGTCTGATCAGCGACAATGCCGCCAAGATCCTCCCCATCATGTTCCCTGCCCTCTATCGCAACTCCAAGACCCACTGGAACAAGTAAACTCAACCGCCATCACAACTCCCCACAACCCCCGCCCCCCTGTGTCGCAGTGACTCATTCCCCCAAGGTCATTTGAATGTCAATTGCATGCTCCCCCTCCGCCCTCCCTCATCCTTTGTGTCCAGTCTCTGCCCCTACACACCCTCTCTGCTCACGAGATCTAAAATTAAACTATTGGATGTGACTCAAGCGTGTTACGGCTCGAACGCTGAGGCTCTGTCCTCAGCACATTGTGGGAAGAGAGCAATGTCACTTGGGTGTTTGGATTTGGATATACCAGGAAATAAGGATTAGGAATTCTTTTGAATGCAGTTTAAATGCAAAAAGGACAATTGCTCAATTTTAGTGTGCCCTCTCTTTAAAAAATATACTTCTTCTCAATGACAGGTTTTGCTTGTAGTATCTTAGTCTTGATTTGTCTTTAGTACACATCGGACTGCTCTTTTCCTTGACCTTCATTTACATTGTGATGTTATTTGTCATTAAGTTGAGCCTGATGCTCTTATTCAGTGTGACTTGAATTAACTAAAGGGCCAGTTCCCCTGGAGCTACTTGGGGATAAATGTCTTGCTCAGTGGTGCTGGACTTGAACTCACAAGGAAGGTCCGATCCCTAACCACTAGACCACCACAATTAATGTTTTTTGGTTGTCTAATTCTCAGGACCATCCATGGCTTAATTTACAACGCTCTGAAGCTCTTCATGGAGATGAACCAGAAACTCTTTGATGACTGCACGCAGCAATTCAGGGCAGAGAAAAACAAGTGAGCAAAGCAAAGCCACATATTGTTCAACCTTTTGAAATCATTATATAGTTTTTATCACCGTATATGTGTTTTCTAAGGTCAGAAAATAAATATTGCTTCACATGATATCTGTGCATTCTGTGTATGTTGTTTCTCTGTTTGTGGTATTTATTTATTTTGTCTGAGCATTGTAAACAAATGAGATAAAAGACCTGAAGCAACAAGAATACTAATATTCTATGCCTTCAGCATGGCAGAATTGTTTAAATGTCTAGACGACAAAAACAAAGGGGGGGACATCTCCAGGCCACATCTAAAAATGTACATATGTGTTTTGTGCCTGCGCAGGGAAAAGTTAAAGTTGAAAGAGAGGGAGGAAGCCTGGATCAAGATTGAGAATCTTGCCAAATCAAACCCACAGGTGAGTTTGTCTCAGAGTAAGGTGATATTTGACCTGTGTCACTGGCATGGAATGATTTGATCTTGGACATTTATCAGCAGACTCTACAGCAGACTGGAATAATGTATCGTATTTCATGCAGTGCCACCTGGGTCTATGTTTAATAAACAGTTAAGGGTGCTGAAGCTGAATGACAAGCTAATGCCTGGCCATGCTTGACACTGACCCTGCCCAACAGAAGGTTAATGGAAATTATGACCCTGATACAGCATGGCTGTACTTCCAAAATGAGTGTCAGCCTTGTTCCTTTGCTTTAGCATACGCTAAAGTCAACCATCAACGGAGCTTGCTTGGTTTATTGACCTTCAGTGAAATGGCTGACATTACTTCACTTTCCCATGTTGCTAATCATTTATATCAGGTGTCGGCCACAGAATGACATTTGCTATGCCATGGCACAAACTTCTACTGAAACCTGACTGAAATGCTACTAGTCATGTTTGTTTCAAGATGCATGTATGGAATGACGCTTTCTTTTGTTTTGCTTCAGAAAATGTACTCAGTCTATTTCTCTACATCACTCAATCACTTTCAGGAATGCCAATCTCCTTAACCTCCACCATTTGTTTGTCTAACTCATCTCCTCCTTTGCCTGCAAAGCTGACTTATCTTTTTAAAATTCATCCTTTTTTTTCTTCTTTTGTTTTTCCTTGCAATAGTTCCTTATGTATGTTGATTCCTCTGGCCACAGTAGTCCCGTAGAAATGGAGACTGATGGTCCTTTAATAGAAGATGTTCAGATGTTAAAAAAGACTGTAGCGGATGAAGCCATTCAGGTAAATGTTGGTTTTGTCTGTTCCTCTACAGTTGAGCATAAGGTAGCTCTTTCTCTTTCTCTCTCTTTTGAAAGGTATTGTAAGCCAAGACTAGATCACCGGAATCAATGAGGTAGCTTTAGCTGTGCTCTTACTCATCTACTTGTTGTGTGTCCTATTCATTTGCATGTTTTTAATGAAAAAACATATCTTGTAGATTAGGTTTTTATAACTTGTGTGTTCATCAAGCATGGCTGCATGTCCCTTTAAGATGACAACCTCTTTAAAACTAATCTATTTTCATTAGTGCTGTCAAAATCAACATGTTAATCATCACGATTAATTAAAAAGAATGGATGATATGAAAATAACCAAAACATAGGCCTACCCATTGGTATCACTCTTGACATGCAAGCAAGAGGAGAAAAGGGCAAAATAACACTCCAACAATAGTCATTTTCAAAAAAGGTCTCTCCATTTTCTCTCTCTCTCTCTCTCAGCCTCTTTCCCTCTCTCTGTCTTCTATATGACTGCTGATTGTTTCTCTCTCTCCCTCTGTCTTCTTTTTCATATTTACATGGAGGATTATTGACCTTATTGAAATGTAACTGGCACAATTGGAAATGTAACTGGAGCAATTAATTAGATTAATCTTTTGATCATTTGACAGCCCTAATTTTCATACATTCCATGGACTGATTCAAGTAGCCTATGTCTAACTGGGAGTATTTCTTGATGGTCTCGCATATCAAAATGATATCATCTCAATCTCCAGCACTAAGAAAAGACTGAAGTGACCGTTCAATATAACGATTAGCCCTGTCTTATTCCAAGTCTTGTAGCCATCGAAAGTGAACCAATACTTTTCAGAGCTAGTGATGATTTTATGGAATGGATTAATGCTTGTTTTAATGTCCACAATTTGTTTCACATGAAGGTTATACACATTTCATGTGTTAAGTCATGTGTGTCAACTATGTATTGCCTTTGCTGTATACTCTCGTTAGGCAAGATAGTTAAGACATTTTTGTAATATTAATTACAGGTGTCCATAAATTGACAAAAAGTCACAATATGTTTGACAGACAACAATTTAATTGTCTTTAACCAGTGGTTGTCACAGTAGGCCATTACAATATAAAGTAATGCTATGGACAGAAGCAGCCCATTACTGATGATGTAGCACAATAAGTGAGATTCACTGCGATTCTCCCGTCCTCCAACACCGGAATTTACTTCACTGTCAGCTACTCAGCTGTTATGTGAAGTCCCAGAGGTCGCATACAGTCCTTGAAAACCTGACAGTCCAATTGACAGTTAATTAGAGGAAGCGCTAAAGAATTAAACTGGCTAACAGCTTGCGCAGTTAAAAAAAGAAAAAAAGAAAAAACAACTTGGCAGCAGTGAGACAGGCTAGTGCTGAGCTGCCAAGGTTTGATGTGGCATTTGCAGTCTCCCACGGTGTAACCTTTACACACACTTAGATCTGTTTGGCTGGGCAATTTGAAAAAAGGACCTTAGCATTTGATTGTGTTGATTTGTTGACAAGTGGATCTATACTTCTAAATCTTGTTTTGTTTTTTACTTTTTTTCTAACGATTATTATTGGTCTGGCACGGTGTTGCCTGGAACAGATGAATATTATTAAAAGCATGTAGTGTTTTATCCTCCCTTTTCCTCAGAAAAAACAATACTTAAGGGGTTTCTCTTTTTTGGCCTTATTACTGTAGGTGTAGCACATAATGATTTAGCTCAGCTACAGTCTGTTAATGGTGTTACTCTGAGGATCAGTGAAGGGAAAACTATTAAGACTCACTTTTGTAGTCTGCTCAGGGCAATTAATTGGCCCTCAACAGAGTTTGTTATGGAAGGAAATAGAGTAGCATTAAAGGAAATTATATATCCAAGCTGTAGTTCCGCTACAGAAGAAGCTAACCCCTTCCCATTACTGCTCCGTCCAGATCCAGAGAGACCAGCGAAAAGACCGGCCACTGGTGCGCCGCAAGTCCGATCTGCCTCAGGATATGTTCACCACGAAAGCCTTGGAGTCCCATCGCCGTGCTGACGAAATGCTGACCGCTCACGACGGCCAGTAACTGTCCAGCCCTGTCTCTCCCATCTCTTCTCCCAGTCCACATCCATGTGCCCCCCCCCCCCCAATCCTCCCCGTCCTACCCCGGAGCCAGCTCCTCCCCCGCCCTTGCCCAGCGACGCTGGCGTTCAGCATTGGAACATAAGCAGCACAACGTCCCTGCCCCCTTTGCCCTGCACCTAAAGAAAAAACTAGTTTGTCTTTCTCAGGTTTTTATTTTGTTTTTAAGTTTAGGAAAGGACTGGGCTGCATCTCTTACTCACCCCCCCTCTCTCTCTCATGACTTCTCTCTATTTCTTTCTCTCTTTCTCTCACTCTCTCTTGCTCTGTGACCTCACGGTTTCCCCTTTCATCTTCTTCTCCACCCTATCAGTTCATCCAGCTCCATTCTAGTTTCCTCCCTCTGAGCATCACCTGGCGTACATGGCATATTTTCCTCCCCTTCCCTCTGTCCTTCTCTGTGTGTACATCTGAGAAACACGATGACAGAAGCTCCCGCCGGTAGCATCTCCTCTCTCTCTCGGCGGGACGCAAGGAGGGGCCAGAATGCAGATCGAGCGCCCAGAGGGAACAAAGCAGGGACTTGGGACTGTTTGGAGAGGGAATTCTGTTTATTGTTTCTATTTGGTTTTCTCTTTATTTTTCTCTCTTTCTTTCTCAATCCCAGAAATGTTGCCAGTGCCAACACCTTTTATTTTCGAGACCATTCTGTCACTATGTAAATGTTTGTGTGTTCGTGTGCGCGTGTGTGTGTGTGTGTGTGTGTGTGTGTGTCTGTGTGTGTGTGTCTGTCTTTGTGGATTTCTATGCTGTCAATCAGGTGTGGCTCTGGGGGGGTATAGGGGTGAAGTGTGGTCTGCCTTGTGTCTCTCGCCATTAATATCTTTTATTTTAAAACGTGTTAAAGGTCTGGTCTGATAGGAGAGGGATATAAGGGCTGGAAGGATTTCTTTCTCTCTCTGAGAAAGGGGGGATGGATGCGATATGCTGTGGAGTTTCAGTGTAGATCGCCTTTTTTTTTTTTGGTGCCATGACAGAAAAAAAGCTCACAACTTTTATGTACCCATACTTTTTTCCAGGGTTGTTTTTCCTTTTGCCCTCTTTGGCAATATGCTCACCGTGACATGGTGGGATATTGACGGTTCAAACAATGGTACTCTTCTTTCAAATGGAGACACAGGACTTCTGTCAGGTGGCAAAGTGGCACAGCAGCACCGCCCATAGTGCTTTAGCCGACATGGCATGCTGCTTACCGAGCAGAACTCCCAGCGGTCCACCTCGCTCTTCTGTGCTGTACCCATCTCCAATATTGCTGCTGTGTAGCCTACTCTACATTCCCTCATCTTTGCACTTTTCTCTTTCCTGCACACACACACACACACACACACACACACACACACACACACACACACACACACACACACACACTCTCACTCACTCACTCACACACACACACACACACACACACACACACACCTGCTGTCCTCATCTGTCTTTAGCAGACCGCTATCTGCACATGTTGGCTTCAGGCCACATCAGAGGACTATGCTGTAGTAGACACCTGCAAATCGAGGTGGAAGAGATGGATATCTGGCTTTCATGTGAGTGGAAGTCATTAGACGGTTACCCTTGTAATGTGTAAACTAGAACAGCTCATAAAAAGGCCGAGCTCTCGGTGCATGCATATTGCAGATTGCCCTGACCAGCAAAAATCTCAACAAGTTGCGTCATGTATTATTGTGTAATAGTGACAGTGAAAGGTGACATTAGCTATCAGCTTGGCGACATAAGATGCCAGTTGGACACAGTGGTCATTTAGGATGTCAGGCATTCAGGAACACACCACATCAATTAGCAACAACCCAACAAAAAACAAACACTTGACCAGTGAGCTGTCTCATTTTCTTTCTCCAGTCAAAAGCCTGGACTTAGGACTGGCTGTCCAACCAGAGAAGGCCCAACCGTGCATTGATTTAAAATCTTGTATCGTTCACCCCCAGCTTGGCCCAGGTGACCTCTCTCTCCCATGGCTTCTGTATCTCTCTCTCTCTCTCTCTCTCTCTCTCTCTCTCTCTCTCTCTCTCTCTGTCTCTGTCTCTTGATCCTTCTCACTCAGCACTTTGCTGTGGAACGGAAAGGACTGTTATTTTGTTACATAAAAAATGAGAGGCGCAAAAAAAGCGCCCCTCTCCATTTTCAAAGATATGTTAGTGCCTTTCTATTACCAATGTAGATGTAGGAGAATTTAAACACATGAAATCCATCAGCTGGATAGAGGAGAGAACAGGAGAGTTTGGCAAACAAGGCACTATTTGCTCTTCCCTATACGATGTCATTCTCTGTTCTCTTGCACAGGTATTTATGGCAAATAAGCATTATTGAGACATGGGCATGTTCACCTACAAATATACTAGTGAGGCTGACAAATTGATTGTCGCTATATTTTAATCTCTCTCAAGAAATAGAAATAGAAAAGATGATAAATACATGACCGTTCATGAGATCTCCACAGATGAAACAGTCTATTGAACTACCTAGAAGCACTTCCTGAAAACTTGAAAAATTTTAACGTTTTTCTTTTATCTTTTTGGTCAAATAGGCAGTTTTTGTCGTCAGTCGTGAATCTATGTATGTATCCTCCCAGCATGAATACATGAGTATAAAACCCTAAACTTATGAGGACGATGTTAATATATCTTTTTTTCCAGTGAAAGTGTCTTTCCGTACCATTGTTTGAACTTCCACACATGAGGATGTTCAGTATGCTTCTTATGGCCTCTCTCTCTCTCATTCTCTCTCTCTCTCTCTCTCTCTCTCTCTCTCTCTCTCTCTCTCTCTCTCTCTCTCTCTCTCTCTCTCGTGTAAGAGTTGTGTTAATATTTGCTCGGATGTTATCAATGTAATGGTGACTACTACTAACCCCCCTCAACCCCCTTGAAAAAAAAGAGCAAAGACTGAAGGAAAAACTTTCACCAAATTGTTATTTTACAATAATAACCCCTAAAGAATGCCATGGTGGTGTCGTATGGTGATTTTGATTATGTGGGAAAATTTTGGTTTTCATTTTGTTTGTGTGTTCAAAATCTGTTCTGCTAACTTTAGCTCCTCAGATAAGACTGAAATAATATATTGTTTGAATTATAGAAAGAAGAAATAACATTTTGGCGACTTTTTTTT
This sequence comes from Alosa pseudoharengus, assembly GCF_046254945.1. Lineage (NCBI taxonomy): Eukaryota > Metazoa > Chordata > Actinopteri > Clupeiformes > Clupeidae > Alosa > Alosa pseudoharengus. The sequence continues at coordinate 30,682,292 of NW_027468680.1, forward strand.
CTGCAGTCACTGGTTCTTCACTGTAATAATTGCAGGTTTTCATTTCTGCATAAGCTTTCCAAAATATTATAACATGACAAGTGTCCTTTCATATTACCTGTATTATACAACTTCATTTATTATTGTATATATTAAATACTTTGTTTTACGTAGTGTTATATATCTAGATTAATTTGTACAAATGGTCTCATGTACAGACATAAATAGCAACTGCAGAACACTTGGAATGTGGCACAAACCTTTTTTCCATTTCTCTGTAACTGTCTACATCAGGAAAATGACTATAATATTTTTAAATCAGTTTGTAACTCTACAAAAAATGTTTGTTTGACCATTCTTATGTCTGTGGCAAGATTTTATTCATTAGCCTTTCATTGTGTGCTTTCTCCAACCTAAAGTGGTGTACTATATAGAATGAATAAAGAGAGTATGTGGATTTATATTTTCATCCAAAAGCACTATTGGAGTCTCGTCCCTTTTGTCTCCTTTTGATTGCCATGAAGAGATGAGTTTGGCATATTCACAGTTCATTGGATATGAAGGCATATCTATTGTTCATAGATCAATTTATAAAAAACTAGATGTACCGCAGAGCGGTAGAAAATATGACCACCGCCCAGTCTGGCACATTTTTTCCACAAAAATAAGTCACGCTTGTCAAATTGTGTTCATTTCCTACTTTGTTCCTGCTTAGCTTCAGTAATTCAGCAAAGCCAGGGTATGTGCTGGTCTGGCTGCTAGCTAAAAACAAAAGGTGAAAGGCATATGTGATTCTAACTGTCTCACTGAATTGCATTATGCACACTCAATTCTTACTGGTATCTGCTAGACAAGTAGGCTACCAAAACATGATTAGTTCATAGATTTCACATGTAAAATACATTTTATACAACCCCACACCCATCTTGCCTGTTCATAATTCTGAGAAATTGTTGAATTGTGTGCATGTGTGCGTGCGTGCATGTGGGTGTGCCTGTGTGTGTGCATGTGCATGCGTACATATATCTACTGTGTGTGTGTGCCATACGTATGATTACTGTGAATGTATGTGTGTGTGTGTTTTTAACTAGGTGGCGCTATACATGAAATGAGTGGTTATGGAATGGGTTGACATGGCCTCTTAAGATCAACATACAAAAAAAGGTGGTCCCAAAACTGTGCTGCCCTACCCTCCTTTCGGGGGGTCCAGTCCAGCGGGGCGGCTACAGATCAAAACAAAAAACAATGGTTCCATGCTATCCTTGTGGGGCTGAATGCCCACCAAGTTTTATGCACTCCGGGCTTTCAGTGTCCCGGGAATCCTTGACGGTAAATTGGCCATGCGAAAAAAAGAAAAAAAATTCGACTAAACCTACATGACCGCCGCTTCGCTGCGCGGCGGTCATAATAATACAATCCCAAATCATAAAAAGTTGGGACGTTGTGTAAAATTCATAAAAACAGAATGTGATAATAAACAGGACTGTAAACCCATATTTAGCAGCAAAAGGGACATAGACATGTGATCAACATGTGAAATGTTGAAAATGTTGACTATTTCATGGAAAATATATGCTCATTTTATATGCCATGCCAGCAACATGTTTCAAAAAAAGTCAGGGAATGTTTACCACTGTGCTGCTTCACCTCTTCATTTAACAAAATTCTATAAATGTTTAGGAACTGAGAAGACCAGTTGCTAGAGTTTTGAGAATTAAATGATGTCCCATTCTTGCCCAATATAAGATTTCAGTTGCTCAGTATGAGGTGTTCTTCATCATGTTTTTCATTCCATAATGCATCTAATTTGACAGGTCTGAACTTCAGACAGGCCAGCTTAGCACCTGGATTCTTCCTCTGAAGAAATACTGTCAAATATAAATATGTGCAGAATTAATTTTGGCATTGTTTTCCTGAAATATTAAAGGTATTCCCTAGAAAAAACTTTGCCTGGATAGCAATATATGTTGCTGAAAACCTACATAATTCAGAATTGTTTGTGCCTTGCCAAATGTGCAAGTTGCCCATGCTGTAGGCACTAATGCACTTCCACACTGTCATAAATGTTGGGTTTCGAACTGAGCAAACAAGTTGGATAGGTTGGATACTTGGATAGGCCCTATCCTCTTTAACCCATATTGGAGGTGGGGAATTTTCAAGCCCCACTTGACCCCAATAACCAGGCAAAATAGTAATGTTCAAATATATATATTTTTTTGCATTTTGGTTCCAAGTTACATTTCCCGTCTCAGTCTGCTGGATCGGATGTTATTTTAATTCATATATTGGTCTGTTTATGACTCTTAGGTATGCGTGCGGCTGTTTTGTTTTGAATCTATGATCCTTGTCAAAAAAGAAAGGCATTATTAAAGATTTTTTATTTTATTATTTCCTCCTGTTCCTCGCGCCCCACCTGTCGTGTCTCTATTCCCCACTAGTGGGGCCCGCCCCACACTTTGAGAACCACTGGTCTAACCACAGGACCTTTTTCCACGTTACCTCAGTCCATTTTAAACAAGCTCAGGTACTGTAGGCCCAGATAAGAAGGTAGTATTTCTGTATCATGTCTAAATACAATTTTGACTGTTGCATGATAACGTTTACACTAGCATTTCTGCATTGAGTATCAAACTGTATAGACAATGGTTATCAGAGGTTTTCCTGAGCCAATACAATGATTTTCTTTACAGAAACAGGTCTGGTTTTACAGTTTTTCTCGATTGTTTTGATGCCTGTGTCAACTCTGACATCACATTCTCAAAACAGTTAACACCCATGTCTGAACAAAAGCACTCTGGCCACAATGACACATTTTGCTTGCAAAAAGCTGTTACTCTCTCAAAACACTTAAAACATGCAGCAAAAGCAAATCTTGCCTTCAAAAAACACATCCTGTCATCAAATCACTGTGTGATTTCAATCAATCATTACACACTGGACAACAAAATGCAAAATATAGTTCTCAAAATGAGCATTTTTACTATGTCTGTTCCATTTCTTTCTATTTTTTCTGGTATCAGAAAAAAATGTGAAAAGACTAAATGTATTGCATAAAAAATAATTTATTCATTCCTCCCAAGATGTAACTGTCATTGACCTACCTACAGTAAACACCTAGGCAAATGTCAATGAACTATACAACTTGTCATTTTTCAGCGAACTAGACCTACAGTAAACACCTTTTGTATGGTTTTCTCCACCAAATAGGCAATACAGCACTTTGTCTAAATGTGCATTAGATCCATACTTCCAAATAGCAACACAGAACAGACATGGCATCTCTTATGGATAATGAATAATTGCTGATTGAAGAATTGTGCAAAGGAGTTTCACACAGGTGTATCAGAGATTCAAACTTATGCAAAGAATCTATACCACCTGTGAAAAGATGTTTTCCTTTTGTTTAGCACGGGGGAAACCAATAGAGTTTAGAGTTTTTGAATGGCACCTGTGTTAACTGTTTTGCAAAAGGGTGTGCGAAATGTGTGAACCCAATGAAAATGTGTGAACACATTCGCAAGAGATGTGCAAAGAAAGTGTTCATGAAGACCAAGTGGATCCCAGTTTCCTTAAGCAGGTCAAAGCAATCGAGAAAAACTTTAATGGAGTGCCACCTGAGGTCCAAATGACCACGGCCATCCAATATTTTTTTCAGCTCTATCCTTAGTTTGCAAACATTTCTCTGGATTCTCTGAATATTTCAATGATATTATGTACTGTAGATGGTGAACACCTCAAATACTTCACAATTTCATGTTAAGATGCATTAAAATGACATTGTTTCATCATTTGTCCACACAGGTTTACACAGAGTGATGAATACCCTACATCTTTACTTCTAAGAGACTACTCTGGGATGCCCTTTTTCATACCCAATTATGTTGCCAGCTACCCTATTCGTTGTGAAACATTCTTCCTTTTGTTTTCTTTATCATTACACAACTTTTCCAGCATTTTGGTACCCGCGTCCCAACTTTTTTTGAAACGTGTTGCTGGTATCAAATTAAAAATGAACATATATTTTCCATTTATCGTTTACAACATTTGATATGCTGTCTGTGTCCTTTTGGCAACTAAATATGAGTTTACGAAATTTACAGATTATTACATTTTGTTTTTATTTGCATTTTACACAACGACACAACCTTTTCTGATTTGGGGTTGTATGTAGACTACTTTCATTATTTACATAGTGGGGCTTTTATTTAAAAGCTGTAGTGTTTACAACAGAAACTTGCAATTCCTAAATATATATATATATATATATATATACAGTATATATATATATTATATTATATCTCATTATCATTAGTAATGAGATATGTTAGTACCTTTCTGTTACCGATCATTTAAACCAATCAGCAATCCATCAGCTGGGGAGAGGGAACAGGAGGGCTTGGCAAACATGGCACTATTTGATGTTCCTTATATGATATTCGATATTCTCTGTTCTCTTGCACAGGTACTTATCCTTTAAATTAGAAACAGAATCCTTTACTCTCTCATAGATCTGTTGGTGAAAGTTAAATCTCACTATTTGTCCCTGAAACCATGCATACATCTATTCAATGCACCTAAAGCCATCCTTACACCAGAAGATTTTGGAAGGATTCTTGAAAGATTGTAGTCTTTTAAGTAAAGGTTGAATGGGGGGCATTAGTTAAAAGACTCCAATCTTTCAAGAATCTTTCCCAAATCAAAGTCTTCTGAACTGAAAACTTGATAGTGTCTCAGTTTCTGTAACTTCTTAATGAATGCTCTAGTTTATCAAGGCCTTTCCTTTTACACAACACACTGATCATAACATCCCACATAGAAAGATTATTTGTTATTGTACAGTAAAAATATGTAGAAGGAAGCATTGACATTGGAATTAGAACAGACTGCCCTGGCTGTTAGTCGTGTTTGTAACCACTAGAGGGCACTGTATGTCCTTTGAAGCAACAGCTAGGGAACTTGTATTGGATAGTGTCTGTCAATTCATAATGCATGATTTTTGTACAACCATCTCTCCAGATTATTTTTTATAGTGCAGTATGAAAAGAAGGAAGTATTTTTCCAATCACATTAAGTACAGTGTCACAAACACTCGATGGTGTTTTATGCCCCCAACGTCGTTTTCCAGGCAGTGCTGCCACCGCTGACTTTAAGGCACCTAATCCTAAACCTAACCATAACCTTAACCCATGCCTAACCCTAGTTCCTTCCAGGCAGCGTTGCCTTCAAGACAACGTTGGGGGCATAAAACACCAAGAGACTGTCACAAACACTGTACCCACTAAATATAATCAGTGAGCTAGAGGAGACATTTTCCAACTCACATTGCACTAGTAAGGAAATTTGTGCACAGGAAGACAACCTGAAATGCCATTGTAAAAAAACAAATAGGTCCCTTGATTCAAAATCTGTCCAATCACCATATGCTGCCTCAATTAGGAAGAAGGAGATTTCAGCTATATCATATACTGCTTCTCACCTTCATTTAAAAACGGAATCATAGCTCAACCAGAAAGACTCAAGAAGCAATAAAGAAGGTTAGAACAATATAACTAGAATATAGGACCATATAGGTATAATACCATAATGTTGAAAATGTGTACAAAGCCTTAGAGGAAATGTTTCTGAAATGGTAAAAATCTATAGCTTTTTGTTGTCCATTTCCTGCTATGGACACACACGATGAGCTGTGATGAGTGAGGCTTTACCGGGCCTTTTGAGAATGAGCAAATATACAGTAAGTGTTTTACCGTCTGCATGTTTCATGGATTACTTCCTGTCTGAGTTTAAATGACATGTGCTTTCTCTCTCTCCTTATTCTGTCCTCCAGCGTGCGTGTCTATTTTGCACGATTTGACAGATAGCTAAACAGTCAGTAGTGTTGAAGCCTTGGAGAATGTTTATGCCCCTCAACGTTTCATAAAGTTTCATTCAACACTACTGACTGTCATGGGCGGATTATGAACTTTCGGGCCCCTGGGCCCAGATGTATTAAGGGCCCCCCACTTATTGTCGTATATGTGGGAGGGGGGGTTTGGGGGTCCTCCCCCAGAAATTTTTACATTTTTCTGATGTGATTTCCTGGATTCTGGTGCATTTTGGGGATGGCCAATACTAAATTCAATCAGATTCATAGCCTACATCCTGATTTGTTGATATTGAGGCAATGAGTCCATGCAAAGGCTTGGGCTTCAGGGCCCCCTGACCCCTTGGGCCCCTGGGCCTGGAAAAAACGATGCCCAGGGGCCCGAAAGTTCATAATCCGTCCATGCTCACCGCTAGGTGGAGGCCCAAGCAAAAGGATCTGAAGAGAACCCTTGTACTGAAAAGCTTACAGAGGCCTTCAGACCTTGAGCCCCTGCCCCCGCCGGACAGCTTTAGGCTGGAGTTGGCGGTGGCCCTGGCTGCGGAGCAGAGCTGGAGCGGCAAGGAGGTGGTGCCTTGAGGACGGACGGTTGGCGGAGCCTGTTCGAGTCGGCCTGTTCGCCGGTGCTCTTTAGAAAAATAAGGGGGAAAAAAAGTTTGTAGTGTGAAATCCGATGGCACGAGCCAGAGAGAAGGTCTAGCCTTAGCGCGATCGTGGCGGTGGAGGACAGCTCTGCGACAAGGCAGCAGAGGAGGGACGCCAACGGTAGCTGTAGCTTGATTGCGCAGCGTGGTCCGGCTGCGATGGAACTGGAGTCTGCTGCCCTGACTGGCGAGACGACGGAGTGGAGCATCAGAGGTGCAGTGCCAGTTACGGGTTCTCAGCGCCGGGGAGTCTGTGGCAGTGGAGGCTAGGTCCCGCCAGGTGTTGGAGGAACGTTGCGGTGGTGCACACTGTGAAAGTGGGACCTGAGGGCGTTCTCTGAAGGGAGCTGGGGACGAGAGGCAAAAGACCAGGTGACTGCTAGCACGCCCCGCATTGGTGGTTGTGGTTCCCCAGGGTGAGTAGGGCTCTTGCGGTGTGTGCACCCCACCTGCTGTGTGGCAGTGCCAGAGACTAATTGCTGGACTGAATGTGGGAACGCCCGCGCCGAGGATGGCAATAGGCGAGTTCGACTTGCGGCAGATCTGTGCAGATCTGACTTGATGTGATGCATGCTGGGTTGAACACAATGCATACTGGGATGGAGTCAATGCTTGCTGGTTAGAAATTCTGTCCGACTTCTGTCAGCCGGGGAGGGACTTACCACCGTGACACCATGTCACATGGCCTTAAAATATCGCGGGAGTCTTAGCCTGCAGACAGATCTTGCAGTTGCCTTTCCTAGCGTTCATGGGCTTCGGAAAAACCTTTCTCCGAGCGAAAACATCATCATTCCGCGTCATTCACGTCACTTAATGTGTGAGTCAGAGGTCGGAAACTGGGGCTAGATTTTGCTAACAGAGTTGCCCAGTTAGGGGCTCGTCATCACTTTTGTCGTCATGTTGTAGTTCGTTTGTAGTCCATGTGGCCTTTCATGTCCAACAGTTTTAATGTGAACTTGGGAATTTGCCCTTTTTATCACTTGAAAGCTGCATATCTTTCTTTCATGAGCATCTTACACTATATTTTAAGCAAATACAGTTGTTTGTTTAGGATTAGTGAGTCTATGTTTTAACCTTTGTTGTGGCATCCGTGTTTGTCACACATTCCGATGGCAAAGCACATGAACACTTGCTGTCGGAAAAACAAAGTAGCCATGGGGGCGGTCATTGTCATTCCAAGGTGCTCTGAATGCACCATTCCACGAGCTGCACGAGCTGAAACACACCCTCATGACGTCAGTTCAAAGACGTGATAGGGCCATTTGGGAGGAATGTCCTCATGACGATTATGACGGGAGGCTCATGCTGCTTCCTTATGTTGGAATATGCGAAAATAAACAGAAATCGAAGGGATACCTTCTTATACGTGATTTCTGCAACAATGGTAGGCTAGCCTACTGAAAACGTTTGGATATTCTGTTATTTTCTGCTGTTGGCTAAATAGATAGACACACATAGGGAAACACTTGATATTGAATTTATGTGCTACAATGCAGGCCTGTTAACAGGGCGTGGGATCCGCGTTGCATTGTGGGACGTGGCGGCCATGTTGATGGCTACGCGAACGTTAAAATAACTCTGACATAACGTTGTTGAATGAAGAGTCGTAGCTAGAAGTAGAGTTGAGAAAGAATAGATAGAAAAATAGATAGAAGAAATATGTTAAAATCCCGAAAAGGATCTGGAATAATCCCGAAAAGGATCTGGAATTTACCGGGACGCATTCAATAGAGAAGCCAGGTACCGGTATGTTGACAAAATCAGCATTATTAACGGCTGAGAGGGAGTACATTACGCAGTAGTCATAGGCAGTAGTCTGAGTAGCGGTAAAGGAGGCAATCAACATGGCGGAGTAATTACGTCATGACGCCCACACCCTACTGTATGACAACAGGGGTTTATTTAAAATACATCATAAGAATTTATTTCGTCAGTCATCATGCTCATTTTAATGAGTAAGAATGAAAGTTCTGCTGTGTTTTTTGCAAACAAAATTCTGCGATATCTCCCGCGATGTCTCCCGCGAGTCACGTCAGGCAGACTGTAGCCTTTCTGTCCGGGATGAGCTGCCCTCTGTTGTAGCTCCTCCCGGCTAGCCCCTGAAGATCACGTTTACGTAGAAAGCCAGACTAAGTCAGACTCAGCCGAAGTCGAACACGCCTAATGGCTTGCTGGGGGAGCTGTGCAACGCCAGCGTGCTGGACTGTGCTTGAGATTCCCACGATGTTTCGCGCTGGGGATTCTGGGAGAACTGAATGATCATCTCAATACCAATGTTTCCCAAAAGGCTTGTCCCAAGGAGAACAGTATTACCTTAAACACACATGAGGAAACTGAACAGTCCAATCAGTAGACTAGGATAAGCTAGCCAACTATGCTACTTTGTTTACAATTTCCAGGCTTCAACCAGACAGCTGAATGTGGTAGAGTTGTAATAGAAATAGTAGGCCTAAGCTATAGGCTAATCTGCATAAAGTGTGCTGTCATAAATATCAGACATTCAGTATTCTCTCTTTTTATATCAGGATATAAAATAATACAGATATATTACATTGTAATCCTCTGGTATTCTAAGGTAGGCTATTGAAATGTCTAGCCCCCCCTCCAAAAAAAGAAAAATCGAGGTTTGTATCAAACCGTGGGTCAAACATCGTGATACAAATCAAATTGTTAGGTTGGTGTATCGTTACAGCCCTACTGTATATCGCTACAGCCCTATCCTCCAAAAATCTGTCTAAATTGTACCAAAAAACTCTTGTCAGATATGGACTCAGCATCTCCAGTAACCCCTAAAAACATACTAACATTGTCCATTTTGGCCAAGCAGCTCTTATAATATGATCAATATAGGATATTATGCTAATTTACACAAAATTAGACAAAATTACACAAATTGCCCAACATATGCAAATTAGCATCCGGCAGTTTCTGCATGCTGGGAACCCATACTATATATTTCCATCATAAAACTTTGGTGTACTCAACATTTCCGGGTCCACAATGGGGCTCTATGGGCTGTCCACCGGACTACTACTGTAAATGCTGGTCATAAAATGGCTGAATCCTGGGAACCTAGCAACCACCAAATTGTTTACAATCAAAAAAGGAGTGACATCACACAGACCAGAAACTAGCTATCCTGCTATATCAGAAATGGCCAGTGTGTGTCGCTAAAACACAGATTTGTTAATACATAACATGACACTCCCCGTTTGATATTAAACACAATATCACTAAACATTTTTAAAGGAGTTAAAAGTAACAATGTCAAATTAATACGGAGGTATCTAGAGAGACATAAGGAGTATTACTTCCACGATAGGCCTTAGAAATGTTTTTGCAATGCCTCCTTTTGTTACTCTCAGTTCCAACTTCCTGACTTTCCCATCAGCGTCAGGGATGGCTTTAGTGACAAGAGCCATAGGCCACTCGTTTCTCTTCACTTGGTTGTCCTTTAACAGGACCAGGTCACCTTCTTTAATGTTAGGTCTACTTTCTTGCCATTTGCTACGAGTTTGAGAGTCTCCATCTCTCCCAGAACATGTTGGCAAGATGCTGTACTCTTTTCCATTGCTGTCTGTAAAGGTCTGTGTTCTCAAAGGATCCAGGAGGAGGATTGGGAATGGACATTTTCTGTGTGAGGATCATCGCTGGTGTTAAGAGGTAAGGAGATTCTGGATCAGTAGAGATGGGTGCCAGAGGCCTTGCATTAATGATGGCGCACACTTCAGCCATGAAGGTAGACAGTACCTCATGAATGAGATGTGAGGGAGCAACTTGTGAAAGCATGGAGTCTAGGATCCGTCTCGATATCCCGATCATCCTTTCCCAAGCTCCTCCCATGTGAGAGGAGTGGGGTGGGTTAAAGATCCATGTGCATCCCTCCTCGCTGAGATATCTTGACACACTCGGCTCACTTGTATTGTCCATAAGCATTTTAAGCTCTTTACAAGTTTTACAATCAAAAAAGGAGTGACATCACACAGACCAGAAACTAGCTATCCTGCTATATCAGAAATGGTCAGTGTGTGTCGCTAAAACACAGATTTGTTAATACATAACATGACACTCCTCCTCTTTTTAATTTTAGCTTTTACGCCCCCGTGGCATCTGTGCTGTGTATCAGACTCTTATTCAGCTAATGCTCACTGGAGGAGCTGAGGCAGAGGCTGAGGGCCAGCGTGAGTCACCGCTCACATGTGCCCGTGTGGGCCAGTGTCTGAAGAGCGCTCATTCACACAAGGAGATCAGAAAAAGTAATCAAGTGGCTAGAGGAAAATTATTAGTGTGGATAGTCAGGGAACATCTTTTAAACATGAGGAGGACATGATGATGGATGGATGGATGAATAGGTGGAAAGATAGATAGATAGATAGATAGATAGATAGAGAGAGAGAAAGAGAGTTTGTAAAATATTTCAATAAAAGTAGACAAAGGAGAACTGGAGCGCTGCTGATATCCCTTGTAGCCCCAGTCACACTTGGTAGGATTGTAAATGTTAAAAAGCCTTTATTTTTTGGCCTAAAGTTTTAACATCCCACCGGCCTTCATCAGGGTCTTTGAGAGTATTTGAGTAAAAGTATTTGAGTGTCAGTTAGTCACCGCATTTCCCTGAGGTTGAAGCTTTCAGAAAGACACCACACCGCATAATACCAAAGCAATCCCTTTCCCAGCATAAATATGGCCTACTCTCCGCACTACAATCATAATCTGTGGTCACCCCAGCAAATCCTGAAAAGACTGGAGTTTAGAGAGGATAAAGCATTTACGCACTCACACATGCCAGCCAACCCCCCCATACACACACACACAAGACCAGACTGTGGAGGGAAGTGGTGTAAGGATTTATGATGACATTATGCTCTCAACATGATAGCATTTGTCCCTCACAGGATATCATAATAACATGGTGGAACATTAACAGATGAAAATGTTATATTTGTTTAGTGTTGTTTTTTCCTCTTGCCTGGGTGTCATTCTCTCCTCTGACGGAGGAGGCAGAGCAGGGTGGGGTGGTGGGGGCCGGCTGGAGAGAGGGAGTGCTGCATATTATGCTTGTTTTAATGTGGCCTGACCTGGTGTTGCCGAAAGTTGTGGATTAGTTACAACTTATCCCTCTCACTTGCTCCCACGCACCTGCTGTGCTCTGACCCTGCTCAGTTCCATGCACTCTAGACAACGCAATACATATGTGTCTGGGGTGTTTGTGTGTGTGTGTTAGGGATGTTTGATCACTAAGGCTGATGCAATACAATAGTCAATGCAATGCGATGCAATAGAAAATAAAAATTACAGGCAAAGTGCTCTCCTGGTTTGAATCCTACTTCACTGGGCGTTCGTTCAATGTGTCATGGCTAGGAGAAAAGTCTGCATCTCATTGCCTTGCCATAGGGGGGCCCCAAGGCTCAGTGCTGGGGACCCTTCTTGCTGTGTGCACTACCTCATTGGGCCCAATCATCCACTCACACGCCTTCTCATATTACTGCTACTCAGATGATCTATGATCTATATCTATCCTGTTGATGCCACAGTGTCAGTGTGGATCTCGAACTGTCTGTCTTATACAGTATATCTGCTTGTATGAAAGAACACCACCTCCAGCAAAACCTCTCTAAGACTAAACTACTGGTCCTCTCAGCCAAACAAACCATACATCTCAACATCAACCAAAAATATGGATATTCTACATCTACAGGTAATCATCTTCAAAATAAGGGGTAATTTATTAAAGTTGGTGTAGCCACTCCAAATAAATTAGCAAAACTATGTAAGCTATCATTTTAGCAAAATATCATGTTACAAATAAATTAACTGTGTACTTTGTGATGTGTAATTTGAAATGAATGTATAGCAACTGATAAGCTTAAGGTCTGCCATTCATTGAAACTTTGAAAAGATAACTGCATGAATAACATCAAAGAATCAGTTCCATGAGGCAGTCACATCAGGAGTGTCAGTGTGCTGTACTAGCCAATGAGAGCCCCTGTGAGCGCATTTGAATTTGCTCTGCAGATCCATCTGGCCACCCTCCAAGATGTTTTCCGAATCACCACAAACCCACAAAACCAATCACAATTGCTATCTGACATAGGAGGGGCTTTTTACAGTGACAGACATAGGCGGATTATGAACTTTCGGACCCCTGGGCCCAGATGTATAAAGGGCCCCCCACTTATTGTTGTATATGTGGGAGGGGGGGGTTTGGGGGTCCTCCCCCAGAAAATTGGTGCATTTTGGGGATGGTCAATACTAAATTCAATCAGATTCATAGCCTACATCCTGATTTGTTGATATTGAGGCAATGATTCCATGCAAAGGCTTGGGCTTCAGGGCCCCCTGACCCCTTGGGCCCCTGAGCCTGGGCCCGGTAGGCCCGTGCAGTAATTCATCCCTGGTGACAGACAGAGTAGGACAGTTGACACAGCTTTGTACACAACCAATGGCTGCACTGATTAGCGTCAGCATTAAATGTCAACTGCATTAAACCTTCATTTACCAAAAAGATGTGTATTGTGCTTCCAATATGATTCATTAAGAGTTTAATGTACATCTTAAATTTGAATTCCCCACTGGTTAAATTCCATGGAAATTGAGAATGAACTGAGAATGTCCAGACCATGTCTCCATTGAGAATCAGCCAGCCAAGCTAGTCCTGTAACATATGGGCGGATATCGTGCAGAGAGCTCCTATATGCAAACTGGCTTGTACTCAAAGCACAGCGGGTGAAAATGGGAATCGTTTCAGAAAGTGGCTTAAAGGACTTCATATGTATCATACGTGCAATGCAACAAGAGCTTCACAACTAAACAGAAAAAAACACAACTTCAGTTTTAAGCTTGTATCAGTAAAGTGTATTATGTGCCAAAATAATCCATAATAGTAAGACGTTTCATGATAAATCTTCTGTGTTCAATGCATAAACTAGTTTGTCTGATTTAGGATCAGGTCAGTGATTTGTCATTTTGAATCAACTGTGATGAACACGCGGTGGAATAATATTCAATTCAATAAAATGAACACGCGGTGGAATAATATTCAATTCAATAAGAATTGAAATAACACACGGTACTATCAAAATGTGACAGTGAACACTAGGAAACATAAAGGCCTCAAAATCCCTTAAATTCACTCCTCTTAATCTTATGTATGCCGTGAGACTCGCAACACTTCTCAGAAAGGGTGTCTTTTTTCATTATGCAACCGAGAGCACATGGTAAATTATTCCCATGAAGTGCACCCCCCACCCCCATATGCATTGGAAGCTTTACAATTAAAATTCCTTATTATGTTGGGTAACCAACAGGTCTGCTTTACATGATGCAAACGTTTGTTTTTTGAGAATAAAGTAAAATGTAAAAAAGACCTAATAGCTTTCTTCCTGTGTGCAAGATTTGTTTATTGTGACAACGCATTTCAGGCATGCCGCCTGAAATGCACACGCGTTGTCACGACTACATAAACAAATGGTTATCCACATTTCGCACATGCACATAAGCACAGTCTTGGGTTACGTTAAAAAAGTTGTTAGCCTATATCAGGAGATTTTAAGATTAGGATATGTGGCTACCTTTAGGCTGTAAGGTCGTCTCGTTCAACTGGATGAGGATTTCCTCGAGTTGCCCCAATTAACGTCGATGCTGCATATGGATCAGTGACAGAGGCACTGTAGTTTCAAAGACTGTTGCAGTTCATTTCAAGACTTTTCGTCAATGGTAAGACAAGAATTCTATTTCAATAGGCTATGCTTGCTTGGGCCTCTTGTATTAATGTGCGCTGTGTGTGACCTGCATGCGTGCACGCTCATCTGATTCTGTAGACAATTTGTTGTGTGTTCCGTTTAATGGGCTAAAAAGACAGGCTATCCACAAACGTGAACGTTTAATCACTAGCATGGGAATAACTGAGGCATCATCTGCGTCGGGCTCGGGTCGGGTTCGGACATAAAAATGAAAATGCCTGTCGGGTCGGTTGCGGGCCGGGTTTGGACAGAAATTTGCGGCCCGATCCGCACTCTAACACACACACACACACACACAGACATATACATTCACACACGCGCGCACACACACACATACATACACACTCCATAAGCATGTGCCAATAGGAGGATGATGGAAGATTTGGATTATTTTTTTGTGAGTCCCAGGCATGTTTTTGCAGGAGAGCCATTCCCATTTAGCATCGGCTGGCTCTTCTTTCATGCTCTCTCCCTGTATGCCCTGGGGGTCTGAAATGCAAGAGGCCCCTTCTCTCTCTATTCCAAGTTTCTGCTTTCTCTCCCTCTCTCCATCGCTCTCCCTCTTCCACTATTCCTCTCTCTCTCTCCCTCTCTCAAACTCTCTGTTCCATTATTTCTTTTCTTTCCCAATTCCACCATTTCTCTCTCTATCTCCCAATTCTACACCCTCCACCTCTCCCCACCTCTCTCTCTTTCTCTCTTTCACCTCTCTTTCTTCTCTCTCCCTTGCTCTCTGTTGTGCTTCCTTTTTTCAAGTCAAATCAAGTTTATTTATGAAGTGCATTTAATACACAGAGGTCATTCAATGCGCTTTACATACAGTAAACAAAAGCAAACAGTAATAGCAAATAAAAGCATAGAAGCGCAATAGTCAAAGAATAGTTTAAAAAGTAAAGATCATAATAAAAAAGAAAACATAAAACGCAGGTAAAAAAAATATTTTAAAAAATAAAGAATAATTAAAAAGACAACATAAAAGACAAGGTAGAATAATTAAAAGACAGATTCAGAATTTGTTACTCAGTGCAGTTAGCAGAAGGCATCTGAGAACAGTTTGGTCTTAAGTCTAGATTTAAAACTGGCTACTTGGGGCCTTTTTGATGTCATCCGAAAGTTGGTTCTAGACCTGAACCGCTAAAAGCTGCTTCACCATGTTTAACAGCAGGTTTTACTAACAGGTTTTTCTCCTGTGAGACCTGAGAGGACGAGAGGGTGTGTACTGCTGAAGCATGTCTGATAGGTATTTACATGTAGGTCCTGCTCCATCTACTGATTTATAAATAAGAGCCCATTGCAGTAATCAACCCTGCTGGAGATAAATGCATGAATGAGTTTTTCGAAATCATGTTTTGACATCAGCCCTCTTGGTTTGGCAATGTTTTGGAGGTGGTAAAAAGCTGATTTAGTTGTTGTTTTCATGTGGCTGTTGAAATTTAGATCATTGTCAATTAATACACCAATATTTTTAACAGTATCCTTTGCTTTCAACCCTTTTGTGTCAAGGAGAGTGGCAACCAAGACTTTCCTCCTTTTTACCAAATTACTTTAGTTTTTTCTTTGTTCAGCTGAAGACAATTTTGAGAAATGTTCACTCTTTCCCTCCCTGATTCCCAACCCTTTTTTCTCTCCTCTTTCTCTCTCCATTTCCTACCCCCTCTGTCTCAAGCTTCCGCTCTGTTTCTATTCTCTTTCATTTCAGCTATTTCACTCTCACTTTCTCCATTTCTCTCTCTTTCTCCCACTTCTCTCTCTCTTTCTTATTCTCTCTCCCCATCAGCCTCACACTATATTCCCTCCATTCTCCACTGAGGTCTGGAAAAAAGGGGCCCCTCTCTCCCAAGCTGCCACTCCAGCTCCCAGCACAGATGAAATTTCAGCCTCCGTAACGTCATGGCCGTCACGCCTGCTAGGAGACACAAAGTCCTCGAAATCCCCCCTCCAATGTACTTCGGCTCATCTTAACCCCCAAAACCATGAAACACTCCTTAATATGGAATCGAACTCTGTTAATTTATTTCTTAATTTGTGGGTATGTGGTAGTCGAAATTCCTTGTTTACCTTGAATGCCACGCACAAATTAATTTAATATTCCTTCAAAGATAACATTGATTTGAAGTATTGGGCCTCAAAGTATACACCAGCAGGCCTGTCATCGGTATAGGGGTTGAGGGGGCCCCATTCTCTTGTGAAAGGCAGGCCTGCCTGGGCCCATTGTGTGTGTTATAGCTACGCTGTTCAGTGCAGCCCTCAGGGTTCATTTCCTGCAGACTGATGCAATTCAACAGTGTTGCCTGTATGTGTGTGTGTGTGTCTGTGCGTGTGCGTGTGTGTGTGTGTGTCTGTGTGTCTGTGTGTGTGTGTGCGTGTGTGCGTGTGTGTGTGCGTGTGTACACATGTTTGTGTCCATACTGTACATGTATGTGCATGCTGTTTAGGGGGAAAGCATACAGACCTTCTCTCTACTGCTTGAGACCGAGAGATCCACATGCATCCCGTGTGTGGGCGTGCACACACAGTATGTGTGAAAGCGCTCCAAGTTGTGGGCTGGCATTTCCACACACAGAGCTTTATCTGTGCGAGCGAGAGGCCCAGTGAAGCACCCTATAAGGCCACTCCTGGATGAGCTCCATCTCCCCAGTGGTCGAGCCCTCCTTCGCTCCCTGATGGCTGGGCCCGCGCCTGGAGGTTTTCCGGCTGGTAAAGGTGCGCTGTGTGACCAGCTGGTCCTCCTCTCCCAACACTCTCAACAGGACCTCTCTCCATATAGGATCCCACCATCAGGAACCAAACCACACTCAGCCTCGAGCAGATAGTACTTCACTAGCAGATCCAATAGGACAGATAGCCTAGTCTACAGCTTGGCAAAATATATTTCATCATGACAAGCTGATGAGAGAGAGAGAGTTGTGAATGATCTCAAATGTGTACAGTAAAACTGTATTTCACCTTTTGTCTGATTGTAACAGGATTAGATGTTGATGAGTGAATGAGTTTATTTATTTAAACAGCAAACATTTTTTTATGCAAAAAGAATGTCTAATTTAGGTAGCCATTTTCATCAACATGTGTTTCCTATGAATTAAACCCATGACCTTGGTTTGTCAAGAGGAATTGCAGGGACATAAACAAACATCACACTCAAATGAAATGTTGGTCCTGTAATCTAGTGTGGGTGAGTGAGTTACTAAATAATACTGTGTTTACATCTGCACCGACAGCACTGTGACATTTTGCATTCTCTCATTATAATCATCAACACTGTGTTCACCTGAGTTGACCCGTGCCACCCGAACATGGACATGACCAGAGACTTTGGGGGCTACGGCAGTCCGGGCTGCCGCTTGGGAACGCACTCCTTCCTCCGGGCGCGCTGCCATGTGTCCCTCGGGGATCTCTCACCTCTGACATGAAAAACCCACTGTACTGGGTCGCCGCTGGGGTAATTGACTTACAAGGATTGTCCGGATGAAATAAAGCGAAGCTAACTCAATTGGAAGCCGCTTATTTAGCAAGCAAGTACCCGAAGTGAAGGAAAAAAACGTATTATCTCCTCATCCTTCTCACCCGCCCCCCTTCTCTCTATCTCTCTCTCTCTTGCTGCCCCTTATTTGCATTTGTCCACGCTGGCATGAAACGAAAGCATTTGGAGGTTTTGAAGAAAACTGTGCTCAGAATAATTAGAGGATATCACCAAATCAATGGGTGGACTCTTATTCCCGGAGGACCGTTTCATCATGATGTCACTGGACAAACTGTTCCTGCTATCCTGTACGTCCAGAGCCATCAGGATCAAGTGGCCATTTCTCTCACAGGCCATCGACGCTAATCAAGATCATTTGTGAAACTGAGACCCTGAGCGCTGTGGTTAATGTGTGATTCTCTTTCATCACTGACCTTGAATGCTCTTCACAGACTGACAAAATCAAGGTACCACCAGGTCACCAATCTGGTGATATGTTAAACAAAGAATTCAAAGGAACGACAACAACAATCATCTACAGCTGCAGCTAAACAAATTATGTGTTCTGTGGTCTATTATGCTGACCTGACCAAATGTACACAGTCTATTCTGTTCTCTTATGACACTCTCCTTAAACAAACGTTTTGAGGTGATTTTAGGTGAGGTAACATTTAGGTAAGCAATATAGTTTGGTTTAGTAGTATAGCATTTTAAATGATCTGATCTCATATGATTACATAGTAAATCCTCCGCCATAGATCTCTAGAAGCCTTCTAAAATCTGTTTGGTCAGGGTGGACATCTTCAACAAAGGCGTCATTGACCCCTTCAAATAAACTCACCATACACACACAGAGTCCCTCTCTGTCTGTCTTCATGTGGGGAAAAATATATGAAAGCAAAGATGATGAAAAGGATTTTTCTTTCTTTCTTTTTTTCCCTTTGCTTGTTCTTTTTCTGTCCTCCCTTGGTTCTTGGTTCATTTAGTGCACACATGACTATAGACATGTTCCTTTATTAATGCTTGTTGACTTCCTCGCAGTCACGTCGGCATGCTTTAAAAAAAAAAAAAGATTCCCTGAAAGGGCACCACATTCCTTGAAAACAGAGGGAAGCGGTGGTGGGGGGTGTGGGTGATACACAGAGGCGGGTTTGTCTGGTGGTGATGATAAAAGCAGAGGCTCGCACACCAGGCTGGAGCACTAAAAAAGCGTGAGCGCAGCAGAGACACAACACACCACACCACACCACACCACAGCAGCGTCACGTGGACCAGCTGATGCCGGGAACAGGCCAGCCCTGAGCTGAACCGCATCTGGGCCAGAACAGAGTCATCGGTTCACTGGAGTGATGGGACACCACAGGAGTTCTAAGAACCACTGTAAAATGGCGTCACATGCCTTTGAGATCAATGGAGTTGTACGATGACGGTAACCCTTGGGGGAGGCACAGGGGATGTGAGGAACAAACAAATTGTCAGTACTTGACAGAGAGGGTGAATTACTGGTGGGGATCTTGCCACACTATCCGATCTAGTTTAGGCCAAATCGGGTTGAATCTTTTAAGAGGACGACAGTGAAATGCTTTGATTGTTTCCGTACAAGTTTTGTACACTTTATCTGGAGTCATTCCAGGCAAATTACGAAAATAGCATCTTTGCGGACACTGGGACTATATAATCAAACACACATTTGCTCAATATAAACCCTCTGCTCTCCCCAAGAGGTCTTCTTCTGTGTCATCTTTGTGTCAGCTTCTTGGAGAAGTGCATGTGCAGTGGACTCTACATTCTACAGACCCTTTGGCAGGAAAGTCATCGAGTTTTGTTGGCCATCTCATACTGAACACACACAAGCACAAACAAGCACATATACACACACAACAGAGAGAGAGAGAGACGCTCACACATACACAAACACACACACAAACCAAGCCCCAAGCCATCCAGCAATCATGCAGAGCACACACAGAGACAAGCCTGTTTGTTGTGGAAGATGAAGGCTAGTCGGGTGGGTGTGGAGATGGAGGCATTTACACAAACACAACTTGATTAATTAATAAAAGGGCAAGAGGGACCTCTTGGACATTCATTCAGTTGGCTCCCTTTATTTGCCTTATGAGGGTCAGTTGTACACAGCGCTTTGGAGCAGTTTACTACACACCACCTGCAGGCCAAGTCTCAGCTGGAATCAGACTCAGCTGATGTCTGTTGTGGGAGGTGTGTGTGTCTGTGTTTGTGTGTGTGTCATACCTGTCAACATTTAGCTTTCCAAAAACGGGAGATTTTTTTTCGGGGGGGGGGGGGGGTCAGTGTTTATACCGGATCTGTGTTTGCATATTTAATACGTTTCATACACGTGTTTCAACACTGCATTTCGGTCGTTGCTTTTACCTCACCATTACCTTATGCATGCCAGTTATGTATCCACCAGTGCCTGCCTGTAGCCTACTTCCAAAACTCCAAAGCTGCTTGCTGTCAGATTTGGTTCCGAGGGCACAAGTTCAGTGTATCAACAACACTCAATAACAGTTTATGTGATGTGTTAATGAATTCAATTCCCAACAATTTCACAACAGCTAGTTCTGGAGTAGGCCATTCAACTAGCCCGCTTGCTTACGACGAGACTCAGGCTGCGCAGTCGGCACCCGCTTCCTTATTAAGGTTTTGGGTTGCCAGGTTTTAGCCTATGACAAAACGGTTGAAATTGAAACTAAGTGATCATGTATGTGTAGGGAGTATTTCATACACAATCTGGCAACCTGAATGGATCAATGATTTTAAAATGAAGTTTTATGGTCATGCAAATTACGGGAGTTTTCCGGAAGAAATAACAAAACGGGAGGGTGCTGGGAGATGACCTTGAAATACGGGAGAAACCCGGGAAAAACGGGAGTGTTGACAGGTATGGTGTGTGTGTGTGTGGTTGAGATTGATGAGAGATGGGAAAAGAAACAGTGGCTTCTGTCAGCCTGTAGGGGGAGTTGTAGCTCTGTGGACATGAATGTGTGTGTGTGTGTGTGTGTGCACGCTCACTGATGGTATAGTGGGCAGGTTAGAGAGTGTGTGTGTGAAGTGGTTGTGTGTCGGGGGTTACTATTTAATTATAAATTCATATGAACGTGTGCCTATGGATGTGTGTATTTATGTTGCAGTGTGTGTGTGTGTGCATGCCAGACCAGGCCGTCAGATAAGGTTGAGCTGTTCGTTAAGTGTCTGTGGCTCCAATTGATGTGAGGCTTGGAGACACCATCAGCTTGGAGACACTATCAGCTTGTTTGAGACACCATCAGCTTGGAGACACCATCAGCTTGGAGATACTATAAGCTTGTTTGAGACACCATCAGCTTGTTTGAGACACCATCAGCTTGGAGACACCATCACTATCAGCTTGTTTGAGACACCATCAGCTTGGAGACACCATCAGCTTGTTTGAGACACCATCAGCTTGTTTGCAGCCGATTCAACATGTTGTTCTGATTGGCTGTTTAGCTAATCCACCTGTTGCTAAAACACACAGGGCCAGATGTACTAACGCTTTTGCGCCCACTTCAGGCGTATTTGTTTCGCAATGAAAATCATTGCGAGGTATGTACAAACAGGCCGCAATGATGTAAAAGCACAAACTGCCTGTTGCGGGAGCTGAAAGTGGCAGATTGCGTTTGTCATGTCATGCATATGCATTCATGGGAGGATCCAGGGGAAAGTGGGAGTTTAGCGTAAAAAGATGGGAGGGGAAGAGTAAAGAGCGCCTAATTATGTATTCCGTGGTATGTATAAAGACTGCTCCTGAAGGTGCACGTCTATTCTGCGCCTAAATACTGCCGCCTTGTAAAAGTAGGTGTTAATCCAAATTGTAGTTCAATGCGTCAATAAGAGAACCTTTCAAAGACAACAGAATCACTATTTAGAGCACCAGTTTTTGTGGTGAAAGTATTTGTACTATCAAAAGCAACCTTAACTTTCGTTGGCCTTTCGAATGTCTTACTTTCACTTTCACGTCTTAGACTAGTCTTACTTGCTAGATTTGACCAATCTTCCATAGCCTACTTGCACAAGTAGTTTGAGTAGAACTACTGATCTTTATTATCTCCCTGCTTGTTTACATCTTATCATGTATGGTATTATTTCATGATCGCTAAACGTTTGATTCTTTTTAAAGTTGTCATCAGTTAACTTCATTCAACGGCGCTTGTATATAGGCGCTGCCTTTCAGTTGTGGACGTTTGTAAATTGCGTTTATGGGCGGAGAAAGGCAGAGAAAGGCGCAGTTTACAATAAGGATTGAACGATTGATAAATATGACGGAAACTTGGGTCTGACAGCGTTCGCAATCTGCGGTGTGTCCATGACGCTGATAACGCTACGTTTGCAAATGTACATACATCTGGCCCACAGTGTAATCATCAGATCCCTTAAAGCAACACCAAAGAGTTTTTTGTACCTTAAAATAATGTTTCCAAAATCATTTTAGTGGTTCATCAACTTGTAACAGGGTGAACAGCACTTCTGCATTCGCTTTGCGGCTGTCTATCGGCTATAACCGCACTATGTAAGTTTGCCAGATCGGGTAGCGGGTCTGTAGTTCGAAGGAATGAGACATAAGAAACTACAAATTTGACTTGCATCTGATGTCGCAATACATCGTACTTTCATAAATCGTGCAACATATTCTACCTTGTCTGTGGACATTGTTATTTGCAAAGCCGGTGCTGGATAAATAGCGTGCGTGCGACAGAGGGAATATTCTTTGGTGTTGCTTTAAGGAGATACGATCCTAGTAGTAGGTGTTTTGCCTGTATTACTGATTGTGTGTGTGTGTATTACTGGATCTAATTTGCCTGTATTACTGATTGTGTGTGTGTGTGTGTATTACTGGATCTAATAGCCTAATGTTTAACATTTTCTTTTCTTCTCTCTTTCTTCCTATTACAGCCAAAAGACCCAAGACCAACAACGGCAGTGTAATTTGCAACTTGTTATCAAACTTATTCTTGATTAGAGGCAGATACTGCACACTGTCTGGTGAGCAGAAGTTTGTTTACCTTTTGTTTATCTACATTGTAATAGCAGCAGAATCTAGCCTACGTGCTAGGTGATTGTGAGCAGTCTTTTTTTTTTTTATATATATATATATATCTTTTTTGGCCTTTTTTGGGCCTTTAATTAGATAGGATAGTGGAGATTGACAGGAAGTGAGTGGGAGAGAGAGTCAGGGTGGGATCCGGAAACGACCACAGGGCGGGAATCGAACCCGGGTCGCCGGCCTGTAAACAGTCTTTGTGGTGTGTGTGTGTGTGTGTGTGTGTGTGTGTGTGTGTGTGTGTGTGTGTGTGGAGCCTGTGCGTTGTGTGTGTGTGTATGGAGCCTGTGCGGTGTGTGTGTGTGTGTGTATGCAGGCTGTGTGTGTGTGTGGGCTAAGGCCAGTGATGAGCAGGGTGCAGCCGAGGTGAGAGGCTGGGTGGCGGGGTAAAGCCTCTCAGCAGGGCCAGCCACACTAATCTAATCAGCCAGTGTAGTGTGCTCTCCCCAGCCTGCTGCTACGCTTCTCTGCCGCCAATACATGAGCGCACGCACACACATACACACACAAACACACACACACACAAACTAACACATAGAGAAACACACTCTCTCACACACACTAACACATACAGTATAGAAATACACTCTCACACACACACAAACACACAAACACATAGAGAAACACACTCTCACACACACACACACACACACACACACTAACACGTATAGAAACACACTCACACACACACACACACACTCACTCACACACACACCTACACACACAGATAGAATCACACACACATACTGTATGCATACACTCTCATACATGCACATGTAACAGTACACACACACATACACAAACAGAGAAACACACACATATACACATACACTCTCACACATGCATGTGCACACTCGGACACACACATAAAACCACAGCCAGTGCCATCACCATAACTACCACACCTTACCTATCCTACCTCTCCTTCCATCTCTCTCTTTGAATTAGTCCCCGAATATTTTCTTTCAGTTTCTTTCTTTCTTCCTCTCTTGTCTTTCTCCATCTCTCCCACTTTGACAAGAGTTGTGTGCATGCCTCTCTCTCTCTCTCTCCTTGTTTTGGTACTGCTTGTGATGTGAGGTGAGAGACCCACACAAATGAATGGACTCCTGGTAGTGCTTATGAAAAGGATGACTAGATGCTTTTATGTGTGTGCTGTTTTGGCTCCCTTCACTTTATGGTTCCTTTCTGTGCTTTCACATCTCCAAAAATGTCCTCTGTGCCCACATCTTTCTGTGTGCCTGTTTGAACCAGCAGAGTGTTTTAACTATATGAGTCAGGACAGAAAACATGTTCAATGAAATTGAATGTAATATGTATCTATGTTATAAAACCAAAGAGAGGTCTGTTCGATTGTACGTCATCCTTGCTGATTACACATTCAGTTCAATTCCATTCAATTCAATTCAGTTCACAGGAATAACTAAGCTCAGGGAATAAGCCAGTGAGGAGAAAAAACGACTTAAACTCCAGTTTATGCAAAGCAATCAGAACACTTTTCAGTTTTAAATCCCCCCCAAATCATATTATTTCAACTTTCAAAAACGCAATTGAGTTGGCAGTCAATAAACAATATAATGTGCGTTACCCTTTTGAACTATGGCAAGCCCTCGGTTTGAACTGCCATCCAAGCGCTATTAAAGTTTTTTGAGCCCTTTCTAATTTGTTGTTCTCAGGGATATGCTGGTTATGAATGCGTCATTGGCAATGACGCTAGAGAGAAGCGAAGCTTAGTCTTCCTGCTAATTCGCCGCAGAGCCACGTAATGGGAATAATGTTTTTCAAACACTCCACCAGGCTCCCTGGGCACGGCCTGTGCAAACAATGCAACATCTATTAATTGGATGGATTTGGTGGTGGTGGCGGGGTGAGGAGGGTGATGGGGGCGCGGGGGTATATATCCAGTATCTTCCAGATGGTAAAAAAAAATCATGTCAGGACTGACGGCAAGAGATGATGTCTTTTGTAGAAAAGGGAGATTATCCTCTTGAGTTCTCGGAGCAGGAATGAAACACAATGTGCAACACAAGCACATGCATGGATCAAATATTGCCCAGACTGAGCTGGATGTCTGTGGGACTACAGCCAGCATAGCAAAAGCAACTAACTGGATTTCTTTGCATTAACGTGGACTATTGAAACGTATAGTGTTGAACATATAGTTCAACACTTGTTTTAAAATGTTATATGTGGTTAGGAATGTGCATATCGATCAGAAAGGCAGACCCTGAATCCCTGTTGTTTAAAAAGACTCCTTTCTTTTCTCAGATTAATTGTCTTCTAGAAGACAGGAGCACCTGAATTGATTTGATTGTTTGACAAAAGCAAAATGTGTGTGTCAGCCACTGAAGATGAAACCATTGGCTGGAACTTCAGGTCGAGGTACTGTGACAGACTGCAACGAAAAATTTGATTCTTTTCTCCAAAATGTTACCATGGTAACTTCTAGGCCCATTCTGCAGGCAATGAGCAAGTGGAAAGCCTTTTCAGATATCAGAGAAGTCGAGGAAGGGAATGATGTAACTTTAGATGGCAAAATCAAATTTGACAATCACACACATAGTTGTTTTCATCCAATATGAAAAAATAAACATTAATGATCTGAGTTCACTTTGCCATGAGTGAATCAGGACACCAAAAAATGACAAAAATCAGTGGAGCAACTGAACTCCCCCATCTCCCTAGTCATAAGGCCAGTGGTTATGGAGGGACTAAAAAGATGACCAAGACCTTTACATTTCAAAAGTACCATTTCACATTTCCTTCGTATTTAGCAAAATATTTTAGTTGGCAGCTGACAAGGTTGAAGTCTGAAGAAAACCGAAGATATCCAGACTTTGGTTATTCTGTCTCCGTCAGGGATAAGGACACATTCATAAGGCCACTCAGTCGCAACAGAGACAGAAAAAAAAAAACAGTAACTAAGCAACCGACAGCAGGATGGTATCAGAGGTTGCCAACAAATATAGAAGTCCCTCTATAATCTCCTTTGTACCTAACCCATGGAAAAAGTTCTAGACAATGCAGAGATCAGAATTAATCAATCAAAGTATTATCTGGACTTTTCAATCTCTATATGGTCTAATATGCTTGATCAGACATACACAGGGAGTATTACAGGGTATTCAAGGTGATTGATTCATAGCTTTCTGCATAACTTTGTTGTATTCATGTTTGGGTAAAAATGAATATTTGCTTTTCATTTGTGCAAATAATTTCACAACAAAATTGTTTACTCTTTCTTTTATCTACTTTGAATGACATGATGTGAAGTGTTTAGAAATTATATTTGACCTTATCTATAAGATTTGACTGTCTGGGACATATTGCCCTACATGTTATGTCAACAAGCTATTGTCAGTATGTCATTGAATGCTAGTAACCAAGCAGACAGTGATTCTCAGCACATCTCACAAGTCCTCTATAAAAACATAAAGAAGTATTAAAATGACACACACTGACTTCAAAATGTGAAGTCAAGCAAACAGAATTATTAGCAAAATAACAGTGCAACAAATTAAAATATCATGGAAAAGGATATCTCTCCTTTTTTGTCAATTTTGGTTTGACAATCTAAACAGTCTCAGTGAATTGTTTTTATTGCTTTTTGTTATTTTTTGTTATGTGCTGTTTGGAAGGAGAAATCATTCAAAAATGTTAAAAGTAGGCTTAGTATGACTAACATATTATGACTGTGATATTAGACAGTAGTCATGCAAAATGGAATTGACAGAGATAAAAAAAAAATGCTCCCATTAATGTCATGGTGACTTTATGGAATAGCTCTTCATCAGATGTTTTAACTGTTTCATTGCATGTTTTAATGAATAGCCAGGTGATGTAAAAAGGCTTTTTAAATGCTTAACCCTTGTGAGTGCCTCAGATCTCTGCAACATATTTGAGCTCTTCTTTTGACTATGTTTCTATCCTGTATGGAACAACATATTGAGCATTACCATAGCATATACTATTACTAGAAAGCATACTTTATAGAGCATTGCCTGTGTTCACAGAGGTCTGTCAATCTAGCAGACACATTTGTCCAAAGCATGATGATAGGCATAAGTTAGCCATATATAGGCTATTTTATGTTTGTCAAAATGCCATCTCAGGCAATCAAGGCTATGACCTTGAGATTTAGACCATGAGTGGAGTTATCAGAGATACAAGGGCATGGACTGTATGCTCTCATAACCCTGATACCAGGTTCTTTTCAATTTTCTTTTCAGGTGACACTAAGGAGCGTCTCCATGGAACACAGGGGCTTATGGCATAAATGAAACCATATCAAACAGAAACCTTTTCAAACTTTTTCACTCGGTGTCAGAGAGTTCACCTCCCAAGTGAACACTAAAGGCTTGTTTCCTCCCTCTACTTTTTTTGGAAGCCAGACTGGTTTTGGAGCTTACGACTATGTCTTGTATTCAGTGTTGCGACTGGAGATGGGGAGGCGGGGGGGTGGGAGTGTGAAAATAGCATCTAGAAAGACTCTTTTGTGTGCAGAAAATTGAAGGTAATCAGTGCAACTGAAAGGAGAAGTGATGCTGAATAGGCAACAGGGGGCAATCAGAGCCGAGCTGAGCCCACCGGCAGATTGGCAAATGATGGATACAAATGACTCAAGCCAGAACAACCCAAATTTCCTTCCTCATCATCACACAGCGAAACACGACAAGCAAGGATGTGTGCATGATGTTTCCTTTTTTTTTTTTTTTTACTTTAACTTGGCAATAGACTAGAGGAGTCACCTCAACAGTCTCCAGGTAGCCTACTGTGCTGCTGCAACAGACTGTACTTTAAAGCTGAGCAACAAGAGTTGGGCTAAAACTAGTGGATGTGAAGCAAGCATCAGATTTATGTTTTAATCCTGTATGGCACTGGTCACGAGTCTTGTTCGATGTGCTTAAGTCTGAGCACAGTGGATTGTGACATGCACAGAAGGTGAAGCAGTTTTAACAATACTTGACAAATAAATAAACAAAGGGCACTGAAATGAAAAGAGTAATATTTTGGGCCGAGGCAGAAACAATTGAGAGAATCTTGCTTATCTTTTGGGTTAAAATTTTTATCATCATCTCTCTCTCTCTCTCACCCACACACACCCACCCCCACACACACACACACACACTTGTATGACTCTTGAATTGTTAACAATGTCCCAATGGCGTGTGTAGGAGCAGGATTTGAAAGTTATCCATTTAAAAGGAAAAATGTTTGTGTTGACATGAAGGGCTGGACAGAACACGCTGAGTCACACACAAAAGTGTGTAAACGGTGCGCTATTCCTCTCCATCCCTGTTTAAACAGAGTTAAATGCGCTCGTTAAGAGCTTGTACCATACGGCACCAATTACCAAAATGTCTATCTTGTAATGTAAAAGAGGACCTATTTCTTTACTTTATAAACATAGTTTCTCACAGAACACCATTTAAATTACAAGTTTGTTTATTTACAAAATATATTCAATAAAAAGGATGTATCATTTACAAAACATACTCGATAAAAAAAGGCAATGCACACGCACATGTACACCAGTATTAAGACATCAGTATCGATTTTCTGGTGACGCACCTTTTAAAAACCGAACTTCACAACAATACTGGGGTGTATGTCAGTGAGCATTACGCAGTCAGGAGAATCCCCTTAACCATTCACACAGTACAAAGCAGAACAGGGAGATAAGGGCATAACAAATGCAGCAACAATATAATTCGAATATACAAATATGCGATTGATAACTAACAAGTAAACAACATAATTGATTGAATACCTAACGATGTTCATATGCCCAAGTTTAAAATAAACTAACGAGTTATAGGACACAACTTCTTGTCTTGTGATAATACACTTTTCCGCCTTCACAAACAATTTCATTGGTTTGAGTCCTATCATGAGAAAGGGAACAACACTAGTGGGATTGCAGTCTGTCAATGATGGCTCAATTTTCTAAACGTGGGTGAAACAGAAAGTTTAAATTATATATGAATGACAACATTCCTGGAATTTTCAATACTGTGTCTGTACTGATCAAGCCAGTTTCTCAGTTCAGATATTCGGTATCCCTCCGGTCCCCTGCCTCCTTGGTACACAACCTTGTTGTCCTGGAGTATATAAAGTCTATCGAAATACGCTCCGTACGCGGCATTTGACGAATTCTCCATACTGTCTGCGACCACAAGACAACCCGGCACTTCTTGGTTCATCAACTCTGCCGCTCTCAGTCTGTCCTCAAGACAACGGTGTTGGGGGATTTGGTATGGCGCATCGGAGCTCACCCATCCATCTGACGGATGCGCCTCCTCTATATACACAACAACGGAGTCTGCTATATCAGCGTATTGGTTTATAACCCGCTGGAACGCCTTCAGGCGTGTCATAAATGGTGGTCAGGTACAACTACCAAAGTTTAGAATTAGTGGTCTCTTGCCTTTCGCATAGTCAAGAATCCGGGTTGGTTTTCGGTCTCCAAGCTGCACAACTTCGGTGTTGGGTGCTTCGTGTCCCAGGTGCGCCGATTTAAAGAAGTCCAGTTTATGCCCGTGCCAGACCGCTTTCAGCGACTCCAGGCTGAACATCCGATTAGAATCAGAGATACACAGAGGTGGATCATCCGCGTTTCCCTCGGTCTCCCGCATTTTGAACAGCATTTTCCTTACGCACAGAAAATCGAGGAACCAGAGCATGACCGCAGCCACCAGGAAGCGAGGCAGCAAAATAAGACAGATGACTGCATTTTTAAGTGCCTTGATGGTTTTCATGCCGAACGGGGGTGGCGCGACCACCGTGTTTAGGCCTGGCTACAGGAGACTTGAGTGGCTGTGTTATCATCCGTTCTGATCCTCTGCACTTAAGTTCTTGACTGCACACAAGTTCCCTTTTTATAGGACTGGGATGAGGATTTGAATGAAACACACTCCGCCTCCAACCTTGACCGACCCCTCACATGGTGGGGATTACCTCCCATTAACTTGTGTTGGTGATGTAAGGGATAGGGAAATGTAACCTAACTAGTTTCTGAAGACTAATTTATGAGAAATACATAGGAAACACTTCGGAACAACATAACACATTCATTAGTATCGAACACCCGATAATATCTTACCTGTTGAGCTTACAGGCTATATGTATGCCACTGGCACGTTTAGGTTAATTGATTGCGCATAGGTTTTACACATTTCTCGCATAAATAGAATTGAATCAATACAATAAAACTTCTAATAACGGGTCCCAATAACATAATCTGAATTTAAGGATGGTGCCATGAAAATAACTTGTATCATATTAATATATAATAAACCAATAGTTCTAATCCCGCACAGATACTATTGCACAGAATAATGTATAGCCTACACTAGATCAACTAGGCCTACTTGCCAAAGCATAGGCTATTCGTTGCACTGTGACACTCTATATAAGACAAAATAAGCGTGAAGACAAACAACTAGCATTGCACATCGCATACCTGTCCTGATGTATTTTGTGAATGTTTAGCCTTTAGCATAGGTTAGTTGTCGTTATTCTGCTTTGTATTGTCCTGCTTTGTTGCTGTCTAGGAGCAGGTGCTTTATTTTCTCCAAGCGCATAGGAAAATCACTAGACGGCGCTGGTGATTGCCACAAGAACAGGGAGACTATTCGGAGGGGTGCGGAAAACACTTAGGGCAAACATATTCGCTTTACTTGATAGCGAAAATACACTATTGTAAAGAGAAAGTTTATGTGACCGTGATGTAGCCTACGAAAGGGTGCACAATAGACGATGATCATCTTCGTTGGAGAGTTACATGCACTCAATGATCAGTGGTGATACATTCAAACTTCTTCATGGATGAGATAATATTTAATAACAAACTATTTATTTCGGTATATTAAAATGTAATTGATATTAACAATCTGTCTAGCAGCATTTTTCCCAAATATATAATAAACCCAATGAAATAAAGCCAGTTTACGCTCCAAATTACGCGCGGGAGGTAAGAGATAGAAAGTGGATGAATCGTCTCTGAAGTCTTCCAGTACATATTAAGTGTGTGATGTCCTTGAAGCTAAAACAGGTAGCCTTCCCAAAACGTCAAAGACTTCTGAGCAGCGATGGTTTTCAGTATGGATAGACTAGTGTTTTAGCTAAGATGCAAAAATGACACAATGCGGAGGATCGGCTAAAGGAACAAACATTAAAACGGAGGCATATTGTGAATATTTAAAACAATCACAGGATTTGATTGCAGCAAAGTGTATGACCACACTCTTGAATGAGTTAACAGAAGTGGAAACGAATCAATCAATCAATTAGAATACTGTTGGGAGTAAGATTTAGTTCTAACTCTCTTTCAATCGCTAAACTAATCAATGGATAGACTATAGTTGGGTTAAGATCAGCCTTTATTAAAACAGACGGGTTTAATTTAACTGCGACCCCACAGAAATATGGTGAACGTGTAGGGACTATCCACACCACAGTGCAGCCTACACCTGAAATGTATTACGTAATAAGATTTAATAAGAAAACGCAGTTCAATAACCTGACATGTAATGATACAATTTGTACATGTTATTATGTCCGCCGCGCAGCCCAAATTTCCGTCAACGATTCCCGGGACACTGAAAGACCGGGGTACACGAAACTTGGTGGCCATGTAACCCCACATGGATAGCATGGAACCATCGTTTTTCGTTTTGATCTGTAGCCCCCCCCCCCCCCCCCCCCCCCCCCCCCCCCCTAATAACTTGTATCATATTAATATATAATAAACCAATAGTTCTAATCCCGCACAGATACTATTGCACAGAATAATGTATAGCCTACACTAGATCAACTAGGCCTACTTGCCAAAGCATAGGCTATTCGTTGCACTGTGACACTCTATATAAGACAAAATAAGCGTGAAGACAAACAACTAGCATTGCACATCGCATACCTGTCCTGATGTCCATCGTTTTTCGTTTTGATCTGTAGCCCCCCCCCCCCCCCCCCCCCCCCCCCCCCGCTGAACTGGACCCCCGAAAGGAGGGTAGGGCAGACACAGTTTTCTGTGAAAATCTCGAGAACCGTAGGGTTTAGGAGGATCATTTTTTTTGTATGTTGATCTCAAGGGGCCATGTCAACCCATTACATAACCACTCATTTCATGTATAGTGCCACCTAGTTAAACACAAAAAAGTAAAAATGAGGTGTTGTAATCGCAGGTATCTGTGACCTAACATAGTCAAAACTGCACGAAATTGTAAGTGTAGGATCATTATGACACCCTCTGTATGCACGCCAAGTTTTGTGGAATTCCGTTCATGGGGGGCCACACAATAAATTCATTTATGTTAATATACACCAACTGGCCTGTAGGTGGCCGGAGACAGTTTTCTGTGAATATCTCGAGAACCGTAGGGCCTAGGAGGTCCACCTTTTTTATGTATGTTGGTCTTAACGGGGCATGTCAACCCATCCCATTACCACTTATTTCATGTATAGCGCCACCTAGTTAAAAATTAAAAAGCAAAAAATTAGGTGTTTTCATCACAATATCTCTGGCTGACAAGGTCAAAACTGCACGAAATTAAAAGTGTAGGATCATTATGACACCCTCCGAATGCATGCCAAGTTTTGTGTACTTTCGTTCATGGGGGGCCTTACAATAAAATAATGTATGTGTACATTTAGTGACGTACACCAACAAGGATTCCCGGGACACTGAAAGACTGGGGTACACAAAACTTGGTGGGCATGTAACCCCACATGGATAGCATGGAACCGTCATTTTTCGTTTTGATCTGTAGCCCCCCCGCTGGACTGGACCCCCCGAAAGGAGGATAGGGCAGACACAGTTCTCTGTGAATATCTTGAGAACTGTAGGGACTAGGATGACGATTTTTTTCCGTATGTTTGCCTCCAGGGGTCATGTTAACCCATTTCATGTGCACACATGTGCACAAACAGATATACACACACACATACATTCACAGTAATCATACGTATGACACATACTCACACAGTAGACATATGTACGCTTGCATGCACAGGCACATACGCAGGCACACACACAAGCACGCACACACACACACACACACACACACACATAACATAAACATGTACATGCACACAATTCAAGAATTTCTCAGAATTATGAACAGGCAAGATGGAGCACTGGGTGAAAAGGCTCTGAATCAGGGAATATTCATAGTGATATATTTCCTGATATGTAGCCTAGAAATCTAGACGCGCCCCTAGCGGCAGCCAGGGCTAGTCTAGCAACTCTCTGTTGACTTGTGAGCTCTAGAAATCGAAACTAAATCTGGCATTGAAATCGTGTATAGTCGTTTGTTGGGCTTAACATAATGATTGATGGCAGAGTTGCAACGGTTTGGCTTGAATTCCCTGCTACTTGAAAACAAATATCCTATTGCGTCCTATTGCGTGCAGAGGGAATTTGAAAGACAACTGATTATCCCGACCCTCGGACTGAGCACTGCGAACGGTGAGTGCCCAGACCCTACATTATAATGTGGGTCTGGCTCGCCAGGCTACCTGATATGTGTAATATCAGGAAATATATTGGTTGATATGCTCCTGATATTTTAGTGCCAATTGCCATATCAGGAGCATATCAAAAGTCCTGAATGGGACTGCGATGACATGCAAGATATCCAGACTTCATATTCTCACCTGATATGATCCATATTTCAAGTATTAGCTACTTATATGACCCCGGACACCTCTTGTTCTTGTTCCCATATATCCCCTGATATGTCAAACATGGGACTACGCATATACTGCCCATATACTGCCAGGCACAGCTAATTTCCAGGCATTTATGTGTATGCCTTTATTTGCTTTTCCATAGGCTTTATGCCTTTATTTTTAAAATTAATCCTGTGATTTATGTATGGTGATTTATGTAATGGTTTTAAACGTGAGATAGTCCTACATAACCAACACTGAGCTTATTGTGCAATTTTAACTTAAATCATATTTCATATTAATTTTACATACACTTAATTACATTATTTACTTTGAATTACACCTGCTAAATCCCAATGACTTATTTTACTTTACCATGAAAATTCATATACGACAGGCAATAAAATGTGTTACATGGCCTTTATTGTATTTATCAATCAATATTCAAATCAACATGGCTTTCTCGCTTCCAGTAGGGGGTTTACGCAGTGACTCGCCCCCTCTCAATGACCTGCCTCGAGTGAGAACAGAGACTTCTGCTTGACCACAGTGGTTTAAACAGTCCATGGTCTGGGCATGAAATGTCCTTTAAAACATTTAGGGCCCTTGTCCTTGATATGTCCTTTAAAACATTTAGGGCCCTTGCCCTTGATATGTATTACAGTTGTGCTCATAAGTTTACATAACCTTAGCATACACATACATTTAAAAATCATCTGATCTTAATGCCTTAATTTAAAAAAATGAGGAAAAATCTAACCTTTAAGGAACACTTATTTATTTACGATACATTATTCATTCACAAAGAAAATTGTTGTCCTTAAAGGTTGGATTTTTCCTCATTTTTTTAATTAAGGCATTAAGATCAATTTCCAAAAGTATCATACCTAATTGCAACACTGTCTGCAGAAGCTCTTGCCTTGCCTTGCTTCTGGCTCCAGGCTGGGACTTGCTGGATGGCACCTAAAAAAATAAAACAGCAATTGCTATACATTATGTTATTGTGGATTAAGATAAAAAATCAAACATTAAAAAATAAGTTGGTAAGTCAATCAGGTGTTCAAACAAAAATTATAATTACCTTATGAAGGCACCCTTGCCACCATCACCATCAATGTTAATTCTTGATATCAGTTTATTTGTGAGGGTTTCAGTTTCTGTAAATAGAAAATAAGATTTAACTAAATTATGATTATGCTCAGTTTGGCATATATTCAACACATTATTTACATTACCACCAACATAATGGTAAACATGGCTAAACTTAAAAATTCAAAAATGATGATTAGTTTCTGTATTAATGCATTACATTGCAGATTTGTCAAACAAATTAGAGTGTGCACAGTGACACAGCCCTCATTGAAA
Organism: Alosa pseudoharengus; assembly: GCF_046254945.1. Taxonomy (NCBI): domain Eukaryota; kingdom Metazoa; phylum Chordata; class Actinopteri; order Clupeiformes; family Clupeidae; genus Alosa; species Alosa pseudoharengus. The sequence goes on from NW_027468680.1 coordinate 30,717,093, forward strand.
ACACACAAACACTTACAGCATGTTGAGGGCAGAAGCCATGGCTTCCAGACATAGTCAAGTAGCACGTAGTAGTAGCAGGACAGACCGACTTTGCCCTGGTCTGTTGATGGAGCCCACTACAGACATAACAACAAACAGACACATGAAAAAAGGGGATAAACTCAACACAGCAACAGACACAAATACATGCAAACACATTATAATGTTATTTGCTATTCTACGTGTGTGTGTGTGTGTGTCTGTCTATCTGTCTGTCTGTCTCTACCTGGTGAGTGAACTCTCTTGCGGGATTGAAACTTCTTTTGTATGGAAGTGGCACACATTTAGAATATTCCAGAATGCACCCAGTGTTCTCAGGGAAGCAGTCCTTACAACTCACTGCCTGCAATCAGAGAACAGAGGGAAATTAAGATTAATAAATTGCAAAATAAGCTTACACATAACATGAAAAGACCATCACTAAAGCACTAATGCCCTCACATGCATCTTAAATAAACACATGCCTTGGCACAAGCCAGGTACAACCAAATAAAGGCTATGAAATGAACATTTTGCCAAGATTTGGCTTTCAAGCTTTACTCAAAAGACTACAATCTTTCAATAATCTTACCCAAATCTGGTCAAGTCTTCTGGTGTAAAGATGGCTAAATATAACACTATATGTTACCTTCACAAACTAAATATCCCTTCACTTGTCGGCATCAAATTGAGGTACGTCAACCCCCTGTTCACGTTAGCCTGCATAGTCATTAGCAGCCACTATAGATGTAGTGCTAGGAGAAGTTATAGCTAGGATAGCTAGCCTCTAACCTACTTGTGCCTGATAGCCTTGGCCATTTCATTCAAACTAAAACTTTACATCCATAACGAAATCTCAGACAGAGTTATTGTTGAATAGGATATTACTACAATTCCAGATATTCCACACTATGGTAAAGTTAGTTATTGGAAAAGTTAACATTAACAGCTAGCAGCTAACGTTAGCGATGTTAGCTCGCTAGCTAGCAAACGTTAGCTGATTCTAACATGACGGTTAACAAACGGTTTTGGTTAACATTAATGCTAAAAACAGTATTTTTCTAACTAGAAATGCAATTCCAAGGAATTACCAGTGCATGAAAATGCTAAAGTTGTGATGTAAAATATCATGTATAGTTAAAACAGATAATACAGAGATGGTTACTACGGTGATGCTAGGATAGACATGGTGGTTGCATAGCTTAATAAAAGTTGATAGTTTAAAAGTAGACCGTTTAAAAGTTGAAGGTAAATAGTTTAAAAGTTGTTGACAGACTGGAAGTTGAATGAATGTTGATATTCAAATAGTTTAATGGCTGTGTATAGGTAGATATTTGACGATAACTGAAAGTTGGAATGGCTCTAATGTTTGCTAGCAGTTATGCTAAGATTTTTAACTATGCTAACCATGCTACTTAGCTAATGTTTTATAGCAGTGCTAGCAATGCTAACCTGCTAACCATGTTACTTAGCTAACGTTTTCTAGCAGTTTAATGAATGTTGATATTCAAATAGTTTAATGGCTGTGTATAGGTAGATATTTGACGATAACTGAAAGTTTGAACGGCTCTAATGTTTGCTAGCAGTTATGCTAAGATTTATAATTCTGTTAACCATGTTACTTAGCTAATGTTTTATAGCAGTGCTAGCAATGCTAGCATGCTAACCATGTTACTTAGCTAACTTAACTAACATTTTCTAGCAGTTTTGCTAAACATGTTAACTATGCTAACAATGTTAACATGCTAACTATGTTAACCATGTTACTTAGCTAACTTAGCTAATAATTTTTAGCAGTTATGCTAACTATGCTAACTAACATGCTAACTATGCTAACCATGTTACTTAGATAACCTAGCTAATCATTTTAACAGTTTTGCTAAAAATGCTAACTAGCATGCTAACATGTTAGCATGCTAACTATACTAACCATGTTACTTAGCTAACTTAACTAATCATTTTTAGCAGTTTTGCTAAAAATACTAACTAGCATGCTAACATGCTAACTATGTTAACCATGTGACTTAGCTAATCATTTTTAGCAGTTTTGCTAAAATGCTAACTAGCATGCTAACATGCTAGCATGCTAACTATGCTAACCATGTGACTTAGCTAACTTAGCTAATCATTTTTAGTAATTTTGCTAAAAATGCTAACTAACATCAAAGATCCTTAATATACAAAGATAAAGCAGCACAGGCTTCTACAATGGAATGGAATTGTACACAGTTCCTGCCTCCTAAAAAGGCGTGGTCAGAATGCGCTGACGCTACCTCGTTGATGAAAACGTCAAATATTTTTCATTTTCGCGCCTCTCTCTTGCTGTGACCAACTGGAGCTGGCCTGGGTGACTGAATTTGGTACATCGTCGTGGCAAGATGCGGTCTGATTTCCAGGTAAGTGGCAGTTTGAAATGTGGCAAGGTATTTGTGATTAGTCTGTGTCAGTGTAACGAGTTATCTATGTAGTAAAATGTCTGCGGAGTTTAGGTAATAACATTATTATTATCTCGTGTCGCCGTCATAAATGTTAGCTCATTGAGGAGTAACGTTAGTTGACGTTAGCTAGCTAACCATCTGATACCGATAGCAGAGCTAGCTGAGGCACTAGCTACCAGATTAATTTGGTAGTTAGGCTACAAAGATAATTTACGAACCTGATATTTGCTCTACCTAAATCGGCATCACTATAGCTTGTGGATCAGATCTACTGCAAGCGACATTGATTTAGCAGTTTTGAAATGTGTTTAGTTGCTAGTAAAAAATGAGTAGCTACCGTATGTACACAGTTGTTGGTGCACTGAATTTTATTATCAGCCTAGCGTAGCAGCTAGTGAAACATTTAGTTTTACGCCATGTTCTCTGTCTGTCCTTGATGACGCGACGATTTTCTCTACTGATCTCTGCCCCGATCCTGCACATTACATATTTTTGTATTAAGTTTGTCTCTGATGGCAAATGTGTAGTCAGGGTGGCGCTCAACGATTGTGTTGAATAACGTTACATCAGTTGTGAGTAGTTTTTCTCGGATGGTCTTGCACAGACCCTTATCAAGCAGCACTAAAATGAACGTCATGTTTGCTAATTCTCTCCCCAGTTGTTGGACGAGCAGAAGGACGCTATGGATGGTGAGGATTAACCCGCGATGACAGGGAGGAATGAACTTGAACCTGTGTTATTCAGAGGATAAGTCAATGCTATGTACTGTGTTCTGTAACTGTCCGCTCTTGTGGCCATTCAAATGTATAGGGCAATTCCACGCAAAACTGTAACATCCATAACACCAACACAATGCCATGGTATTTAGTTGGCATTATGGATGTGACAGTTTTGCGTGGAATTGCCCTATACAAGTTACAGACTTTCAAAGTTAAACATATCAAATATAATTTCATTTAGGCTACTAACAATCAGACCTGAAGACTTCATGAAACACTACCAAAATAAAGTTGAAACTAATTCTACAAAAGGCACTCCAAAGGAAAAGCCTTTTTGGCTGCATTGGCCAACATGTTTCGACCAACAGCCTGTCACTATGAAACTCTGTAACTAGATTTAAACTTCCCTCTGTATGGAAAAAAATATCTATTATTCAACATTAGTTAACACACTGAGAATGATTGCTGCACTATATGTATTGTTCTCTAGCAACCTGAAGGTCCAAGACTCAATCCACTGAAGGCTCTCCGTAAGATGGTGGATCTGATGTCTGCTTTGTGGTCCTATAGGACGACGCCATGGATTGGGGTCAGAGATGCGCCTGAGAAGTAAGTGTTTGTGTTTGTAATCAAGTGCTGTAATCACAATTTGACTGATGCTAAAACTGGAGTAGGGGATTGGAATGGACATTTATACCGTGAATTTAAGACATCAAAAAGCCTGTTCATGGCCTCAAAGAAGTCAGTTGTAGTATTTGCCTAACTTGGCAGCCTCTCCAGCTGTATCATAGTCTTCAGTCCTATTGTGTTATCACAGCATTTATAGTATGAAGGATCATATTAAGCAAAGCAATGTGCAGGTGTAGTAACTTAATTTCAAGAACATAAGAACATAATTGTAATTCATGATGTTTTTTTTTTTTTTTACTTTGCGTGGTGTTGTCTCTGTTTTAGGTGCTGTAAATGCTGGCCATATGACTTCAACCTTCATCCAACCAAACGAAGAGATCCTGCTTTCCTACACTCCATTCAGGATGTTAGTTAATTCAAAGACAATAACAGTATTTAGTTTTGTAAATGCTTAACTACCACTCAATGCAGGACACATCTACTGGCAGTTGATGGAGGGGGTTTAGGGCAGTTGTGCTATTCTTTTCCTTGTGGGTAGACTGCAGAATGTGGCTATGTATGCAGGTGTTAAATTGTGGGATTTGTTGAAAATGTGAATTTCAAATAAAACCATACCATTCAAAGTTAGCCTCACACACTTTATACCCTCCTTTCCTCAGGTTTACTTGTTTGGATCGGATGGACAAGTCGGCACTCCTTATATTAACAAGCTACCTCTTTCTTCTACTAGTTCAATAATATGGTATCTGAAAGAGAAATGCCAGTGTTCATCATATTTTTAGCCTTATGTCAATGAAAAAATAAGTGGTGTATTTCCATTGTAATTTGCGTGGGTAGTAGGCCTAAAGATATGGCCGTGTGGCGGCGCTGTGGGATACATCGATTGGCGCTACTTTATCAAACATCAGAGGTAAGGCTAATTGAGAAAGCAGACGTCTGGTTAGGTGTGCTAGTTAGCAACTTGTTAACCAGGGGCACGTTTCCCATAACCATAGTTGCTAACTAAGTTAGCTACTTTGTTGGTTACAATGCAAACTATGGTTTTGGGAAACGCACCCCTGGCTGTCCAGATTATTATGTGATATGACCTACTTGTTAAACAATAATATGCAATACTATAGTACAGTGGTTCTCAAATGGGGGTACGTGAGATTTTAAAATATACAAATAATTTGCAATAAATGTAGTCATGGATTACTATCCAAATGTTTGAATTTTGTATGTGTTTATTAGTTCCAAAGTTTAATAAATTAGACACTGATGGCACAGTGCTCTGTTTTAAATCTTTTTTTTCCTCAACCAAAAATGCTTTGCGCTGGTTAGGGGGAAGGCTACTTGGCTGAAAAAATATTTCACAGGGGGGTACATCACTGAAAAAAGGTTGAGAAACCACTGCCCTAGTTTATGTGTATGGCCGTCTGCTATACAGCCTATTTGAACGCAATCCATTTTCGCGATTGAGTGATCAACATCGAAGTGGTAAGCAACGGTAACTTATTCCAGAGAACCTTCGGCTACTTAGTAGATCGCGTGCCAGTGGGTTACAGAAACAGACAGACAAGTGGCAAACAAAGTCGTTTTTCTCATTAACTGTTCATCTGAAAAACGCCATGTCGATGTCAGAATGTAAGGAACACATGTCAATTACAGAAAATGCATTAAAATGCCCAATCTCGAGCTGTATAATTAAGGGCTGGGGCATAATCCGAGAAAAAATGATTTCTTCCATAGGGCCACAGTGTAAAGAATCTCTCGCTAGTCTCCTAAAAAGGCGTGGCGCTAGTGAACCCTACGTCATAGGGGAACAGGAAGAACCCTTCTGTGAATCGTCTCGCTTTATCAACCGTCTCTGACTTGCTAGCATGCTAACTATGCTAACCATGCTAACTAGCTACAGTAGGTAGGAGTCATAGTTGATGACAAGTAACAGTTACAATGGCTAAACAGTTAAAAAGTTCAGTAGTTTAAAGGGTTAAATTGTTTAACAGTGAAATATTGTAGTGAGGACTTTTATTTTGAAACAGTTTTTGGCAGAGGAAGCAGTTTAACAGGATGTGTAGTCTTAATAGGGCAGTTTGTATGCTTAAAGCCTGAGACTGGCAGTTGAGATCCAGGTGGCCTGAACACCTGCCATAGGATTCTAATTGCTTAATGGCCGTATTATGATGTCATAATCGGCAATGTTAAGTCTATGGGGATTTTTAAAAAGTTTTTCTTTAATAGTTTAAAAAGTATAAAAGTTTCAAAGTTGAAAAGATATAGCAACCCGATCTGTTTGAAGACCTACGTTACAAAGTTTGAATGAAGTTTCTAAGTTAAACTGTTCAAGAGAAATTGCGTCTAGAAAAAGTGGTAAGCGGAATAATAATAAGAAGAAGAAGTTGCCTAGGAAGAACAGTACAGTGCATTTTCATGCACTGTAATAATAAGAAGAAGTAGTTGCCTAGGAAGAACAGTACAGTGCATTTTCATGCACTGTAACTAGATGTACCGCATAGCGGTACAAAATATGACCGCCGCTCAGTCCTGTACATCCATTCCGCGAAAATAAATCATATTAATGAATTTGTCTCCATCTTCTACTCCATTCCCCACTCTTGAAACTTTTGTGTATGCTTGTTTGGCACACAAAGTAGCCTACTGGCGCTGCAAAGGTGAATAGATTTGTTTCTGGGCCAAAACATTTGTAGCATTGTTATAAAACCTTTAAAATCTCTAAACAATCACAAGTAGGGCAGTTCAAGGCCGTAGTCATGATGTCAACATTGGGGGGGACCAAATCTGTGGTGGGGTCTGAGGGACCCCCAAACAGAATTTCAATACATTTCCTACAATGCAAAAATATTATTAAAAATCACAAACAAGTCGTTAGTTAGGTCAGTCAATTAGGTTATTCCAAACTTTTGACGGACCCCCCCCCTGTGAAAAGAGAAGGGTGGAGAAGAAGCAACTTCACTGGTCCGTCCCTGGACCCGTGACTCCATTTGTGTTCAAAATGTATACTTTAAAAAGAAATTACAAACTAGAGTATCTTATGATAACCTCTATATTACACAGAATGTGGTTCTTTGACTTATTACTTACACCTGAAGATTTTTTTAAACTAAGGCTTAGACTCATAGGTTTGAGATTTTGTCTTTTAATTTAGATTTTATTATGCTGGCGGCTAATCACACAATTTTAACGTAGTTTGAAAGGGACAGGATTCAGGAATAGACTACTAAGACAGGCCTCTCTTCTGTCTGACTCACCTCATGTTACCCCTGTATGCATTATAGACTGGCTTCTGACAGAAATGACGTTTTGTGCCAACATGTAGAAACACTAGGCCTACTACAGCCTTTAATTGGTGAATGGAGGTGCAAATTCCTTTCTTTGGTTATTGTCCGCGATTCACATTAACTGTAGGCTGTCACGTATTGTAAACGTCGCCACATTTGATCACGTTTTGCCTGCATGGATGCGCGATTGAGTGCGCATCTAAATAATATGCAAGATGCAACTATCATTTCTAAGAGGCCTATACACGGTAATTTCTGGCATTACTACTAGCATATGAATGCACTATTTATGTTGAAAGACGTGAAAGAAATGACACAGGCTTGCACAAATTCATCATTTAAAATAAAACGTTTCACTTTCGCTATCATTGCGAGAATAGGCTATAATATGGAAAATGTTCCCTTTCAGTCTGATTGGCTCCAAACATGTATGGGATTTCCTTAGCCTGTGCTACACCTTTCCAAGAAGTTTTGTGAAAAGTGTACCGGTAGCTTTTGCGATATTGTTGACAGCCCTACCTCACTCACCGCACTAGGGTGCAGTAAATGGAATCTCTTGATGCACGCCACTAACGAAAAACGGAAAATCACCAGGACAAACCACTCAGGGGTGTAGGCTACTCTGGAACCATAGGTCACTAATTTGTGCGTTACTTACGTTTGATTACATTTCAGATACGTGTTGGTTTCCTGTACAGGGTTCCCGCGGATCCTTAAAAAGTCTTAAAAAGTCTTAAATACAACTTTCGGTTTTTAAGGCCTAAAAAAAGTCTTAAATTGTCTGGGATGTCTTGAATTTTCAAAAGGGAGGTATTAAATTTGCGTATGGGACCGCCAGCGAGTGAGCGAGTGCAAGAGAACGAGTAAAATGTTTCCATCGGTTTCGTGTATTTAAAACGCATTTGTATAAGTGACTATAAGGCTACGGGAGGAAGTGTAGTGGCTGCAGAGTGAAGATGTTTTTCACGGGTGTGGTTAAAGGTGTGAAAACGGTAATTATACAGTATGTATAAATATGCCTGACGTTTTCGTGGTGTAGCCGAGGCCTGAGACATACGCAGGTAGCCTACGTGAGCGGTAGATTGAGCAGGAGAAAGAGTTGAGCCTCAAGCCGGACGCTCATTTGTCCTCCTTTTTGGAGTTGCGCTGGCCATCTAGAATCTTTGCTTGGACGCAGCATCGTTTCACAATGGACGCGAAGACTGCTGGTCAAATTATGCGCATTGCTAATCAGGAGGAAATACTGTCCATGTTAAGTTGATCTGTTTGCATCTTTCCAGCGTGTGTTGCTGGCCTAGCCTAGGGAAGAAAATATCTGTCTAAGTTATAATACCTGTAATATCTGTCAGCAGCTTGATGGCAGCGTTTCCTAGTAGGCCTAGGCCTACTTCGCTAAAGTTGTGAAATATAACCGCATATTTTTTGAATGTCGGCGACTGGCTACATAAAAAAAAAAACGTGCGTTCATAATACGTGCGTGCTTGAGATGAAACCAGCAGCTTTCTGCAGGATCATGCGAGGAGGATCTGTCTCTTAATTAATTTAAAACAAGTCAATGGTTTTACAATGTTTCAGTCAAGCTTTGGTTGGTTTAGATAGGCCTACAACTGGTAAGCTATGCAAAATGTAAAGCAGTGGATTAACTTTAATTTGCTGTGCTGCACATGGGACAATATATGATCGTAAATTATATAAAGTAGGCCTATTAAAATATTTAAATAGCTTAATCTAACTTTGAAAAAAATATTGAAGGGAATCCAGTCCAGTGCACATGTCTTTGGCAAGTAGCCTAGGCTATACAGACAGGTGAAGAACAGCCTCAGCCAGTAAGCACAACCAAATATGTACAGCCAGCTTCAAAAGCAAGCAGCTCAGACCCTAAAATTGGGCATTCATAGCTGTGAAGATAATTCACACACAATTATTCTTCTTTCGCCAAAATATATTTGGTAACTTCTGTAGACATCCAACATGGGGTGGGGGTTAAAATTAGTAGAAAAAAAACTATTGCATGAAACAGTTTTAAGGAGTCGCATGTATCTTTTTGCCGTGGTATAGTCTTAATTTTTCCATTTAGATGTCTTGAAAAGGTCTTAAAAGTCTTTAAATTTGCTCTTGGAAAATGTGCAGATACCCTGCCTGTAGGCCTAGTATAGCGCTTTATTCTTTCTTTATTTTTCTATGTCCGGACATTTTGGTCATATTTGAATATTGGGGGGGACACGTCCCCCTCAATGTCTATGGTGACTACGGCCCTGGGGCAGTTCATCACAGTCCTTCCATTACAACTACACTGATGAAAGGTACACCTGTAGGCTACATTGTATTTGGGAAAAGCAGAAGGTAGCAGCATAATGTATTCATTTATTTATTATTAAACAAAACAATCCCTGTCAGTTCCATGCAGTTTTCAACAGCTATCAAGAAGAGAGGTCATGTCACGGATTTTTGTGAATGTTTCTTCTACATTCAAGTTTAGTCATGTAGTTCATATGATATTCAGCTTTATTGTCAATGCACAAATGAAATACCAGTAGTCTAAAACAAAATGCCGTTTTACCCAGTGGAGCAAATAACTGACATGTCCAAAAGGGCCTTCATGAAATGCGTTGCGAGACTGTTCATACACATTTTAACGGGCAAAGTTGAAGAGCTACTGTCCGTTATTGTTTGTGCAAATAATATGCTGATTCATGTTCCCTTGCATTTTGCAACTATGAGGTCCATGGTTAGTCTGGCTTTCGCCAGACCAAGCTCAATCTTTTGATTTTCACCCAGCCTAGTCCATGCTAGGCGCCCGATAGAAATATTGTTTAATTTTGCGATTGAGATATCCACGCACTGGCGAGAATACAACAAGCTCCAGGTTAAATAACACGTAGGTCGTCAGTACAATCCAACTTATCCGAGAGTGTAGTCTGAACAGCCCGTTAAGAGGAATCTTCATCTTGAGCCATGCTCGGTGACTGGCTAACGTTACTGTCCACAAGCACGGTAGCAGTGTTTCCTCTACGTTGATTTGGTAGTGGCGGCCCCCCACGGTTTAATTTTCTTCCCCCACGGTATCAGAAATGGGGCAGACGCACAATAGTCGCAGTTGCCTTTCAAAATTCATTGTGCAGACCTGTTGTAGATTCTCCAAATATACAGCTCAATCACAACTGAAAATAATGCCTCATTGTGTGTGAATAGAGGTGAATACATATAACTGTTTGTGTTGCAGCGAAGTGTCAGTTGTCAGTTCCGTGGGACGGGGGGGCGGTGGGGTTGTTCGGACAGGCCTGCCCCCACTGCTTAAAAAAATCCTAGAGGAAACACTGCGGTAGCCTCGCCTGGAGCCCAGCTCAGCCAAGTCAAGCCTCTGTCTAACACAAACACGGAGCGGTTTACCTTGAGCCCAGCTCGGTAACCTCTAGTCCCAGTCAAGCACAATCACAACAGCCTTGCCTTGAGCCCCGCTCGGTAACCGGCTAGCTCACGTCAAGACACACCGCCTCGCCTTGAGCCCCGCTCGGTAGGCTAGCTAGTAGCTAACATTCCATTCCTGCTGGGCAACATCTAATAGATAGCCGAGGTCTACTGCTTCATTTCTCAACATTAAGAGGAATCTTTGTTGTATTCTTTGTAAGAACTCAGTTCGTACTTGCTCCTGTAAACAACAATGTACAATCAGTAATAGTTACAATTGTTAATAATAAACTGAATCGTAAACTTGCTTAGCTGTCCGTCAAACATAAATAAGCCAATGGGAATGCACCCAAGGAAATCCCAACCCCCTGACCTATGCCCCCGACACGTTTGTGTCAAAACCGCAATCAAAAAGTCAGGGAGCGCAAACGAGAAAGCTGGAATCGTAATCAAAGAAAACAGCAGCAAACAAAACTGAGAAAGAGGCAAAGACAAATATGTTAAACGGTTACCCAAATGATTTCATTGCAATCTTGTATTTTTTAATTGAGTTAAAAAAAATTGTTAGATTTTTTCTATTTGGTATTTTGATTTGATTTTTTTTGCTTGCTATTCTTTAATTTTTTTGACACAAAATTGATTCCATAGTTTCAGAGCTATTGTAAATGCAAAAATGCATAGAGGGAGTTATGACAAAACCGTGACTGTTAACAAACATAAGGTAGGCCCTATGCTAGGCCTATTACACAACACAAATTGTCACTAGCCTATGCTGGCGACCCAAATAAAATCTCCTTTGGAACCAATGGCTTACACCTTACAGTATCAAGCTGCCACCTCTTGGCGAAAAGTTATGCATATCAGTAGTAATACATTTCAAGTAGCTGTGTGAATCACCGAAAGGGCGAATGAAGTGGACACTTCTAAATGGAACACAACCCACTGTACAGTAGCTCAAGGTCTGTGGCTAAAGCAGCCATAATGAAAGCGTTATCATTGTTTGGATACTTCACACACACGTGTTTTTTAATCGCATATACTACAACTACCAAGCTGGAATCAAAGCACATCGACTCCTCTCTCACACCCTAAACACGCACTTCGAACAAACAAAAAGCGCCTCAGTCTCACGATATAGCCATAGGCAAAACTGTATCTGACCGGTGTAACGTTGGTACTAAATCATTCATCGCAAAGAATGATTTTTGTAGCACGTGCAACAAGGTACAGCCCTGCCCTGAATACATCTCAACGTGCGCTCTAAAACATCTGGTTTAAATGGAAATGTAGATCATCACGGGTGCGTTAATAAATCTACATTGCGAATTTATGTAGTTTCAGTTACTTTACTTTGAGCCATGCTCTTCCTTACTTGAATCACCTTTGAAAATAGAGGATTGAAGTAGCCTATATGGGTGTTTGGGAATGAACGTTGACTGCTTTTTGAGACTTCGAGCAGAAATGTCCCAGGCCGGTGTTTAGGATGCATCATAGACAGGTTATCTTTCAGGCCTATATATTTTCCATTTAAAAACCATCACGTAGCGAACATATTGTGGCTAACTCACTTAGCTCCTGTTAGTAGCCTTGGATATGGTCATAAGCAAATGAGATGACAGTCGAAAGATACAATTAGTGCTGTTATCAATTTGCTTGGTAGCCTATAAACGCATTTATGGTTTTCTACAAATACATCAATAATCAAATTGGCCTCCATCACTCAACCATGCTAATGGTAACATTATTTTACCTACGTTCTGCTATTGATAGGATTAACGTAGCCTACCTGCAGTAAAAAACAAGCATGTCCGATAAACATTCTCAGATTTATTTCGGCTTCAAGAGGAAATGGGAATTACATGTCATGCAGAAATCATCCTACCCTTAGACGTTCTCTGCGGTAAACTACTGTAGGCCTACTGTCTTGTCCTTGTAGGAAGCGTGTCTTTCCAACCCACTTTAGATTAACTTCCAACAAAATTACGTCTCACTGCAACGATGCGCCATCTAGTGGACAAACGACTACGGGACGCCAATACTGGAAATGCAGCCAAATTATTATGATGAATATTTGGTTTTCCTTTAATCCTACTGAATTTGTAATTATGTATCGGCCGTTCCAATTGCCGATACTGATGGTATACGTGCCTGTGTGTGTGTGTGCGTGTGTATATGTGTGCACGACCATCTACAGGCCAATGAGTGTACAGTACAGTCACTAAATGTACACATAACTTCATTTTTTAGACCCCCCCATGGATGAAATTCTTCGAAACTTGGCATACCCCCAGAGAATGTCAGGTTAATCATACACATAACATTTGGTGCAGTTCTGAACGTCTTAACTGAAGAGAGGGGCGATTAAAGCAGAATTATATTGCATTTTCATTTTTTACCGGGGGGGTGCAAATCACAAATGAGTGATTATGGGCTAGGTTGATGTGGGACCTTGAGACCAACATACCATAAAAATTTCTTCATCCTCGGTGCCACGGTTCAGGTAGTTATTTAGGAAAAACTGCATTTTTTGGGTTTCGGGGGGCCCAGCGCGGAGGGGGAGTGGCCCCCGGGGACCAAACGAAATTTTTCCGTAAAAGTCTAGTGGGGCTACATACCCACCAAATTTTAAAAAAAAAACTTTGACAATCCCTATATGACCGCTTCGCTAGCTTCGCTAGCAGCGGTCATAATAATAATAAGTTGCCTAGGAAGAACAGTACAGTGCATTTTCATGCACTGTAATAAGAAGAAGAAGTTGCCTAGGAAGAACAGTACAGTGCATTTTCATGCACTGTAATAAGAAGAAGTTGCCTAGGAAGAACAGTACAGTGCATTTTCATGCACTGTAATTAATTCCAGTTTTCAATTGGTATACAAAAGTATGTAGTTCTTACCTTGGATATGATGACGGCAGAGTTTGTACAGCTTGCAGTCAGATGCATGACAGAAAAGTGACGGTTGAAGTCACCACCAGTGGCAGGGAGTTGTTGAAAAGTCAGTCAGGGGTGGGGGATGGGCGCTCTGTTCTAGAATCTTTGGGGATGGTATGCTGTGTGTGCGCATGCGCTTATCGAAAGAAATCGTGTAAATAAGGCCTGCATTTTAGTTACATTAAAATGACTACCAAACTGATTTTGTAGAAGTGTCAAAACATAGTAGCCAAGTGGGCTATTACTACTATTCTGATTATTAACATTATTGGTTCTCATATAGTTTGACGTCAATTTCATTTGAAGCCTTGTTTCTTAATTAAATCAACTTGGCCCACAAGGAAGCTTGTAATGTTAAAATAGTATGAAATTATAGATAGGCTACTCAACTTTAACAAGTTTAATAAGCCTTTCTTATGTGTTATGGTTTGTAGCACATAGTATTTATTTATTTTCATTAGGCTATTGATTGAATTGTTGTTTATTATTGCTATTCTTCTTAATAGGCCTACTCCAACTTTTAAAATTGTTTAGGCTACTCAAAATGTATACTTTAAAAAGAAATTACAAACTAGAGTATCTTATGATAACCTCTATATTACACAGAATGTGGTTCTTTGACTTATTACTTACACCTGAAGATTTTTTTAAACTAAGGCTTAGACTCATAGGTTTGAGATTTTGTCTTTTAATTTAGATTTTATTATGCTGGCGGCTAATCACACAATTTTAACGTAGTTTGAAAGGGACAGGATTCAGGAATAGACTACTAAGACAGGCCCCTTTTCTGTCTGACTCACCTCATGTTACCCCTGTATGCATTATAGACTGGCTTCTGACAGAAATGACGTTTTGTGCCAACATGTAGAAACACTAGGCCTACTACAGCCTTTAATTGGTGAATGGAGGTGCAAATTCCTTTCTTTGGTTATTGTCCGCGATTCACATTAACTGTAGGCTGTCACGTATTGTAAACGTCGCCACATTTGATCACGTTTTGCCTGCATGGATGCGCGATTGAGTGCGCATCTAAATAATATGCAAATAAAATTGTTTAGGCTACTGTTAAATTTAACTTTGTATTGTTGTTATGTGGCAACTCCAGCTGAACCGAATTCGTTTTGGCAGACAGCATTTAAAATGTGGACTTTATTCCAACATATCTCATGCATATTATACATAAAAAGTAGGCTAGACCTACACACTAGGCCTACAGCAACTATAAAATCTCAAAGATATCATTGAAATTGAACCATAACCAAAATAATTAGGTAAGTAGGCTAGCCTTGGCCTGAAAAAGGTAGTCTTTACACTGTAAATAGTCTATTTTTGAATGTCCCGAAATTAGATAGAAATCAAACGGCAAATAGCCTATCAGTGATGTTTTATGGTACGTTTTGGGCGTAGGGCAGGCGTGACTGTTAATTAGGCAGATCTTGTATGATAGCCTATCCAAGGGTGGAGACCTACCCAAAGATATCCAGAAATGGTGTGTGTGACTTGTGATTTGGGTATACATACCCCTGATATCTCATTGGCATATCAGGAGTCAAAATAAATCAATATTTTCACTGATTCTTAAAAACTCAAAGATCAAAGATGCTCCTGATATGCTGCATGTCATAAAAAATATCCGGTCAGTATATCCCCTGATTCAGAGCCTTTTCACCCAGTGGAGGTGGGGTTGTATAAAATGAATTTTACATGTGAAATCTATGAATCATGTTTTGGTACTTGTTGTCTAGCAGATATCAGTGAGAATTGAGTGTGGATAATGCAATTTAGTGAGACAGTTAGAATCATACGCCTTTCAGCGTGATTTATTTTTGTGGAAAAAATGTGCTGGACTGGGCGGCGGTCATATTTTGTACCGCTCTGCGGTACATCTAGTTTAATCACATTTTGATGACATAACCACTATTGACAATGTAAAGGTCAAGGTAAAGGTATAAAGTACTACTCTATACCCCCCATCCTTGCACATAGTATAGCAGCTTCTAGTACAGTAAGTAGATGGTGAGTTCAATGTATTTGAATTTCTCCTTGGGGATCAATAAAGTATCCATCTATATCTTCACAACACTTTGCATGTATCAAAATTATATTGCATACTGTAACTCTTCATACGTCTGAGGTTATACACTACCGGTCAAAAGTTTGGGGTCACTTAGAAATTTCCATTCCACTCCATTATAGACAGAATACCAGCTGAGATCAGTTGCATTGTTTTTTTTATAATCTGGCCAGCAGTTTTCAGATTACATTATGTGCTTACAAAAGGGTTCTTGACTGTTGGCTGATCTTTAATGCAATATCTACATCGCCCATTAACAGTAACCATTTATCCAATGTTCCAAGCCACATTCTGTTTACTAATCTGATGTGATTTTAAAAGACTAACTGAAAACATTGGAGAACCCTTTTGCAATTTCTAAGCGACAAACTTTTGACCGGTAGGTAGAACCAATAGTATCCCAATATACACCATGGATGCCATGGATGATATTTATGACAACATTCACCTAATATGTGACTGTGAGAGATGTGTCTAAAAGGGACAATATCAGATTTCGGTGATCCATAAATGACCTTAGAGCTTAGTTAGCATATGAGAACATCTGCAGTGTCCCTTGAGAGGCACACACTACAATAATTCATGCATGATCCATGTGAGGTATCACTTAAGTTAAAACATCTGTCAGGAGCTAATCTTTAATCTGTAATCTTTAAATGCTCATAAGTGCATGTTTACTGCAGTTGCTAATTATCTGGCATCATTTCACTCTGGAGTTTTGTCAGTTCCAAACCTGTTGCTTAGTTGTGGGTAGGTTGCTTCTGTTGCCTTTGGCGAGCTAATCGACTGTGTTCTTTCATTCCATGCCAATGTACAACCACAGAGAACAAATAGTTGAAATTATCTTTGTTGTCAACTTAAGTGTCAAATGATGTCCCTCATGGGCAGCATTGATAACTGTGTTTCTCTTGCCTGATGCTTTCCTACCATCCAGCCAATTTCTTTAGTGTTGCAACATCTACCCAATGCCACTAGTCTACTACATTTGTGCAGCAGTGAATTTAAACATAAATTGGTGCCTTAAACTCTTATCAAATCGTCTCAGAAGTGCAGCAATCAAATCTTTCTTGAAAACGAAGGTTTTAAATGCAGTTGTATACTGAATTCCAAAGAAAATACACGTCCATATCTGTTTAATCTTGTCGCCATCAGGGCAGCCATTGGTTTTGTTGAATGCACTGCTCTATCTGTCATCAAACCCGCCCCATGCCAGATACGAGATGGTGATGGCTGGGTTTTTGGAACATTGGAAATAAGTATTAATGGCTTCCTTGCCAGACTGACCTAGAGAGCAAATTGAAATTTGCTAACAGGTATGCCTGGGTTCTCCCAGGCTAGATGTTTTTGGTTTTCAGTTGTAAAATTCTAAAAGGCGAAATGGTCCAAATTCGAAAGCAATGTGTGCAGCTTATTTGGATGTCAGAATGCTCCAGTCAAATTTCAAAGAAAAACAATTTTGCCACAAAACTTTGATTGAAGCCCAATGCTTTTCCATAAAGACACTGTAGAAAAGACTGTTTGTTTCTGTAGGCTTAAGTGTTTGTTTTACTTTCTGTCTGTGGAACATGACTGTAAACAATAATTACAGCTGAGGCAAACAAGTATCTCTGTAAGGGTCATTTCCATGATGACACTGGTTAATTTGCTCTCCCCATAAGGTAACACAAATTATTTATGCCAGTTTTAGCATTCTAACCTTCAGTACTGGAACACAGAAGGGAGGGGACTCAAGTCACATGACTTGACTCAAATCACAAACTGTATGATTTGAGACTTGCTCGACCAACATAACATACAAAATACTCAAGTTTGGATACAAAGATGATGTATCTGACCAGGCTAACAAGATAAGAACAGCAGTGTGCAATGTCTGCAATACAAAAATAAGTGACACAACCACGTTTGACCCTTAAATTCCCAAAGAAAGGTAAGTGTTACAAAGCCAGTCCAAAATATTAAGCTAACACTAAAGTCTTGTCTGGTCAAAAATTAGTTGTGATGACCTGACCACCACTGCTGCCTCTACGACGTCCATTACGGACAAAAACACTGTATGCTTAGTGGACATTGTCGTGCAAATCCAATGACGCACCGCCATGCTAAGACGCACCGTGACTGATCAATGTCAATAGTCGATCGATCGTCATCTTCTAAAGTCAGATCAGAATCACCGAATAACAGATCCAAGACTTCATTACACATAGTTTGTAGATTAATTTCTGCTTCAATTTACTCATATATATATATATACACACTTCTCACGTTTGATACTTCTTCGAACACTTGAATAGGAAGATGACATGATTTTGGGCTCGAATTGAAGATCTGGATGTCTGCCATCTAGTAGTGGAGCGTACCAATGACATTATGTGCACTGTACTTGGATTGTTTTTTTTTTGCAATTTTGCGACTTTGGCGTTTAGAGAGTTAATTTTTAGCCACTTGTTAGCATATAGCTAACCACTTACATATGTTAGCTAGCTAGCTAGCTCAAATCATGAACACGTTAACTATTCCATGTCCGAAAGAGTGATTCATTGTCATCATGTACAATTATAGACAGTAATACAGTAAACGGTCATGAACGTGTCATAAACAAGTCATAGATGTTTATGACACAACACTTCTATTATTAAGTGTCATTCGTTTTTTGTCATGACAAGTTAGGGTTAGGGTTAGAGTTAGGGTTAGGATTATGGTTAGAGGTTAGGATTAGGGTTAGAGTTCATGTGTCATGACAGTGTCATGTGTTCATGACAGTGTCATGTCACTCTTATGTCGATACTGTCAAGTAAAGTGTTACCCTTCTTTCATTGCTTGTTAAGCAATTTATTTCATTCTCAGTTTCTTCCAGCAAAGCGCTGTGTTTTATTTAGACTTTTGTTTTAACATTTGTGACCCAAGGCGAAACCAGTCGTCTTGCGCACAGTACTACTTTCAGAAAAGCCACGATAAACAAACGTACGGTTTAAAATGTCGAATTTC
The DNA here is from genome assembly GCF_046254945.1 of Alosa pseudoharengus. Classification (NCBI taxonomy): domain Eukaryota; kingdom Metazoa; phylum Chordata; class Actinopteri; order Clupeiformes; family Clupeidae; genus Alosa; species Alosa pseudoharengus. The sequence goes on from NW_027468680.1 coordinate 30,735,576, forward strand.
ACATTTTTGCATAATTCGACAGTATACAGTCTACACTTTCATATTGTGAACAAATTTCACGGATAAACATACGTTTTGACTGTTAAACCCTGACTTTATTCAGTCCCTCCAGGAATTCACGATGTTGCGATCGCAACAATTAACGCAAATTCAGCAAATCCTCATGAATTCTGGGCGACCTCGCAATTTTGTCCAAACACTGCAACTTTTTCGCAAATTTGACCAATCATCATGATTTCCCCGTGGAATTTCACCTACCACAACAGCCTCTCGCCCAGAATATTGACTCAGATGCAACACTCACATCTGCAGACACCAGAGACTGCCCTATAACTTGTTCACTCCTCTGCAGTTTTGATGACAATAAATAGAAGGCTAACGTTAATGATCTGCTTTACTTGCATCTGTCATGTCAACCTAGTGTTGCTAACCTGCCTAAGCTATGAAAGTAAGTTAATTAAGGCCTACTTTGTTTACTGACATTTGAGTAGGCTACAATATGCAACCCATTGGCAAACGTTTACACCTGGAGATGTCCTTTTAGCTTGTGTCATGTTTGCTAGCTTGTGGGCTCAGTTTGTGTAGTGCAGTGCTACCAAAATCATAGAAATTAATAACATTGTAAGACATTTACCTCTAATCCAAGAATGATTTCATACGAGTTATTTTTTAACATTTATTTTAACTAATGACATAGAAAACATCCCGAATTCTATCCACATATTGTAATGCAATATGCAAAAAGTTATTTCCAGTCGTAGCCAAACACAGTGAGATGCAAGTGTTCCAATCCACTTAGATATGTTATTACTAGGGGTGTGAATCTCTCATGTAAAAGACGATACGATTCGCATCTAGATACATGGGCACGATTCGATACAAGAAAAGATACATGTTTATAAAAAACAATTCAGTACGATTCGATGCGATGCAATTCGATGCAGTTCAAGAATGGAAAGCATTCTGAAAGATTTTTTATTATTTGCTCAAGGTGCACATTCATTTTATATTATCAATTATCATGGTCATGGTTGTCAATTAGGCAACAAAATGTGTGAATATGATTATCTAAACTGAGGTTTGTTTCATATACTGTATTGAAATGAAAAAAGAATAGTCTACATTTCAGTCAAGCACAGCAGCCAAATATAACATAAAAATACATTTTTATAGACTTTACAGATTTTATAGAGTTATATCTGATTGTTTTCATGGAGCTGTAGCCTTGTTGAGGTAAGACAATACAAAAATAAAACAGTGCTTAAGACACTCTTGGCCTTTTCTCATATAGGCCTAGCCTACCCTACAAGAATAAAATAGGCCTACAAATCAATGAACTCTCTGGGCTTATTTTGTTCCAACAGTAGACCTAATGCAGAAACCTAAAATGCCACAAGTCTGAGTGAATATGAACAAAATCATTGGCTAATCATTTATGCATCGTTTTAGCAGCAAGGGCCAAATTATTATTTAACATTAAGGAAATCCCTTCATCAAAGGTAAGGCTACTCTAAAGACTATCGTTGCTGTTTAGGAATGCTATAAGTGCTTAATTTCGCGCTGGATTTCGAAAAACAAAAGCCGACCGAGTGCAAGTTGTCACATGGTTAAGTTGCAATAGATGTATGGGTAATGAGGTCATTTGACAACTTTGGGCAATGAATGTAACCAAAAACGAACTGTATTACCCACAATTCCGTGCCACGTGCAGTTTCAAAACCGGAAGTGGGATGAACGCGCTGCTTGGAACGTAAATGAGTCTGAGCGAGCAGAAAAGGTTGTGCACTGATTCATAACAAGTCAATCGATATAACGACCGGTTCATTTCAGTTTTTTTCCGATACGGGGCTTCACGTATCGATGTAGCCGTATCTTACATGTTAAAAACGGATACCGATACGTATCGGTTAATCTTTACACCCCTAGTTATTACCCTACAGTACTCTCACGTCCTTAAAGTGGCAGGCAGTCAATTAGACTTACACACCACCAATGTAATAACATTACAAGAAAAGTGTAGTCTAATAGTTTAAATCAATATGAAATTACTAGATACTTAGTTGGCTATTAGTAATTATGCAAGTCACAGAATATGAATTATTAAAAAGATATGAACTTAATATGAATTACAACATATATGAATGTATTGAAACATATGACATTATGCCATCTCTTTAGGGGGCTGTCTTTTTTGGACAGTTCTACGAAAGGTTATACTGCTTTGTGAATTACGCCAGTCAAAGTATTTACACAAATAAAGTAGGCCTACTTTGATTTTCTGTAACCCTTACTATTACTTATCCTTTTTAATAAGCATCAAGATGATTCGTGTAATTTTGGTCTTACTAACCTTAATTACCCTCAATTAAAAAATAATTTTTTTAAAAATCGCAACTATTTTTGCAATTTTCACTTCCTCTCGCAATTTCTTTGCAACAAACAGCTAAAAACACCGCAACTTCCATCACAATTTTTTAGAAAAGTTGTCGCGAAATCAGGCATTTTAGATCGCAACAATCTCAAAAAATCCTCGCGAAATCCTGGAGGAACTGGATATTGTCAATAAAAAAGTGAAGTTGCAGCCCTCAACTGATGTTGATGTTGTCATGTTGTGTTTTGGCCTGATGCGCCACCCTCCACCTATCTACTAATCACAAAGTCAGTAGTGTTTCGGCATCCGGGTTGCCAGCTCTGCCAGTCAGGGGGGAGGGGGAGGGGATACACCGCTCTACAGTAATTTGAAAGTGATTGCAGTATCAGTTTTGGCCACAATCTTACATACAGTTCCTTTAAGTAAGCTGAGAGCCTCTCTCTGTCTCCCTGTACCAATATTTCTTGGACTAAAAAGGCTGCCAACTCACTCAAACTGGGTTCCCCTAGAGATGGCAGGTGTAATACTGTGTTTCACCATATATTCACCATATAACATTAAGAGGGGGGTGCTGTTTCACTCTTTGCAAATTCTAAATTAGAAACGAGAGAGAGATGACAAAACAATACAGAATAAACAAAACTGTTAAATAATTGAAATTAAATGTTTTCATTAAAATGACGGGAGCGTACCTATGTTTCCCTGGTCCTATGTTCCCCGCTTTGTATGGGACCAGTTGAACATAGGGCCCTAACCCTAAACCTAACCCTAACCCCGAGCGGCTAGGACCCGGGGAACATAGGGATGACCCCCCTGGGGGAAATACCTCTACAAACTTCGGCCCTAAAACACAGGCATGCAAATGCAATCACTAATCTGGCATAGACGAGCATTTCCTTGGAATTGAATTTAAACAACTGCATTTAAAACCTTCATTTACAAGATTACTACACTTCTGAAACGATTTGGTAAGAGTTTAATGCACCAATTTAAGTTTAATTTCACTGTTATTTACGGCCCGGCTGGAAGTCAAGTCAATTAACCTTTTCCAGACTCACTCTCAATTGAGTAGGGTCTGGTGTCAAGGGAGCGTACCTGGCATCTGTTATTCAGTTGTAAACGCTGCCATCAAGTGCTATTGTAATTATGGACATACAAAATGCACATGAATGCCCCCGATTTTTTTTAGTATCACTATTGCGACATGACCTATCCTCATTTTCAATTTATCTCTGCAGTTCCTGTATCCTATCAAATTCCAACATTATAGATGCATGGATGAGCTGTAGTCATGTCATCTGCACCTGCAGCTACATCAACAATCCACCCGCCATCCACTCCAAACAATGTTTTTCCCAATAATTGATATCGGCACACATTTCAGTCAAAACCTTAGGTGATTTTGAACTGGCCATGTGAATAAATGTTACACATGTAAAACACAAGTAGCTCTCCTCACTTTATTTTCTAAGCTCTCAGGGGAAAACGGTCGGAAACTCCATGCATTAAACAAACTCCGTGCGTGCAGGCCAGTAGTCCTATATTAATTAATTAATTAATGGTGGTTAATCAAATGTCCAGTTCGCCCACCACGTCCAACGGTGAGTTCAGTCTATGCTCCTGAAGTGCATCTTAAACCTCTCCTTATCCCTGTTTCCCTCACTGTTGCCTCTTCCAAACACGAGGTTTCTGCACTCCTTGACTCGGGCTCCGCTGGGAACTTCATATCTGGATCCCTTTGCCATCAACTCCAGCTCCCGACGACCCGCAGCTCCACAACCTTCACTGTCCACTCAATAGTGGGAAAACCTCTCGCCCGCAAACAGGTACAATTCCAAACTAATGTTCTAGAGCTAAGTGTAGGAAGCCTTCACATGGAGCCCATTAGTTTCAGACAATGCTACAGTCGACATAATACTAGGCCTGCCCTGGCTAAAGAAGCACTCACCTGCCATCTCCTGGACCACGGGTGAAATTCTCCGTTGGGGTGAATCCTGCCATGGGTCATGTTTTCCCCATCTCCCAATCCCACGGGCCCACACTGCCCCCCTGCCAGTCCAAGCCACAACCCTTTAGAGTCCTAACCAGAACCAGCCCATTCACATTCCTCCAGAGTACTCCTCCTTCGCAGATGTCTTTTGTCCACAACGTGCATCCAGTCTACCTCCACACCGACCATGGGACTGTGCCATTGATCTCCTTCCAGGACATCCAATACCACATGGCAAGATTTACCCGTTGTCCCTCCCCGAACACCATGCCATGGAGGAATATGTGGCCCAGGCCTTAGAACAGGGCTACATTCGACCCTCAACATCGCCAGCCGCCTCTCCATTCTTCTTTTGTGTCTAAGAAAGATGGCGGCCTGAGGCCCTGCATCGACTACAGGGCAATGAACAAAATCACCACCAAGTTTCGCTACCCACTGCCACTTGTTCCTGCAGCTCTTGAACAGCTACGAGGAGCAACTATCTACTCCAAGCTGGATCTCCGTAGCGCTTACAACTTGGTACAAATTCATAAGGGAGATGAATGGAAAACCGCATTCATCACACCCACAGGCCACTATGAATATCTGGTAATGCCCTATGGTCTTCCAAGGCTTCATGAACGAGATATTCCGTGAGTACCTCAACCGATTTGTCATTATTTACATCGATGACATCTTGATCTATTCGTGTGACTACCCGACTCATGTGAAGCATGTTACCCTGGTCCTGTCTAAGTTGCGGCAATTCAACCTATACCTCAAAGCAGAGAAATGCGCATTCCACCAGACCACAGTCCAGTTCCTGGGATATGACATCAGCCCACAGGGAGTGAGCATGGATGATGGGAAAGTGAAAACAGTGCAGTCCTGGCCTCGTCCACAGACCATCAAAGAACTCCAGTGTTTCCTAGGCTTTGCAAATTTCTATCGACGCTTCATCCAGAACTACAGCATGCTCACTGCCCCATTGACATCCCTCCTTCGTAACAAACCCAAATCCCTGGCTTGGAACTCACAAGCCACCCAGGCCTTCGATCAACTCAAGACAGCCTTCACCACTGCACCCATCCGAACCCCGAGAGCATTTGTGGTGGAAGTTGATGCCTCTACAACTGGAGTTGGAGCCATACTGTCCCAGGTTCAAGAGGACTCTCCTCGCCTCCACCCTTGTGCCTACTTCTCCAAGAAGCTCACGGCTGCGGAGTGCAACTATGACATCGGAGATAGAGCTGCTCGCCATTAAGCTTGCCTTGGAGGAGTGGCGTCACTGGCTGGAGGGGGCCAAGCATCCCTTCACCGTTCTCACTGACCACAAAAACCTGGAATACCTCCGTCAGGCCAAGAGACTGAATCCCAGACAAGCAAGGTGGGCCCTCTTTCACACGCTTCCACTTCACAATCACCTATTGCGCCGGTTCCAAAAATATACGAGCAGATGCCCTTTCCCGTCTCTATAACCCTGAGGAAGAAACCGATCCCCCTGAGCCTGTGCTACCTCCAGAGATCATCGTGAGCCCCATTCAGTGGGCGATTGATGCCCAGATTCTAGCCGCCGCCGAAACTGACCCTGCTCCGTCTTCCCATGTCTATGTTCCCAGAAGTCTGCGCATTCCACTCCTCACGGCTGCCCACTCTTCTCTTTGGACTGGACACCCTGGTGCCAATGCCACTCTCTCCCTTCTCCAGAATTGCTATTGGTGGCCTGGAATGGCAAAGGATGTCCGCCAGGTCATTGCTCGCTGCTCAGAATGTGCAATGACCAAGACTCCACGCCACTTGCCAGCTGGCAAACTCCTCCCATTACCCATTCCACAAAGGCCCTGGTCACACCTAGGCGTAGATTTTATCACGGATCTCCCTCCTTCCAATGGCAACACCTGCGTTCTTGTCATTGTAGACAGGTTCTCAAAGGCCTGCAAGCTGATTCCAATGAAGAGCCTCCCAACAGCAGCAGAAACAGCTGATGCATTATTCACACACGTTTTCCGGAGCTTCGGCCTTCCAGAGGATATCGTGTCAGATCGTGGGCCCCAGTTCATCTCTCGATTCTAGCGGGCCTTCCTGCAAAGGTTGGGAGTAACTGTTAGCCTCTCCTCAGGTTATCACCCTCAAACCAACGGCCAAACTGAGCGGAAGATCCAGGAAGTTGGTCGCTTCCTGCGCACATTCTGCCATGACCGCCAAAACAGCTGGGACCAGTTCCTCCCCTGGGCCGAATATGCTAAAAACTCCCTGCGCCAACCCTCCACTGGCCTTACCCCTTTCCAGTGCATGCTCGGTTACCAACCGCCACTCTTCCCTTGGTCTGGGGAATCATCCAACGTCCCAGCCGTGGACTCATGGCACCGTGAAAGCGAGAGAGTTTGGATAAAGCGCACCACCACCTGCAGAGGGCCCGTCCGCCGTCAGAAGCAACATGCTGACGTCCACAGATCCACTCCGTCTGAGTATGCGGTTGGGCAGAAGGTGTGGCTGTCGACCCGAGACATCCGGATGCATCTCCCCTGTAAAAAGCTAAGTCCCAGATATATTGGCCCCTTCACTATCACACAGAAGATAAATCCAGTCACCTTCAAGCTGCAGTTACCTCCTAGTTACAAGTTTCATCCAACTTTTCATGTCTCGCTTCTCAAACCCTATCATTCACCTCTCTCTTCTCCCACAGAGCCTGGTGTGATTGCGGATCCTCCACTGCCACTCCTCCTGGAAGAGGGTCCTGTCTATGCGGTGAAGACCATCCTTGACTCTCGGCGCCGCAGGGGTCGTCTAGAGTATCTGGTCGACTGGGAAGGTTATGGGCCCGAAGATCGTGGGTCCCCCGAGTTGACATCTTGGACCCCACCATGCTCGCCGACTTCCATAGAACCCATCCCAGCCGACCAGGCCCTCGTGGTAGGGATCGACCGCGTCGCCGTGGCCCCTCGTCCTCGGGAGTGGCCCCTGGAGGGGGGGGGATAATGTCACAGCAACACCAAGCTCTCCATCAACCACGCCCACTCTTGACTCTACTGAAAACACTGCTTCCCGCTCACTCTCCCCTGTCTACTAACAGGCCACACCTGCCCTCGTTGTCCCTCGTTTGTCCTAATTGCCAGCACTGTGTAAACTGTGCACAGCACTGTGTTCACTCATTGTCTGGCTTCACACTGAGCTACACGGACTTCAGCTCCTTGCCTCTTGAATCTTGCAGAGAAGAAACCCACCAGTTAAGTTGACTTTTGTGTTTTCCTTTTGGACATTTGCATTTCTGTGAAATCGTTGGACTCTTGCCTTGTTTCCCTTTGAATTGATCCAGTAACTCCTGTTTGAAACTACTCCTTCCAAGTGTGTCCTTTGAGAATTGAAGAGTCCTGTTTTCAGTTTCTATGTTTGAATTCATGCAAACCAACAAGTAAAATCTCAGAACTTGACTTCTCTGTGCCTTGAGTCTGTGTCCCGTAACACCTACAGACACTCACCGACAGCAGAGCCATAGAGATAAATAAACGGCTCTGACGGCAGTATCTTTGCATTGCACCATGGGATGTCATTTTCAAATAATGCCGGTCAACATTGCATTTTATTATTATTGTTGTTGTGTGTTTTTTTTATATGAACATAAAAAATGCGTTGGTCTCGAGGACTCTGTCTGAAATTACGAGTCCTTCTCCTCCCACTGTGGTCCGAGACAGGAGTCAAGACAGAGTCTTTGAACGAACGAGTCCGAGACGAGACCGAGAAAGCAGAAATTGGTCTCGAGACCGGACTCGAGTACTACATCACTATCTAACATTAACTTGTTTGAGTTTTCTCCCCAACGTTTTCTCTGGTAGTTCTTCACTGATCTGAGATAATGAGCGAACTTAAGTAGCTAGCGTCTCGGGAGAATAAAAAAAAAGTTTTTTAACATCTCTCCAGTGTAATGGTGGGCATGTTAAGTTAACCGTAGCATTACCTACACAGTAACCCCATGGTAATGCGATGCGAGTGATCATAATAACATATAAAACGTGATATATAGTCCAGTAGTAATAGGGTTACACCTGGAACTAATTTGTAACAAGCTGAATTTTTCAGGATATGTTCAGAATACCTTTAGGAATGACATACTAAAAGTCCCCGTGAATCCCCCTTGTGCTCTCTGAGATATTCAAGATGGCGTCCAAAATGGCCGCCATTTGGAGATTTTTTCCGTATCTCAGGCTTAAAACCTGATACAAATGTAATTAAAAGGTCAAAATATATGTTTTTTAGGGTAAGTAAGTCAAGTTCATATTAGTTTCTTGAATGGAGACATTTCATACTAATAAATCACTTCAGTCATCATCCTCATCAGAAATTGGTGTTGATTCTTCAGTTTCTCCCTCATCATCTAGTAAAGCTGGCATTGATGCTGCATTATATGAAGTCAGCATTATATATAATATTATGTGCTATTACATTACAAAGGTTATAGAGGGAAAATTGCTGTCTGATTGTTGTCTAACTATGCGCTCAGACCAAGAGCTACCAAAATCACTTTTGTTACTGGTAAAATGCAGCTGCTAAATAATAAATCTGTTGTTTTTGTCGCGGAAGTCGCTCACGACATGAGAGATTTGAACCTTCTAAGTTCACATATTTTTCATAGACACTAAGATGGTTTATAAACATGATCAAATGTATACAGAAATGCCTGTAGCCTAAATATGCTTTAAAACTTGCCATCATAGTTATTCCTCTTTTGCCAAACTCTCTGAATTAACAAGGAATTCTTATTTTAAGTTAGCTTACGCTAGCTGTTTTTTGGGTCACTGTACCATTTTAGCCCACCTTGGAAAAAGGCATTTTTTGAACATATTTCACCCATCCAAATTCTTATTTTTTTGTAAAATGAATCAGAAAACATATAGTTTGTATACTCAACATTTTTAATCCTTTTATGCTTAAAAGCAGTGTATCTGTAGCAGGGTTAATGTTGTTTCCCTGAATTTCCCCACATGAGTTGTGCTTTTCTTTTTGGAGTTTTTGTATATTCTTTATTTTCCCACGGGAATCTAAGGGTAAGGGGCAGGGCTTGAAAACGAAATTATTTTTCAAACGTTCCGCTCCGAACGGTTCAGGTAGGCCTATGTTTAACGTTTTCGTTCTTGCATGCGCCACCAACATATCGGTCCTGAACCGGTTCGGAACGCAAAATATCGTTCGTTCTTAAAGTTCCGGCAGTGTTTGGCGGGCCTATCAAGTCTATTTTTGTGGACTTTACCTTAGAAAAGACATACTCATTATTTCCCCTTGATTTAGCCTATACCGTAGCTATGCCCAAAAATAATAAATCACAGACTTACTGTAGGCCTAACCTATGTCTATAAATAATTTCTTATCAAAAATATTTCTGGATACGTGCTAAACTCCTTACCTGGTTGTAGCCTAAGTTTTATCCATATGGAGATCTTCAAAGGCTTGCGCTATAATTCCAACCCTGTTTATAAACGAACCTGTCTGTTGCTGAAAAGGCCTATCTCAAATTTCCCGTTTAACACTTCTACATAGAATAGGCTATAATTGCGCAAACATTTCAAATCCCGACTTTAAAACGACAAGGCGTGGACAGGCAAAATAGGCTATTACGCATAGGCTATAAACAATTTCCAAATCAGTTTCAGTAGCCTACGCTACAAGCTGGCCTGAGATCCGAAGTGGCAGACGGATAGGTTACATTACAACAGCAAGACAAAATATACACATTTGGACCAAAGGTCCATTTATTCGTTTTTTTTTTTTTCAAACTGCAGAAATCAAATTATTAGGCTGTTCGCCTACAATCAAACGAATAGAACACTTAGGATATGCTTTTGTGAAATTTTATAAAATATATAGAGAACGAAAAAAAAACGTTATTAACCGGTTTTGTGGATTTCATAATAACGTTTCTGTTCCAGAACAGTTGAAGACCATTTTGTTTTCGTTTCCGTTTCCGCTCCTCGTAAAATTCTGTTCGTTTTCGGTTTTCGTTTTTGTTCCTTGAACCGGTTCGGAGCCCTGGTAAGGGGATGTGGTGTAGGTGTGACGTGGGGCTATGCTCTGCAAAAATTAACTTTTAACTAAGTGTCCCACTACCCCAGGCGGGCTTGTCAAGATTTCACGCAACAGGAGCACCTGCATGTGATAGCCTGTGTCCGAAAATAAACAAATTCAGTAAGACCCAGTTCGAACGTCACGTTGCATTATTTCAACTTTTCTTTTAAAAACACAACGCAGAGGATATTTATGGAGAGCAAAATACTCCCGTTACATATCTATCAGTAGGGCTACATGTATTGACTATTGACGATGGTTTGCTCACTGCGCTAACTAGCATAACTCCTCTTTCTACATAAAGTCAAATGGTAAAAAATGACAATGAACTACCTGTTTATACACACAAAACAATAAACAATAATCTCCCAATTTACATAATATGAATCTACATACTAAGTCAGTGGCTGAAAATAATTGAAAAGAGGCTCTATCTGAGGGGTTCGAAAACACCAAAGTTTTGAAGCGACTTTATCTGAGCCTCCTTGAGACTGCACAGATGTAAGCAAGCCTTATTCAATATTGACAAATGTGATTGGTGCCAAATAAAAACTAACATATAATAAAGACATTGTGTGATTAGACAAAATAATGAATAGCATTAGACAGGCCCTTCAAAGTTACAAATGGGCTTAAATGGTGCCTGGGCTTAATAGGTACACTATGTGAATTTCTCATTAATGACCTTGTAATCTTGGTTAACTTTCATTTTAGCAGTGTGTCAATGGTGAATTTGGATTCCTTGTATGAGAACTTATATTTAAACATTTTTTATTGCATTTGTATTATGTTTTAAGCATGAGATATGGAAAAATCTCCAAATAGCGGCAATTTTGGACGCCATCTTGAATATCTCAGAAAGCACATGGGGGATTCACGGGGACTTTTAGTATGTTATTCCTAAAGGTATTCTGAATATATCCTGAAAAATTCAGCTTGTTACTAATTTGTTCCGGGTTTGACTCAATTTTGAGCTAATGGACTAATAGTCCTTGATAAACCAGCTATGAACTCATAAACAACAGCATTTTGTCACTGTTTGTCATTCACCGTGCTGTGAATACAGCATTAAGATGCTAGGCTAAAGAGCTTGAGATTCAGAGAACCTGCATGGTTGTGCTCATCCTGTCAGAAAATTGCAATTTGATCAGTGGTCATGCATGATATCAGCGCAAGCTTGGTTTGAAACTGGTTTCTGGGGATGGGGTTTACACGATCCTTCACTGGGCTAGTGCCTGCTGTGACCGTGCTGATGCTAACAGCTGCAGCTCCCTCAAATCTATAGGTTCTCATGCATATTAGGCTAGCTTTTGCCAATGAAAATGAATGCAACATAAAAAAAAAAAACAGTAGGCTACTGCTCCTAACTGAAGAAACGTTTACGTTACTGTAAGGAAATTATTATTATCATTGTATAACCATTTGTGTAAGCAGAAATATTGTTGTGCTGAGTTCTAAGAACAGAGTTCAAGTTAAATGTTGTTGTGCTGAGTTCTAAGAAGTGTGCACCCAGACAGACAGGAACTGCACCCTGTCTGTGTGTGTGTGTGGGTGAGATAAGAGTATGTCACAATGAAGTCACCATGTCTTGCTTCCTCTTTTCTGTGTGCATCTGTACAATAAAAGACACAGCTTTTGGGCTTCAGAGTCAAAGACTGATGGTGTGAGGAATTCTTCTTAGCAGGCTCTCCTCTTGGTACCAGAGTTTGTGGGCAAAGCCACTACGTGTTGTGGTTCTTGTATCTATATGTTGGGGTTAAATTCCCTGACAGTTACCAACAATGTTAACAACAAACTTAGCTTCACTGCTGCAAACAAAGTTGGCTATATGCTTCGCCATTTAACGAACCAGCTAGCCTTGTGATAACAAAATCTTTACCTTTTGTTTAGTCCACTGAAAGTTATCCACATATCAAACGATTAAATACACAGTTATGGAGGAATTGTTTTGGGGAAGCAGTTGCACTATATCCCACTTTTGCTGCCTTTAAGCCACTTAAATCCATAGCCTTGATGAGCATTGCGCATACGTTACAACTTGACGTGATGGTGAAGCTAAATGCCCAAGAAACGTCACGTCATAAAAGTTGTAGGCCTACTAAACGCAAAAACTTAATGACAGCTTGTTCGTGGTGGTGTAGTGCTGCCTAATTGAAATGGGATAGGGAAGGTTATCTTATATTCGGCTATTAGTGTGGCACATTTATTGGGCTTTTAGCCTCTTTTAATTTATTTGATGAGGAACTGATAAAGACTGAGCAGCAGAAAAGTCATAGTCGATACATCAATTGTTTATTATTATAATTAGGCTATTGATAGCCTACTATTACTTTACTACTATTACTGTTATTACAGTGCATGAAAATGCACTGTACTGTTCTTCCTAAGGCAACAACTTATTTTTCTTATTACAGTGCATGAAAATGCACTGTACTGTTCTTCCTAGGCAACAACAACTTCTTTTTCTTATTATTATTATTCCACTTACCACTTTTTCCGTATGCAATTTCTCTTGAACAGTTTAACTTAGAAACTTCATTCAAACTTTGTAATGTAGGTCTTCAAACAGATCAGGTTGGTATGTCTTTTCAACTTTGAAAACTTTAAAGAAAAACTTTTTAAAAATCCCCATAGACTTAACATGGGCTGATGACATCACAATAGAGCCGTTAAGCAATTAGAATCCTATGGCAGGTGTTCGGGCCACCTGCATCAACTGCCAGTCTCAGGCTTTAAGCATACAAACTGGCCCTATTAAGACTACACATCCTGTTCAACTGCTTCCTCTGCCAAAAACTGTTTTAAAATAAAAGTCCTCACTACAATATTTCACTGTTAAACAATTTAACCCTTTAAACTACTGACGTTTTTAACTGTTCAGCCATTGTAACTGTTACTTGTCATCAACTATGACTCCTACCCACTGTAGCTTGTTAGCATGTTAGCAAAACTGCTAAAAATGATTAGCTAAGTTAGCTAAGTAACATGGTTAACATAGTAAGCATGCTAGCATGTTACCATGCTAGTTAGCATAACTGCTAAAAATGATTAGCTAGGTTAGATAAGTAACATGATTAACATAGTTAGCATGTTAGCATACTAGTTAAATTGTTAGCATACCTACTAAAAATGATTAGCTAAGTTAGCTAAGTCACATGGTTAGCATACTTAACATGTTAGCATGCTAGTTAGCATACCTACTAAAAAAGATTAGCTAGGTTAGCTAAGTCACATGGTTAACATAGTTAGCATTGCTAACATGCTAGTTAGCATAACTACTAAAAATGAAAACATTAGCTAAGTTAACTAAGTTAAGTAACTTGGTTAATATTATTATCTTTGATAACATAGTTAGCATAACTGCTAGCAAACATTAGAGCCATTCCAACTGTCAGTTATCGTCAATTATCTACCTAAATAATTTAACCATTTAAATTATCCACCTATTTAACCATTCAATCATTCCAACTATATTAAACCTTATCTACCAAGCAAATCATTTAACTATCCACCTATTTAACTGTTCAGTCATTCCAACTATATTAAACCTCATCTACCTAGCAACCAATATAGTTTGTTTTTACTCTGTATGATATTTTACATCATATTTTTTGCATTTTCATGCACTGTATTTCCTTCAGGAAATGCTTTTCTAGTTATTATTATTATTATTATTATTATTCGGATGAGGCAAAGGAATGTACGTCTGAGTCTGAAATGTTGGCTACAAACAGTCTATACTGCTGTAACTGCACTGGTGCTATTATTAATTGTTAACTTCCGGGAACTATTTGAGGCTTCCATTAGCTGCCATTGTTGGAAAAAAATGGAACATTAGCGTCAATGGAATTGTCGCAACTCTACCTTTATATGGCTCTGGGCCTTCGGTTATTTTAAGGCATGCCTGGTGGAGTCTAGGGGCGCTACAATTACATATTCACAGCTGGGATGGAGCGAAACCTTGAACCACTACTAATGTCTGTTGGACTTCCTTCAGTCTAAGGAATTATACTGATTGGATATAAATGTAAAATTACACCAGATAGCCTAGTAATAGCCATGAGGTTGCCTGCGCCTGAGCTTTCCCCTGGGATGTTGATTTAGGTTTTCTAGACCAATGTCTCTCCCCTGCATTGCTATCTTCTCAGGGGACTCTCAGTGCAACTTTCGTTTTGATACCTTTGATACCTTTGATACCTTGTTGTGTTTCAGCAGCTGTGGAATTCATGTTCGGAATCATGGTTTGAACATTTACACAAAGCTGAAAGTAAAAGCCATGAAATGTGGCTAGTTTGATACTGTGTCAAAAATGAAATATAATGAATATTTTAGTTGATTTGCATTTAGTCTGAGATGTCTATATCCTCCAAAACATTACAGGATTGAATTTGCCAAAATGGTCCATGAATTCCCTGCATTATCTAATTATATGTAACAGCTTTTAGAAAGGACTAAAATCAGAATCAGTCTAAAGAAGGAAAGTAATTGTAAAAAGACCTACCAATGTATAGGACATTTCAAACAGCTGAAAGGCAACTGTACAAGAATAAAAATGTAAATGTCTCATCGGTCGGGTTGCAGAGTGGTGCAAGCACAAGGATGTGAGTAGTCCACATATACACTGACATATATACTGACATATACACTGACGTATATCACACTCACGTTAACTCATGTGGCAGGCGCTCTTATCCAAAGCCACTTACAAGCTAGGAACAACAATCAAGCTTTAGCAGTTGGAATAAGCTCTAAGAGCTAATTAATAGGACAAAGGGCAGGGGATCAGGTACAGAAGTGCACGGTAAGTGCAAGTTAGGCATGTTGGAGTGTTAGAAGTGAGATGGAGGTGTTCTCAGAAATTTGTCTTTTGTAGATTTTTTAAGATGGAAAGAAGGAGAACCCTGCTCTGATGGCATTTGGTATAGCTCATTCTGCCATCGGCAAACCTCAAATCTGGAGTCTGGACCGAGACTGCCTTGTGTGTATAGGGATGACATTGCCAGAAATTTCTTTGAAGAGTGCTGTGACGAAGAGAGGGCATTAGCCTGACACACACACACACACACACCATGAACCAAAATAGAGATGTGCATCTTTGAGGAGTGCACTCGCTGTCTTGGCCTCACACAGAAACGCGACCTGTTTTTGGGTTCATTTTGTTTATTAGGTTAAACAAACTGTGACCACATGTCACATGAATCTTTGGAGTGTGTCTCCTCCTGGGAGGACAGGAGTTCTTCCTAACACAATTGAGAAGTGACCTTTTACTCATACATAAACAACATCTTGGTTTGCTACCATCCTGTTTCATAATGTTTTCTATGACACTGAAGATCAAAAGGAGAAATCAAAGGAACAGTTTGTCTATATCTGAGTCCACATACAATATGCACGAAGAATGATCTTTATAGTTTTAGTTTAAAAATGTTTAAAACTATTATATATACTTTACTAATGTTCATTGTTGTGATTACAAAGACTGAAGAAGCATGTACAAAAGCAGTCTGAAGAATAGCAACATGCTTGACAAGTTATGCACATTCAATTATTAATTATTAATAATACATTTTTACAATTTTGCTCTGAGTCTGCATCCAGCAAATAGTGTTTTGGGGATGTTCATGTCTTCCCTTCAGTTGTATGTGATAACAAAGATAACCTTAGTTATCTACTAAAAAAGTAGAGGAAAAAAAAATATCTTTATAGTGGACACTATTTTGTTTTCAGGCTTTTAGCCGTAGTTTGAACATAGCCTGGTGTATGTAGAATTGTCTTCAGAATTTCTTCTCTCATTTAAAACACAGAGTGCAAAAATGAGTCTCAGCGAATAGATTTGAAAGAGCACTTTGTTAGTTTCAGCAAGTCAAATAACAGAGGCATGACTGTTTTTTTTGCCATGTGATTCATATCCTTTCACTCACCTTTTCTTTTCTGCAAAATAACTTCAGTATGGATCACTCACAGTAAGGCAACTTGAAGAGGCCATATTGACTGGCAGATGACCGACCAAGAGTGGCTATGGCTTTTATAAACATGTAAGCACTTGAATAAATTCAACTTGTGCTTCATAGTGTGGCCCATGCTGTGCAAAACAGAACAAAGTGGTGCAATAGATGCAGATTGTGAAAGACACATGAACACAGATTGCTGAAGGAATTGTCTACCTGTCATGCGGAGAGAAACAACTTTCTGCATCTTTATATCTGCAAAAGGAAAAGAGGGAAACCATCATAGTTTGTCTGCTCTGGCCTGACTGTGTCTGAATAATCATTTTGTGGGGAAGCAGTTGGCAGCTTAGATAGGAGATGAGTTTGGAGAACTTTTGGTCCTGATCTGGCCCTGATCCACACCTACGTCAGTTGTGGTGCTAGTATGCTGTTTTCTGCAGTAAACTATACTATTTATTGTTCCTATCAGGAGACGGGTACTTTTCTCTTCAATAAAATCGCTAGATGAAGAGTCTACAAAGAACACTTTCATACTAAACTAGATGTACTGCATATCGGTACAAAATATGACCGCTGCTCAGTCCTGCCCATTCTCTCCACAAAAATATATCATGCTTGCCAATTTGTCTCCATCTCCTACTCCATTCCCTACTCTTGCAACTCCAACTCATGTAAGTGAGTGAGTGTGTGTGTTTGCTTCTGTGTGCATGTGTGCTCGCTCGCACATGAGTGTGCCTGTTCATGTGTGTGTTTGTGTGCAGTTTATGAATGTGTGTGTATACCACAAAATGGTAACAAAATAATTTTAAAGGACCCATTGTGTGTATTTTCTTTTCTCGTTTTGGCAAGTAGCCGTATAATAAGCGGAAAATAAGTCCAGCTGATAGTGACCGGCAGACAATACTTATTTTGGTGGTGACGGATCAAAATGTAAATCAATGGTTCCGTGTCATCTTTGTGAGGCTACATGTCCACCAAGTTTTGTGGAGCACAGTCTTTTAGTGTCCCGGGAATCATTGACGCCAAATTACTGAAAAAATAAATAACATTCGGAACAAAAAATATACTAATACTATATGGCCGCCGCTTCGCTAGCTTGGTGATCATTACAAAACATGAGTAAATATAGTTGGAGGCGGGTATCAAGTAGCAAAATAAATATGTTAACGCCACTTTAGTGTACAATATTTATCATGTTGCATGTTAAAAATACAGCTAGCACAGAATGTATTCAATGCAGTTCAAACAATATATAGCTTGGCAGGGGTACCCTCACTCCACCCCTCCCTTTTCCTTCGTATGTGGTTCCTAAAGTCCTCTGAGGACACCTTATGCCTGAGGACACTCTTTCTGGCCTATTTGAAATTTCAAATGTCATTGAAATATGCACGACCTAAATGAATGGCAGACGGATTCTGACAGTACATAAAGTACTTAAACATTTTTCATTTGCAGACTGCACTTCACCTAAATACTGTTTGTACATGCATACTTACATAAGTGTATATGCGTATCAACTATCCCACTGATTGCCACCTAATAGTGGGACCGCCTGACTGCAAATACATCATGATGGTTTTTTTTTTTCTGTCTATATACATTTCTATTATAGATATACACATATGCACATAAAAACACAATTTTGATGTTTTGCTCTGCGTCAGACACACTCACACACTAGCTGGTGTTATGATCATACTGATTACAGGCCATTTGTTGCACTTAATGATGCAAGTTTCTTGACCCTCTAATGCAGGTCTATAAATATGCTCCACACAGGAACTAACCTGGTTGCGTTTTTATTCATATCTTTTAAATGAAAACCTAAATCATGAATGTTTGGTCCTAATTGAATTTGAACATAAATTGCAAGCACAGCTATTGCACTGTATTGATGAGTGAGTGATATGTGAACAGTTAGTTAGATGACACTACCCCCTACAGATCAAAGGCATTTTCCATTAAGAATTCCTACCCACGCGAGCAACACATGTTACACAAGCCGTCTAAATTTTGATCATGCTGCCACTTTTGTAGTGAAGCTCCTGCACAGTACAGTGTAAAGTTACTAACCCCAACTTGGAACCACAGTCCCAGGGTCAGGGAAAAGGACAGCAAGGTTAGACACAGTGATTGGCTGTCGAGGAGGGCCTATAGAACATGAGGTACGTTATGCACCCCCATGATCAAATTTCACCGTCCCTCCATTTGGCTCAGCGTTGCGAGCTGATTTATGGCATATACAGAGCCACACCATAGTGGTCCCTTGGAAACAGCATAGCATTAATGCTGGTGGAGAGTAGAGGGTTAATTCTCTACCAAACACACACACACACCACACACACACACACGTACATACTGTTGAATATTAGTGGTTTTATTGTTACTGTCATTTTACAGAATGTGTATTGTAGGCAGACAGAGCGGCAAATAGAGCACGTTTTACCTGCTCTTAACTACACTGGAATCTACGCGGTCGACTTGGTGTCTCCATTTTGGAATTAAGGAGACGGCTTTAATAGCATTCTTCAATATATACACACAGACGCAAGCACATACACTCAGACATACAAACACTCAAACATATGCACGCAGACACATGCACAAACACACATACAGTACACACACACACACAGATACATGGAAACACACACAGACACACATACCTGTACACAACAAGATAGCGGTACTCAACAGATAGAGGCTGTGGCAGTGAGACCTGTCAACCCATGAACTCATCCAACCCTGAAGGCCACAGAGAAGAGAGAAAGACCTCAGTGGTATTAGCAGATGTACTTCGCAACTCACTGCATGGTCTCTCGCCCCCTCACTCTGAAGGAGGCTCAATCTGCCACATGGCTAAATGGCTATCTCACAGGCCAAAAATCTGACCAAAACCCACTGCTGTTTGTTCATTCAACCCAACTGCTGCTGCTAGAAGCATGGTAGGCTAGCAGAGTCGCATCACAGGTTCACAGCAACATGCAGTAGCAGTTATTAGGACCTGTTGAACTATCAATTACAATCATTTTCATGATTGTCTCAATACCATGTCCATTACAGCATTACAGCCACCAAAACTCTTTGGGCCCTATTTTCGTGACTCAAAACTTGGCGGAAAGTCTATAATTATCACGATGCAAAGCTTATTCCTGTCGTAGACTTGAGTTGTTTGCCATGCCCGTCTCTTTTTTTGAGCAATGCGCCAAGGGGTGTGGCAATTAACAACCTAAGGAGGGGTCTATCGTACACTACCTAGAAACGCATTACGCCACTGACCAAGAGAAACCTGGTCAGAAATCCCCGGCAAGTTGTTTATATGTTATTTTAAGAGCGCATTATCATTAGTGCACAACACACCCTGCTTCTCTCATCCACAAACATGCACCATCACACATCCATGCTAAACATTACAAATTACACGATTACAATGGGAAACATAATTATAATAAAGATATCACAAAATACATTTCGCAATGATTAGTTATTCACCATCTTTTGCAAATTGGTAATGACGGATACAAGTGATTAGCGAGAGGCAAATATGAAGCACATCTGAAGACGCACTGTCACGAGATGTAAGCGGCAACTCCTCTGCAGGATAAATGTTTTTTATTCAGTCATTTGAACATTATTGGGCTATACTCTTTTAGTAAAACATACTTTATACTTTTAGTAAAACATGGTTTAGTGGAATAACTGTTCCATATGGTCTCGCATGGCAGCAGATTCCTTCAAATGCGAAGCTGACTATCAAAATACCGATGCGCTGCTTCCTGTCATAGACAGATGTCATTCTCATTGGTTTAAATGATGTTATGCCCAAAACACACCCATGACTGATTAAGAATCATAGGAACGCCTTGATGCGCCATCCACCCGATGTTTGATAACAAAAACACTCCCAATGTGGACTGGACATCTAACTAAATTTAAATAAGCTTTTAACTAGTGACCATACATTATAGACCACAATAATAGGGCCCACTGAGTGAGAAAATGGAGTCAGTGGAGTAGGGTGAATGCTCAATTTAGCGTGAGACAAGCAAGTAGGCTACTACTGTATGTACTGTGTGTGCACAAGCACATATAGCCTTTTTCACTGAACTTAGCTCTCTAGTGAAATATTTTGTTGCTTGGCAACAGGAGACGCCAAGACTAAGATTGAAACAAATTTTGTGGGTGGAGGATGGATGAACAAAAATAAAAATAAATGATAGAAAACACTTTGATATTTTTAAATTCGATTAGTTGGTCGTAGAACTGTTGTATGAAAGCGATATGGCCCTGGCCTTGTACCTACGACTGAATCACAGCCATGGAAATATCTGTTACCAACACCACTCTCACTCGTGCCATATTGCTTAATTGTAATAAACATAATCCTCAAAATCCAGGTTTGGGGAAATGGTGCCACGGGTAATTTGTCTCAGTAATGGCTTTTTCATAAAAAGGACTGACGTGCAGCACCAAGGCATACAATTACCCAGCACACCACAGCACAGAGAACTGAATGCAATCATTTGGATTTTGGATGTGCTTGCTGATTAGACATAAGGCTGATTATTCAGACAATGGTGTGATTCTGTCACTTTTAGCAGATGAGAAAATGATCCCTCTGTACCATGGGCTTGTTCTATGCTGGGCTGCATTGGTGAGAAAAAGGTACCAGTGCCAAATAGATACAAATTCAGAGTGTGATTTCTTAGCGGAGATGAGGAGAGGTGATTTAATTCATTGGTGGATTAAAGCTGGCAGGTCTGTTTTTTGAGTTGCTATGGCAGCACAGTTCCTTGGTATCCCTAATGCCAACTAGCCGGACTGACCAGAATTCAATCATGATGCACAAACACCCTGTGGACAGCCTAAGAC
This sequence comes from Alosa pseudoharengus, assembly GCF_046254945.1. Lineage (NCBI taxonomy): Eukaryota > Metazoa > Chordata > Actinopteri > Clupeiformes > Clupeidae > Alosa > Alosa pseudoharengus. The sequence continues at coordinate 30,756,793 of NW_027468680.1, forward strand.
GATGGAAAATGACAGATAATTTGCATATTCACGTGTCAGACAGGAAAAGTGTGGTGACGAGGCCTACATTCTCACATGTATTCAGCATGAGACAGATTCACTCCCTCTGTGAGTTTCAGATTGAACTCTGTCATGACTCCAACTAACTGTCTTTGTTGAAACCGAATAGAAGATCGGTTTACACAATTATTTCACTTCATCTTATAATGATTTTATGACAATTGGTCCATATCCTTAGACTCATATGAAAGCAGTCACTTTGAACAAAGACACACAAGAGTAATAACCACAGAGTCTTATATCATTTGGACTTTTAACATACAGTTGCCATTGTAAGGACACACTGAGTTTTCAGCAATACAAATCATAATCAGATTTTTTAATTCTCTAGGCTAACCTCGATTGCTCTTTCTTGTCGCGTAGAGTCTATACCATTAATCCGTGCATTACAAGAATGTGTGTTGGACTGAGACACTGGCTTTTCCCATCACCTGTCAAGGTAAGACATTTGTGACAAATTTGTCCATTTCCCATGTGTCAATATGTCGTATAACTGTTAAGGAATGGTACAGATGTTTTGGTAACAGCATGTGCATATTTAGTCTAGCTATTTCTGCAGCTATAAACTGAGTCATGCTAATTTTTTACAACTTTTTAATGCCTGCTTATCAGCAACAATTTGATTTAGTTTGTTGTTTACTAATAAAAAAAAAGTGAATGGTATAAACACTAAATCTGGATCTCTTAAGATTTTGACATCTTAAATTAATCTTGACCAAAGCATATTTTGGGGCAAATATGCATCTTATATGACCAAATAACTAAACAAATGTATACTCATAAATAATAAATTGTAAAGATAGTGTATTGTTACTTCATGAGATGACATTAGATGCAATGTGTCAGTGCTTTATAATTTTTATGAGAAGAAGCACCAAAAATGTTGAGAAGGCAGATGACCCATGATCTACAATAGCACTGTTTGTATTCTTATCTCTCTGCATTATTAGTCTGCTGTGTCATCTGACAGTTTTGTTTCAAATACCAAATTCACCAACGCATCCCATAATTTCTTTCTTATTATATTCTCTCCCTTCACACACACACACACACACACACACACACACACACACACTGCCTGTTCTACCCTCAGACACTACAAAGACAGCCAGCTGCTGAGTCATCTCTGTGCCTGAGCCAAATGTGGCCCAGACCTGGCGACTTTCGCCAGGCTCCGAGAGTCACACCACAGCCACTGTCACACCACCACGACTCAGCAATGAGCTTCCCCTCAGCTTCTGTAAATACCTTCTGTGGAAGCCCAGCACGTACGTGAAAATCCTCTATTGCCTAGAGCGTGTACCAGAGTTAGTGTGGTTTGCATGCTCTGTCAGCATTAATAAACTCCTAGCAAGAGTGCACACAAGGATCCTGTCTGTACAGCTGAACATAATCTTTCTATTCTCTCTGTCTCTTTCCCTCGCCCTCTTCCTCTCCTTCGTCTTGTGCCGTATATTCTTCAGTCCTCCACCCCCTCTTCACCTGCTTTGCACCTTTTCATGCCATACGCTTTCCCACAGTAGCAGAACAAAAGTTTGTTGGAGAAGAAAAAGAAGAAATGCTTACCTTTCTTTCGCTGTAAGATTTTTCCCTCTCTTTCTTTCTCTCTCCCTCCCTCCCTCTCCCTCTTTTCCTTTTCCTTTTTTTATTTATTTCTGAAGTTGCTGAAATACGGTGTTGGCTTCTAACCCAGTTACCTTCTATAAACTGTGCTGGATTCTTGGCAGCCATGCGAGGTTCGTCTGAGGACAATGCAGAGCTAGAAAAACACCCAGTGCCTCCCGCATACTCATTGGGCTGGCTCACCTCCAGAAGCCCAGCATTGATGGAATATCATAAAGAGAGTCACCAGAGAGCAATTTCATGATAATCATCAATGCCGGCTTCTCTCTTTGGATTCAACCATCACCACACACACACACACACACACACACACTCTATACTCTACATGCTCACTGATACACTGCTCATAAACTATTAAATGAAACGCTGTGATTCAACCCCATCTCACATCCCCACCCCCCTCCACCCACACCCCACTCTTGTCAGCAGTGAATCAAAGCAGGGTAGCTCCCGTTCAACTTGAATGAACTTCCTAGCAGCCCCTTGCTTATCTGAGCCGTGCTTAACCACTGAATCACAACACATCGACATCGTTATCTACCTTCCCATCGCGAAGATCCGATAGAGAGAGCAACACTGTTCTTGGTAGGCACATTTCTTTGTCTTTACCCTTTCTTTCTTTCTTTCTTTCTGTCTTTTTCTCTCTCCATGCTTCTCCCCCACTCTTTTCTCTCCCTCTCTTTCTTTTCTGACACATATCCCCCCCCTCTCTTGTCATTGGCTCTGCACAATCGACATAATGTTTTCTCACACTCTCCATAGAGGTGACACTCTTGTGTCAGTGAGCATAAACCGTCAGAAGAATGATCTGACATAAGAACTGGTTTGTCTGAGCAACACATCCACAGTGCATGATTTATATAGTATGTATACAGTATGTGATATATTGAATACAATGCATACAATCTTATGTTACTAATCTGAGGTGAGAGGCTGGTATTTTAAATTCATCTTTTGGGGCCCCGTGTCCCTCAAACATCTGCAGGGGGCTTAACGTCTGGAGTTCAGGATGGAGAGAGATCCAACTGCCTCGACCGCAAGGCAACAGAGAAATCTATCTCTCAAATCTGCCAGAACATTTTTGGAGATGCCCTGCTGTCTATTGGAAAAAGAAGAAATAAAATGGCCTCTAGGCAATACGCATTGCACTGAATAAACAATATCAGACTGAATTAATACCTTAAAATGTGATTTTCACAAGATGACTGACATTTTCACAAGATGGTTGAGGGACATGGAAATTATTTCTTATTTCTGTTTGTTTATAATGACAAACAAACGTGTGCAGTTTGATGTTATGTCTGAAATGCAAGAATGAGCACAGGACATTATGATTTGTTTCTGCTTGTAAAGTCTGAGGTACCTTTTCCTTGAATAAGATACTCAAGCTAGAGCAATTTTCTGTTCCTTGTGAGAAAATGTCATTCATCATTCCACAAAACCTAGTAATCAAGGAAATGTAATGAAAACAAAAGCATTAGCTGCCATATATAAATCTACATTAATGTTCACAGTGTTTTGTACTGTGAAAAGACATACTGAGGCAAAATACTTTGTGGTTAAGGAAAAAAGAAAGAATTCTAAAAAGCTTTGGAGAGTGTTTCCTACCAAGGATGAAATGAATAATACACAAATGTGGAGCAGAGGGCTGCAGCTGTGATCTTTGGCAGTTTGCGATGAACATTCATTAAGATCTCCTCCTAATTGTCCAGGAACTTCAGAAATGCCTCTCTTTCAATATTCAACCGATAAATTGTTTATGGTAGCACCAACATGAATTGCACTGAAAAAAACTACATATGTGATGCTTGATGATATTAAGCTTCAGCCCCAATGATGGAAAGTTAAGGTCATTTAGTTTATTCACATTGGCATAATTATGCCTATTATATAATACTTTTGTTTTCTCAGGATTTACTTGGGAATCCAGCTGACAATAAAAGTTGATTCAGACTAAGAGTTTATGGAGCCATAATCAAAGTTTGAAGATATTTCTTGTACGATGACTTCTCTTCATGGCAAGCTACATGTTAATCTATTTCTTTTCATTTTTGGAAAAATGGTTCATCTCATAATCTGGTTGAAAAGAAAGGGGCTTATGCTATAAGATATGCTTATGTTCTTAAACTACGATGGTTTCGGGAAACAGTCGGCAAATCTTAAGACGTTCGTAAGAGGGACTTTACGACGATCTTGCTCTTGGTTTCGGGAAACTGGGCCCACGCTAAAATCTGATTCATCACAGGTAAACACAATAAAGAATGGGAACGTAAATTACGCTCTTAGCCGGTAACGAGAACTCTGGAGCACTATTAGATCTACGAGTGTTTTCACGACGCTCTTAAGCTACGATGGTTTCGGGAAACAGTCGGCAAGTCGGCTGGGCCAGTGCAGGGCCCAGTTCCCCGATAACAACAGAGACACGCTCTTACGAGGGTTTTCTACGATTCATCTTACGATCGTTCGTTTGGTTTTTCCGACTGTTTCCCGAACATGCTCGTAGCGTGAACGCGCGTGCACTCCTCTTAAGATGCTCTTAAGGGGAGCTGTCCACGTTAATAGTTCTGAAATATCCTCTGATTTGACGGTGATGTCAGGTGACTGCACGTCACAGCTATAGGCCCAGGGCCCAGTTTCCCGATAACGACGGAGACACGCTCTTACGAGGGTTTTCTACGATTCATCTTACGATCGTTCGTTTGGTTTTTCCGACTGTTTCCCGAACATGCTCGTAGCGTGAACGCGCGTGCACTGCTCTTAAGATGCTCTTAAGGGGAGCTGTCCACGTTAATAGTTCTGAAATATCCTCTGATTTGACGGTGATGTCAGGTGACTGCACGTCACAGCTATAGGCCCAGGGCCCAGTTTCCCGATAACGACGGAGACACGCTCTTACGAGGGTTTTCTACGATTCATCTTACGATCGTTCGTTTGGTTTTTCCGACTGTTTCCCGAACATGCTCGTAGCGTGAACGCGCGTGCACTGCTCTTAAGATGCTCTTAAGGGGAGCTGTCCACGTTAATAGTTCTGAAATATCCTCTGATTTGACGGTGATGTCAGGTGACTGCACGTCACAGCTATAGGCCTACCATTTAAACTTCGGATCTACACATTAATTCACATCAATACGAAAATAGAAACACTTTGACATCTGCATGTAAGCATCCCTAGGTTATATACCACACAGAGACATAAATAATTGTAATTATTTTAAAAATTGGATTGTTGCACCATGCAATAATTTTTCGCGGTGTCAAGAACACGTTTGAAGATAAGAAAGAAGTCGAGTAAGAAAGAGAGGAAATATGTAGGCTTAGATTTTGATGCAGTAGGCTACAGACTAAACCACATGTTGCTTTCTCTGCTTTTTACCTCATAGGCCTAATTAAATATAGCCTTCACTTAGCAAAGATAATGTCAAACTATTATGGCAACGTCTCGTCTAATAACTTGATTGCATTTTGTCCGCTTTTCATCACATTATTATGACCATTAAATATAGGCTATTTTGCACGCTAAAATCTGATTCATCACAGGTAAACACAATAAAGAATGGGAACGTAAATTGGATTATGTATTCTAAGTTGTAATTCATCTGTATGTCCTGTTGGTGACCTCAGTGAGAAGTACTGTTAAGACGCTCTTAGCCGGTAACGAGTACTCTGGAGCACTCGTAGATCTACGAGTGTTTTCACGACGCTCTTAAGCTACGATGGTTTCGGGAAACAGTCGGCAAATCTTAAGACGTTCGTAAGAGGGACTTTACGACGCTCTTAGGCTTAAGATGCTTTCGGGGAACTGGGCCCAGGGGCGTAGCACCAAATTCTGGGCCCTATGCACAAGTGGTGGCCATGGGCCCCCCCCAACCAACCAACCAACCACCGGCTGTAAGCATGAAGCATGAGGTTCACAACTAACTATCTAATCACACATTGAATTAATCTAACAACTCTTATATGTACTGTATAACAGAAAATAATCTTATTACCCAAGACTTCACTGAATATCTGTTTTATTTGAAGAATGTTTAAAAGCTAGAACATGAAATGAATGAAAACACTTGGCTGAGAGAACAGCTATCTATACAAATTGAACACTTTTGGCTGAGAGAACAGCTATCTATAGCTAACTGAGTGTGATGCGTTTCACAAGTTAGCTTACTAATTTGACAGCCTTTCCTCATGAACCTATATAACATTGAGCCTACTAAGTTAAGCTATTAGCTCATAATAATTTTCGAATTAGTAGGCTATTGAAATGTTGTGGTAGGCTATAAATCAGGCATTATGTTATTTCTAATTTTGTGTTAATGCTGTTTTAGCGCTGATAATCGCGGATTCGCGGTGGTATTGAAGTGTTTTGTAACCTTCAGGAGTTGCTTTCACATTGTGCTCACCTTTCTTGGGAAAGAAGGCTGTTAACATTTGTTTTCCCTCATTTCTTTTTTTCTCCCTTTCTTGCCTCTCTTTTCTTTTCTGGGAACCGGATTTAGCTTTCTTAGACTTAGACATCTTCACACCGTGACCGTCTGCATTGCCGCTTCGGCAGAATGAATGTTACTTCAAAAATGCGCCTAGCAGGGGAAGGTGGACTGAACCATTTCGTGCAAGGGAGAGGGTGCCTGCCCTCAAACAATGTTGGCATGGACACAATTTAATACATCAATCAACTGATGCATTTACCCGAAATATTTGCATCTATATTAGTTAATAATATTTATTAAGATCTTTAAATTAAGGAAATTATTTATTATTAAGGAAAATAAAATTCAACTCCTTAGGGGCCCTCCCCCCACTTGGGGCCCGGGTAATTTATTCCCACTTGTCCCCCCACTACGACGCCCTTAAAGGCCTACCATTTAAACTTCGGATCTACACAATAATTCACATCAATACGAAAATAGAAACACTTTGACATCTGCATGTAAGCAAGTAGGTTATATACCACACAGAGACATACATAATTGTAATTATTTTAAGATTAGATTGTTGCGCCATGCAATAATTTTTCGCGGTGTCACTTAAGAACACGTTTGAAGATAAGAAAGAAGTCGAGTAAGAAAGAGAGAAAATGTGTAGGCTTAGATTTTGATGCAGTAGGCTACAGACTAAACCACATGTTGCTGTCTCTGCTTTTTACCTCATAGGCCTAATAAAATATTCACTTAGCAAAGATAATGTCAAACTATTCTGGCAACGTCTCGTTTCATAACTTGATTGCATTTTTGTCCGCTTTTCATCACATTATTATGACCATTTAAATGTAGATGTAAATTTTGCACGCTAAAATCTGATTCATCACAGGTAAACACAATAAAGAATGGGAACGTAAATTGGATTATGTATTCTAAGTTGTAATTCCTCTGTATGTCCTGTTGGTGACCTCAGTGAGAAGTACTGTTAAGACGCTCTTAGCCGGTAACGAGTACTCTGGAGCACTCGTAGATCTACGAGTTTTTTCACGACGCTCTTAAGCTACGATGGTTTCGGGGAAGTGGGCCCTGTACTATGAAAGCCCATGCAAATGAGCTCGTCCTCCGTCACAGTAGAGTACACAGTATCAAACTGCAAAAATAAAGTGTTTTAAAATGCCCAAAATGCACAAATATGAATATGAGGTTAATTGGATGGCTTAATACAATATCACAAAATACTTAAAGTGAACATTGCTTTATTTCATACATTAACAACAGCCTTTCAAAATCTGTCCTCAATTCATGTCAACTCCGTCAGATATAAGTCAAAATAAATCAGGCATATTTTGGTCAGCTTTTACCCTGAGGACCCCCTTTGACTTCTTTCTGTTGATGGATGCAGCAGTCCAACACATGGGGCCCTATCATGACATTCTAAAGTGCATCGTCACTCGTCAAAAGTCTATTCAAATTTAGTAGGATGTCCAGTTCACATTGGGAGGGGTTTTGTTATCAAACGTGGAGCGCATGGCGCAACAAGGTGTTAATGGGTTTTTTAATCAGTCATATGGGTGTGTTTGGGGCGTAACATAATTTAAACCAATGAGACATCCGTCATTCCCTTTAACGGCGCAAAGCGCGATATGTCAAATAAATGCATCGGTATTTTGGCATTCAACGGCGCATCTGAAGGAGGCTGCTTGCGAGACCGTATGGAATAGTCATTCTTAAACCTTGCTTTACTAAAACCTAGCATAGCCTTCACGCATTTGCACTTGTCTATTATTTGAACTCATTGGCAAAGTGAAACTAACTTCACCAAGGTGTCAGTCAACGATGCAGTTACTTTCACTATCAGACAATGGGTTACCATCGAAAACATAGGCTGGAAAAAGCAACACTTACCCTAATATTGCTCAAATGACTGAATAAAACAACATTTATCCTGCAGAGGAGTTGCTTATATCTCGTGACAGTGCGTCTTCAGCTGTGCTCCATACCTGTCTCTCGCCTCTCCCCTAATCACTTTTAACCGTCATTACCAATTTGTAAATGATGGTGAATAACTACTCATCATGAGATGTACAGTATTTCGTAATATCTTTATTCTAATTATGTTTCCCATTGTAATTGTGCAATTTGTAATGCTTTGCATGGACGTGTGCTGGTGTGCGTTCATGAATGATAGAAGGATGGTGCGTGCACCTGCCAATATGACTGTTGACATGCGCTCTTAAAATAGCATATGAACAACTCACCATTGACTTCTGACCAGGTTTAGGTGGTGTACGATAGCAAAATACCGAATTAAACTTTGCGCGGGTGGAAAACGAGTTTTACGCCATGCGCTGGTGTGCAAAATACAGCCCCTAAAAATATTCAAAATCCTTGTGGTCACAGCTTTTATGTGTCAACACTGTCTCCAAAGAAGGGATGAATTCAATCAAGAAGTTTGAAATAAAAGTTGGTATTTTGGTTTAGTTTAGTGACAGCTGGCAACTGAGGAAAATCAAAATGGCTACCATCTACTACACATGATTAAGTTAAAAACATGTCGTTTTGTCAACTCCGTCAGATGTCAGCTTTATTTAATGAGGTTTTATCTTGGTTTTACTGACTTTTTAGGCATTGTCAGACCTATTTATCACAACAATTATTATTTTGTGCATATCTGTCTGTATTGTATTGTGTTGTGTCTATTGTCGTGTGGTATGTGATCCTGTCTGCAATCCAAATGCCTATTTGGGACAAAGAAATAAATTGAACTTGAACTCTGTTGACATGTAAGCTGACGGAGTGGAAAAGTGCTCCCAAATACTCATTCAGTGATGTATAACAAGTACTGTACATAACATGATAATGTGATTTAAGTATGCATGCTGATTGACTTAAAATATCTTAATATACCCAAATGCCAGATAATAACTTTGATAAAAAGTATTTTTTTTTATCTGTACTCTAGGCAGACATGGCTAGACAAAAACTGTCAGTGGAGGAGCAAAGAAACAGAGTACCAGAGAAAAAGGAGATAAAGACTTAACAGTGACCCAGAAAGTACAAGGGACCAGTTAGAAAAGGAGAGACAGAGATGGAAGGACAGGATCCAAAACAAAAAAGTAAAACAAGTAGGAGAATTGGAAGGAGGAATGTCTGTTTCTGTCCAGTGAAAGATTCTGAAACTGACAGGGACAGCTTGTCCCCTCGAAGCAAGCCAGACCAGGGAGCTCTATGCCATAGCCCCTGATCTTATGGACTTCATAGAGCGTAGGCATGTTCAACACCCCTTGTCCAATGCCCAAGTCCCGCAGGTTAGACAAACTATTATATATAAGTATCTACTGTAATACTTGGCTCTACACCGAAGGCAGTAATGACAGATAAAACTCTCTATATATATTTACTTGCTGAGAGAAATTGAAGCAAATCATAAAACTTACCTGCCTGAGGCCCTGTAGAAACTCTTTGTTTGAAGTTTGATACTCTCTCCCTTTGCCATGTCAAAACTAGGTAAATATCTTTAATCAGTTTGATTCTCGATTAGTATGTCAACACGTCAGTTGTGTGTAAACACCGTAAGATGGAGGTTTTTCATTTTTATAAAAAAATGTATGTTTCTTTTGATCAACTGAGTGTGTTCATACATTAAAACACCAACTTATCTACATGCATCAGTGTCTTGTGTGAACAAAACCCCTGATTGTATATATTAAAAATGAAAAAAAAAAGAAAATAGTAAACTAATTTAAGGTAATTTCAAATGGCTTATTCCAAAACAATGTAAAATTATATTAAAAGTGTATGCAATGCAATTTATCACTAAACCTGGTTAAGGCACAACATTTCTACACACTTAAAGACTTTACAGTGTTGTTGAATTGATCAAACACATGTGTCAGACGCAGTTGACAAATGACAAGTTACTAAGTCAGTAAATGTCAATTGTTATAAAAAGTGGTTAAATAAAAAAACCTTTTCCTTTCCAAGCATGATAGATGAGACCTATGTTAATGAAGATATCCAATTTTTTGTTTGTCACTTTTCAAAAGTACTTTTGTCCCTTATCTCAAGAATCAGTGATATTATTTTTATGATAAACAGAAAATATGTTCAAATCATACAGGTTCTATAGAATAAAATGATGCTTGTTATGAATCATTTAAAATTATTTTAAACCAAAGTAATGGACTCGGACACAGAAATCTGCATGTCATGTCACTGACCCATATACAGAATTAATAGCCACCCCACCAGCCTATCAGAAAAGAGTATTTCCTGTCTCCGGGGGATAAAACAGAAATAACTTGAGGAGTTAGAATGCAGAGTCCATTTAGAATACTGCATCTGTTGACGAAATTGGGCCAGTAGTTTTTGTGTAAAACTACCTACACACAGATACATAAACCACACTAAATAACTTACCCTTGCCTTGCCTAGCTGAGATAATTAGGCATACAACTAACAAAATCACACAGCTTCCTTTGCTGAAACATAAAAATACATAATGCAAAATGATCAGCTTGCCAAAGAGGGAAACCCAGGTTTGACACCAGTCTTTGCTCTGCCATACAGATGGAAACATTGGAGAGCACTGCTTCCATTGTCATCAGGCATCACATCAAGCAAGCAGAATGAGCAAAATGTCACTGTCCACTTTTATAAGTATATGTAACATTTTCACATAACATTTCACATTTTTACTTGGAGATACCATTCCTCACTGCACATCCACTTTCATTCCCTTTTGCTGCTTTGAGAGGGTACAGGGAATCATGCTGCTGAAAGGTGGGATGAATGGCTGCTAGCTTTGTCTTTACTCTCTTTTGGTGATTGGCTAGAAGGAGTCCCTTGCACTAGCTGGTCTGCCAAATGACCCACACACACTGCAATCAAATCCAAGCCTTTTATACATTTGATGATACATTGATACTGGGTAAAGAATAAAGAACAACATAGACAGATAGTCTTAGTAGTGCAATGGTATTATTGCAAACACCCCCATCCTACCTGTGTTTATTCTCTCCAGCCTGTTGTACATGATAAGCACATCTTACTGTGGCCATTATAAAGCATCTAGTTCTGGCTAGTCTGGCATAACACAAATATGCCTGTGTTTTTGAATTGTCTTGGTACAGCAAATCTCAAAGAAGAATTTGTGAATGCCTATGGATCAGCATAGCTAGTGAAACTGCATGATGTGACTATACAGCACTGTGCAAGTCAGAGAACGTTCCTTCTTCAGAGTCTAACAACATTCGTTCTTTGGCACTGGAACAGATCCTCACCCACTTCATCTAGTGAAACATGTAGTGTTGCTGGTCCACTGAGAGCATAACTGATACATATTCTGTTGGAACCTTAAGCCAGCTTTAACTGTCACTTGAGATTCCCAAGATAAATGCTTCAGTGTGTGGAATATTCTGAATACACGCATATCCTAAAGAGTATTATGACAAGCAGTATTATTAATGTGCTATTATTTGGGACAATGGACCTATTTGAATTGCCAGAGGACCATTCAAATAGACACTAAGGCGTTTTTATGTAACGCAAAGGCTATACAATGCTTACGAACAAGCTGACTTATTTTTCAAAACAAATGTTCTCTGTTTAAAAATATCTGTGTCCTGTGGTTCTCAATCGATTTGACAGTTTTTACTTTTTTTTTTTGTCATAGCTTGTTAGTCAGAATATCAATAACTTCACTTCAACTTTATTGCCAACTGTTCAAGCCCTTTGGATTTTATAGCCCTGCCACATGTTTAACAAATGAACAATTGATCAGGATATTAACACTCAGCTCCTTTAGTCAAAACATCTAAATCACAAAGGTAAGTATGTTCAATTAAGAGATACGTTTAACCAGTGAATTATGGGCCTACTTGGAAAACAACCATGACACTATATAATTAAAAACTGAAAATCCCATTTAGGAACACTAATTGTCTAGTGTATGTTGTTTCCAATGTTCTTTTTATCTTCTGGTCAGCTCTTAACAAAGCTTGTAAACTTAACTCCAGTACATGTCCCTCATCATTTACTGTCCTCAAAGCCAGATGAATATATCACGCCTGTGTGTCATAGCTCAGTCAAAAATGGCAAAATTCTGACGCTCAAACCACAGTAGTGCTAACAATGCTATTAATGACACCATGCAGCATGTTGAGGCATCTATGGAACTACATCATACATAGTTGTGGCTGAACGAACAAATGAACTTTAATGCAAATCATGCAGCATAGCGACAGTCAAAGCTCCCCATGATTGTTGCAAAATGTTATGGATTCTTTCTTTGCCCATGCTACAGCTTTCCACCCACTTTCATGACAATCTGGCTGGTAGTTTTGTGTCGTCTTCAGGGGTAACACTGCATTTGAACACTGAGCCGAAATGTCAAGGTCATTACATACTGTACCTACATAAACTTAGTCGCCGACCCCTGATTTAGGTGATGTTGATAAGATCATTCAGCCCAGTTGGCTGAAGCCTACTTACACTTAAAGGGATTAAATATTTTGGCAGATTCTTTAAAATTATATCTGGTAAAAAATGTCTCTTTTGAAAATAGAGGTGCCAACCCCAGGCCTAAAAGGTCAATCTTGTCAAGCTAATCCAATTAAAACTTTGACAACAGCAAATATCCATGAATTACATGAATAACTGTTCTCAAACTGTCATTCCAACCACCAAACTTTTAAACCATGTTTACAATCTTTGGAACTATCCTTTCTTGAAACCAAATTCTTGACAGTTTCAAGGAAAGATATTTCAATTCTTGAAACAGTTCTATGACCAAAATTGCTATGGAACTTAATCAATGACCCTTTCTAGAACCAAAGCCCAGAACAGAAGCGTGCAGAAAGGGTGCTAGGGACTTGCCATGCTTGCTGCATCAGGCTGGGGCTCCGTCTGTGACTGCGCCTGCGTCGCTGCCAATACCCAGCAAGTGTCAAACGAGGACAGATGGCCTTGGGAGACTTGTGCTATTCACTGTTGATTCACTGCTGCAAAATTGCTTATCCTCCCAACACCCCACTCCCTCTCAATCCCCCTTCCTCTCCTCCCCATTTCTCAGAGCACTTGCCATAATAAAATACTCTGCATTCTTTCATCTTATGTGTGTCTGAATAGGTTTGGTCGGTAATTGCTGAAAATGAATACTGTTTGAGTGATGTGTGTCAGTGTGTGTGTGTTTGTGTTTGTGAGTAAGGGAGAGAAAGAGAGAAAGAAAGAGGAGGGGTAGGGAAAGAGCGACAGTGTGTGTGTAAAAGATTGTTTGAGGTTACACCGTGACAAAACCAGACACCGTGAATAAGCCTTGTCTGTATTTTGGCGTGAGTGCATGTTCAGTGAAGTTTTGATTCAACCGCTTTGGATGTGATCTGTGAGATTGATGAGCGACGAGTTAATTGTCCGAGGGAAACCAGTTTTTGGATGGATGGAGGGGCGGAAGGAGGGACGGACAGACTGACGCTTGTTTGTTTGCTCACACTGGTGCACATGCCCGACGTCTTGTCGCACAAATGCTGGTGTCTTATTGGATGTGGTTTCCAGCCCGTGAGCTTCAGAGAAGGGGTCATTCAAGGGAAGGGAATAAATACCATGCGGCGGTGACCTGGCACAGGGAGTTGAAACGTCTTCCTGGATTTGTAGGTGAGGCTGGGCACTGGGCCTCAGTGTCACGGAACAGCATCCCCCTCCTGATGGGGCTTGTGTCACAGATGGTGGAGTGTTCCCTTCAGGCTCAGAGATGACAGGCCGGCGTGGAGCTTCTTCTGTGCCACTCGACTCGTAAACACACACTCAGACAGGCAGCAAGCAACTACATGCCAGTCAGGCTTCACGAAAAGAAATTTCAAATGGACCCACACATGTCCACATCTAGACAAAAGAATTTAAACTCCAATGTCAAGTTATGAGATTGGGCGTATATTTTACAATATATATATTTTTTTAATGAAACAAACAAATTTACTTGCATTACATTTTCTTTATTGCACATTAAATTTGTCAGACAAACAGACATCACACAGAGTATTAATTCATCAAACAGCTCTGGGCCTCATCTGTCCTCACATTTTTCCCAATTAAACAAAATTAGAGACTTTTCACTGGTACCATAATTATATTCCAACATAATATGACATCAGAATGTTTTGAATGTCAAGTCATCTATGAATTGTTTTGCCATGCCTATGTTTGCTGACAGACCTGTTGATTTGGAAGAAAAACACATCAATGAACACTTTGACTAAACTGAGAAAAAGTCATGGCATCACTAATTGAGATCTCACGTGTGCAAGACTGTTAAAGGAACAAGCTAGGGCTGAGAAACTAAATGGTTCTCAGAAGGGTGAAACTCATTTTAATTTAATCACTGGCTAACTCAATCATTTCAAACAGCATAGACTTTGTAACCATTTGCAAACACTTGGCTAAACTGAAAGTACTACTTAGTCTGGGCAACAATATTATCATACAGCATTAACATTGCTAATTTCTCAGCATTGCTCTTAAGTATGGGACTTAAATATATATACTGTCTATATTTTTTACCTAGGGTGTGCTGTGTTTTTTGGTCACTTTTTTGACAAAGCTGCCATAAGGTTACACAGCATAAAACATCATACTGCATTGACAAGAGGTTTTGACATATACATGGTTCACATTTTGGATACTCTCATTAATTAGAGCTTGTCTCATAGAGTTATGGTTATGGTTATGGTATTTAGCTAGTATTTTGTCCAAAGCGACATACAAATAACAACAATAATACAATAGTTAAATTGAACAGTAAACAATTTAAAAAGTTGGTAAGACTACACCGAGATACATTACACTAGAGTCTGTCCCATAACTACTTCACACCAAAATAAATTATCTTCGACACAACTGATGAGGAAAGATAGTGCAACAGCCATTTGAATTTTAATCAGGGGCAATTCCTGACAAAATAGCAGCTTCCCTTTGGCAGGCTTTCAGGGTGTGTCATCCTCCCACGCACCCAGCCACTCACCCATACATACATATACACACACCCCAGTCTCCGCTGCTTGTCACCGCGCCTGACGTTTATGGGAGCCTCTGGCACATGCTTCCTTACACTCCTCTTTGGCAGAAATGAAAGCGCTGCCTCTGTGCTACAGGATTGCAACACAACTGCCTTGCTTTCATCTATGGGTGGCTATTAATGCAAGCACGTCGGGTTTTAATATGAGAAACACGAAGCCTGTGCTGTGCCACTGTCTGTCCGTCACGTGTGTGTGTGTGTGTGTGTGTGTGTGTGTGTGTGTGTGTGTGTGTGTGTGTGTATTTCTGCTGGTGCTCCCAGCTGATCTCTCTAGTCTCCAGGCAGAGGAGAGAGGGGAAGAGGTTGGGGTGGGGAGTGAGTCAGAGAGAGAGATGAGGAATGAGAGGCAGAGGAAGACTGAAAGGAAGAGGAAGGGAGCTAAGCAGGAGTAAAAAGAAGAGGACAATTAACATCAGATGAGACTGAAAGAGAGCAGACTGAGAGAGAGAGAGCGAGAGAGCAGAGGAGGAAAAGAGGCAAAGGAGAGGGACAGTGGCGCTGCATCTGCCCCTTTTTGAGGTCATGTCATGCAGTCTATTTTGAGACTGTATTCTGTGAGCATGGCCATAGAATTTAAAGGAGAAAACCCACTCCTGTTTCATCCACTGAGGCAGCTCTCCATTGGGCTTTCACCCCCTCGAGACCCAGGGGCATAAAAAACATTCACATGACCACAGAGAGTTTGAAAAACTGCCGAAGCACACTTTTCATGTGATTCACCCTTGACAGGCTCCTGATCAGGCTAGCACAACCCAGACAATTGACCACAGCATGTGGCATTGCTTAACACACTTCTCTGTTAAACAGGTTAAACACGTTAGTGGTACTCTGAATTGTGTGCTAAATTAAGCTCATTGATTAAAAGAGCTAGCTAGAATTTAACTCTACAGGGATCAACTGATTTAAGTGCCAATTGGCATACGAGGAACTACATTCAAAGAACTACTACAGGTATAGCTGAAAGCTTTACTGGAAGGTTTGATTGGGCATATTGATTCATCTATTACAAAAGCATCCCTCACAACCAGGTACCAGAAGTAGGTTAGAGGAACTTTCACAGATCAAGTGTCATTAAGTCCACTGGAGTTCATGCCAACATCCTTAAACATGTCTTATGTAAACATTCCAGGAATGCTACGCTCACAGCACCCAACTGCATTGCCTCCTGAGCATAAAAATGAATGTTAAAGTTATTACTTTCTTTCACCAATGCTTCAAATATTGCATTTCTTATAAAGAGATACAGATGCTTTTCGGTGGAAGTGAGGACTGAAACTGGCCATTGGCCATATCAGGGTAATAAGAGGCAATGAACTTGTTTTAGTTGCTCATACATATGTGAGTATGTGGCACTGTTGATTGTATGCATATTGCACTTCTCAAAAAAAAAAAAAAAATACTTCACACACAGTCCCAGCAACTCTGCTTATATCTGCACTTGCATCATATTTCACAGAAAGCATGTACATAAAATGAGAATAAAAATGGTACAAATGTTTTGATATTGGAAAAAAAGTTAAAAACAAGATCACTGTCTCACCATCCTGAGTCAACCAAGTCAAACTATTATTTAGATTTCACAATCTTTTGGGAAACAACCTCAAAAGCAGACAAACCGGATCACGCAGGTGTTTGGTATCGAATCAGCATGCAATTCTTCTTTTAAAAACAAGACTTTTTTTCTTCCTTCTCTGCATTTGATATTCTGCTCCTGGTATTTTTTACACCACCTACGCAGCTGTGAACCCTTTTTGTCTCTAATCATCTCTTTTGTGAGCTGAGGTTCTCACTCAATTTGCATTTCCAAATTTACTTCCAGCTCAGAGGGGGTGAGACTTTCCGAAAGAGAAAAGTTTGAAGCTAATTGAGGTATGAGTTCAGCTGAGGATAATGATGCAAATCAATTCACTGTCTGAAGACTTCCTCAAAATCTCCTTTTACATTTGTGAAATAGTCCAAAGTGATACACCCATGAATATATTTTCATTACTATATATGTACAAATGTACTTAAGTGTCTTGTTCTATGTATACTATATCTATAATTACTGCTGTTTCAGGACTTTTACTGAATATTAGTAAGCAAACATTAATGGATTCATTCATAATAATCTGTGTGTTTCAGATTGGTATTGTATTGTTAAAACTCTAAACCTCCTTGTCCTAAGTTTAGGTCAGGAATGGGATGAGAATGAGGTGCATCTAGTTGGATTTATTTCAAAGTTAGCTATTTCTTAAATGAATCCATGCTATCTACCTCCAGCATCACTAAGGTATGCATCAAACTACACATATTCTTCTGGCCTTTTAACATATCTTGGTTCATTCAAGTTGTTCTCGACCCCTCCTTCTCAAGAACACTGAGTCCTATGCGGTTGTTGTTATTTGTGTTCCTTGAGGAAATGCAAAATATGTCCTGATAAATCAGGGCCAAACAACTGTCACGAAATATTCATGATGCTCCTTTAACTCTTTACAATGTCAATAAAAGCCTAAATTCCTGCCACTTATTGGTTTGGCAGAATGCAGTGATATCTAGCTATATCTGTGGTCTCTCTCTCTCTTAATATCTACTCTTTCTCTTTCCCTGACTCACCAGCGTAGTCACTGATTCCTGTATGCTCTCAATAAAGAAACACAACGTTATCAGAGTTCATCACCTCATGAGCGGAACAGTGGTAAGAACATAACTGAGTGTTGCATGTGCCTGTGTGGTTTGGTGACGTAACCCCTAGTCTTTTCATCTCTCTTGCATATTGTCATGCTCCGTTGCCATGGGAGACAAAGCTCTCCATCTCAGCTGGAGGATCGGGGGAACTCTTCATTAAAAGGAAAGCCACGCCGAAGTATCGCGCTCTGTTTATGAAACCATGACAAGCCTGATTATTTGTGCGAGTGAGCATGCTTGCGAGTGATAGAGTGATCAAAAGAGAATATCTGGGGGGCAAAGATATGTACAGAGAGTGAGAGTGTAGAACAGTGTCAGTGTGTGTATGACTGAGCTTGTTTCCGTGCTGCGTCTCTGTCTGTTGCTCTCTCTCTTTTGCCCCTTCAGGAGCTGTCACCGAGCTCTCTCACTCTCTCCCCCTCCATCTCTCTCTCTCTCTCTCTCATGTTGGAGAGAGAGTGGGGGGGGGGAGAGATGATTGAGAGAAGAGAGAGAGAAAGAGAGAGGATGACAGGGAGGGATAGAGAGGAGGTGTGTGTGAGAGAGAGGATGAGAGTAAGAGAGGGATAGAGAGAGAGGAAGGGAGGGAGAAATGAAGGGGTAGGAGCAGATGCAGGAGAGCTTGCACTGTGCCGTGCCGTGCTGTGCGGCGAGCAGAAGGCTCCCATGAATACTCATCCTTCTGATCCAGAGTTCAAGCGAGGCCACAGCAGCAAGCTGGAGAGTCACAGCCTTCTGGGATAAACAGTTCTAGATCTCCTCCGCACTCGTCATTATCTGACCCCTTTTTTCCCCTCACTGGTTTAGCTTTGAGTATTATCAGTAGATATGACTGATATCATTGTTTTTTTCTCTCCTGACAATGCTTATATATATTTTAAAAATCATCATGATGAAATATGGCATGATGTGACTGAAACGACATACTAGACTCGCTGTTGACATGCAATCAAAATCTGCTACAGTAGCTTACCCCTCTGTGATCTGACAGGAAGAAAATAACATGAAAATAACACATGAAAAAAAGCTAATTTGGTGCAAAGTTAAGTGTGGACACATGAGCTGGACTGATGTATAGTGCAGTGTATACCCCATTAGGTCCTTCCGAAATTTGAATCTTTTTTTTTTCTTAATTTTAATTTTCATTAAGGCTTGTAGCTTAATTAGCACTAGACATAAGCAAACAAACAAATTATACAAATTCCACATACAAATTGTAGACCATTACAATACACACATCCGATGCTGGTTATATGTGTCAACTGAATTCAGTGGGCCAACGACAAGCCTGATTTATCAGACATACTGTAAGCTCTAAGTAGCCAGACATGTGGCAAAAGGAAACAAGCACAACTCATGGACTGCAGTGACATTAACTGGTGTCATACATAATAATTGATTTCTGTAGGAGGCCTCTGGTCCCCACCCCAGGATGGCTCTATTCCATCTAATCTTGTCCAACCTACATTGTAACTTTGTCTAGAATAGTTCAGTCCCTGCCCAAGGGCCCCTTATACATTACCACTGACAGAAGGTTTATGTTAAGAAATGTTCCACATGTTTAGAAAAAAAAAAACTTTTTTTCAGACACGAGGTCTCCAATTTACAATTTCTGTCATCTTAAAGATGAGCTATCCAAGTAATTTAGCAATAATTAGCCTCAGAATAACTGCACATATGACACATACTGTAGGAGTTTTGTTTAAACCCAATTTTTCATATTGTATTGCCTGTCAGACTTCAGATGAAACATATGTGTAATGTTATGTAATTGTGCACATTTTCCACATTTAAATATAATGGATTGAAATAATAAATGTGACAGGGTGGTACATTTCATGATAAAATGGCTCTAGTTCTCCAATAATGGCCAAGTTATTGACTTAACATACTTGCTTTCAATTACAAATGTCATTCTCCCTATGACGTTAATTTCTGCCATATTAAATTTTCCGCCATATTGGATTTGATCAAAAACACTTTAACGTTTTCACAGGTCACAAATGGTCTCCAATCATCACCTTCAGGGCCTGTTTAGACGAAAATAATGCAACCGGTGATGTTTTTCTGCATTTGACCCTGTCATTTAGACGCAAACGGAGGTTTTATCCCCCCGCAAACGGAGTTTTTAAAAACTCCGGGCTGATCGTTTTTTTTGGGAAAACTCTGTTTGTTCATTTGCATCTAAACAGGTACAAACGGAGATTTATGTCACGAAGCGGAGATTTTTAGTCAGTTCAAAAGAGAAAGAGGAAGTGATTCATTGCTGTTGATATTTTCGGGATTCTGATTGGCTAACATGGGCTTGAGCTTCTCGTTACACTGCCATGTACAGGTTTGGCATGCTCTTGAAGGCATATACCTAGGTTAGTGTTAAGAAAAAGGTGTGCACGATGTTATTTTTGAAAATGGAGAGGGTGAAATGTCCGTTTATGAAAATAGCCGGCCACGTGTAAACGTAGCATCAGACCATGCCTGACCCATGTATTACTTTCTAGAGCCATTAACAAAAGCATTCACCTTTGACAGCCAATCAAAATCGCCAAACAGGAACTGAACTTATTTCTCAGCAAAGCTTTCATGTATCAAAACTTGGTACATTGATTCATAACCCTATTAGGAGGACGCTCAACAAAATGTGGTGACCTTTGACCTGTAGGGGGTGCTGCAATTAGTAAAAATGCATTTTGGCTTGTTACTTTTAAATATGTTTCAAATTAAAACTTACCAATGGTGTCTGTCAATACTGTGGGAGTTAAGGCCAACACATGCCAACTTGTGATGTCAACGTCATCGATCCGGCCACCATATTGGATTTTGTCAGAAAGGCAAAAACATTTTCACAGGGCACAGATTTTATCCGTTCCATCACGAAACTTGCCACAGATGATCTTCGGCCCATGCCTTGCATACACATTACTTTCTGGAGCCATTTTCAAAAGCGTTCGCCTGTCACAGCCAAATTAAATAAGCTCATATCTCAGCAACTCTTTTATGTATCAAAACCAACCTTAGTACATGAACTTTGGATCCCATTAGGAGGTCGCTCAAGAAATGTGATACCCTTTGACGCCTCAATTAGCAAAAATGCATTTAGGCTTTTAACTGTTGATGTGCTTGGAATTAAAACATACTAGTGCTGTCTGTTAATACTGTTGGAGGTCCTTAGGCAGACACATGCCAACTTGGGACGTCAGCATAATCGATCCAACTGCCATCTTGGATTTTGTCGGAAACGCAACAATATTTTCACAGGTCACAAATTTCGTCCGATCATCACCAAATTTGACACACATGATCTTCAGATCATGGCTCACAGTTGCATTACTTTTTGGAGCCATTTTCAAAATTGTTTGCCTGTCACAGCTAAACTAAATCAGCAGCTAAACAGGAAGTGACCCAATATTTCAGTCAGTCTTTGGTTGTTTGACATGAAACTTGCTATGAGTGCTTGCAGCTATATGTCTGATGTAATAGCATCCAGTTGCCATGACGACTTTAGCCGACTGCTTGGCCCCCTTGTTGCCTGCAGCTATATTGTTAATAAGAACCCTTGAATTATTAGCTTTAGGCTTTAGAAACATACTTTGGCACTAGTTTGCTGGCGCGCCTGCAGGTGTACACCCGTACGCACTGTGTGTACCATCAGGCTACTCAACAACGAGAGAAAATTTCCCTTGTGTGTGTGTGTGTGTATTCACACCAAATTGGCCTACCATACATTCCCAACTATGCACAGTATCCCATTAGCTGCATGCCATCTGGGACTCAAGTGCTAAATACCAGAATTATCCTTTAATTCATCATTATTATAAGTATGTTTTCAACATTACTTAATCATTTGCAGTGTCCTGCCGGCGGGACGGTTACCCCCCTCCCCCCAACATTCTAAATCAATTGTATGCACCATATTGCTATGTAGCATAGTAATGTTATACACCATTTCAAAGCTTTGACTCTTGGGAATCCAAAAATGATGTACAATCTGTACAATCTGTATAGTGCTTTACATTCTCAGATTAATCTTATTATGTCTCAATTAAATTTGATCCAAAATGCCCCCCCCCCCTCCACTTTTGGTGCTACCCTGACTTCTGGCTGCAGTGTAGCTGCAGCACAATAAGTAGATGCAACATATTGGGTACTGAAATATTCACAATAATCCATAGAAATTTAATCTTCATGTTGTGTTATCCAATATTAGTTGTACAGATGTATAGTCTATCTTATACACACTCATTGAACCAACAAAGTAAATGCAAAAATAGAGACTTTTTTGTAATCATTCCATATTTAGTGTAGTCATTCCATACCAGAACCCCTGAAGTATAATCCAAATACAAGCATGAAACTTCAATGTGTTACCTTTCATTTGAGACCAGGATTATGCTTCTACACAAAGGGGTTCATGTGCAGTAAGCATTTGATTGTCAGTATGCATTTTGGATAACAAAAAGTCCTATGGGGAGTTTCCATAGGGATTTTACAAAACGCATGAGCATACCTTGGCAAATAATAGTCTAAAGCACTCATATTTTCATTCTATATTGATTTACTTTTGCACACAACTTCACAAGACCTGGTGCTAGGGCTCAGTTGTGTTTCTAAGTCATATCAAGTGACCTAGAGGGCTGAAATGTGGTCAGTTCAGAGATGCTTGTAATCCGGCAGAAAGAAAAAACTATATTCTAGCCTCTGTAACTCTTTGTGAGTACATCACAATTTATTTATTTATTTTGACTGTTTCCTATGAAAACTAGAGGTTCTCAGCTTTCTATAGAGGTCCAACATTTGATGGAGGTGGGAACAATTTCAGGCAAAAACTTGAAATAATTTTTGAGATTTAAAGAGTTAAGGATTATCAAATATCCTTAAACATAAACATAAGGAATTATGAATTAGTTTACTGCTTGTACCTTATAAATTAGGGGTTTCACGATTTCGATTTTATATCTTAATCTCGAACTTCGAACTCAAAAGTAGAATCGACGATGCAGCCACACCCCCAATCTCACGTCCAACATGTATGCCAAGACGTACAAACGCACACGCACGTGCTGAACTGCGACGTCAACACTCCTCTAATTTTAGGCTGCAGCCAGTTAACACATCAACCTACCGAAATTGAAGCCCCTCTTGCTACTCTGAAATCACCGGTGTGGAAGTATTTTGTCGTTCATTCACGTCAATTCACACTAACGTTAACTTAGCCTACTCAACGTAGCAAGTGAAAAGATGATCAAGTTACAGTCCAAAAACTTTAAGGCTTAAAATGCATTGATAAGTACATATTCCATGAACACTAGCCTTGGGTCTCTTCGGAGTGTGGTGAAACAATCAAATTATCATTCATGTGTTTCATTTCACTATGTTCACGTCTCTGTTTACCTAATGTTTGTTCTGTTTACATTACAACCTTGCGGTTGGAACATTTCAAAATAAAAAGCGGTATCAAAATAAAGGCCCCACGAACCAGAAAAGGAAAAGGCCAAAATAACGAAAATAACATAAGCAATGCATTAATAGTAATATTTAAAAAAAAAGATCGAAAATCGAATCGTGACTTTAAAATAGAAAATTAAATCGAATCGAGGATTTGGAGAATCGTGACACCCCTATTATGAATTCATCATGAGTTCAGTATATACACATTAGGAATTCATCATTTATAATAGGGTGGTGGTAGTGTAGTAGTTAAGGACGTGGGCTAGCGTCCAGTAGCCTGAAAGTTGCCGGTTCAATTCCTGGCTTCCACCGCTGTGTCCTTGAGCAAGGCACTTAACCCCAAGTTGCTCTGGGGACAATGTAATCCCTTGTAATATAGCTGACATATGTAAGTCACTTCGGTCAAGAAGTGTCTGCTAAATGTAATGTAATAACAAAGGAAAACACACTGATAACACCTACTGTACTAAATAAGACTCTATTAATGAGGAAAAATATATTTTTTAATCCTTAAAGGAACACGCCACCCAATGTCAGTGGTAATATATGTTCTAACCTTAACTTTCACGAGTTGAGTCATACCTCTCCCGTGTCAGTATGTGCACTCAAACGCTCTTGTGCGCGGCGCGAATGGTTAGCTTAGCATGTTGCTATGCTAGCGGGCTCAGACGTAGCCATAGAGAGAGGAAGATAGCAGTAATCAAAAACATCCACGTTTTCCATACTTAAATACAGTTGCACGAGTAGTCTTCTCTAACATTTAACTTTATAACTTTAAGATAATATGACGTGTAGGCTAATATGAGATGTAGGCCTACTTCCCCATCGATAATGTGTGAATTGCCATTGAACAAATCATCTAGGCTACAATGCACTAACAAGGCTGGTATGAATCAAACTTGCCGAGAACCAAGACACGATAAAGGGTACAGCGTTTGCACGGTTACATTCGGTCTCATTCAGTCTCCTCGTGACAGCCTGCAGCCTACAGTCATTTACTTCTAAGCATTTATTTAACGTAACTACTAAGATAACATTAGGCCTATGTGTAGGTATGTGATATAATACTTTCCCATCAATAACATTTTCATTAACATAAGCATCTAGTTTGCACTAGAAAGGCTTATGTGATCGGTTGATTACTGGAACTTGCCGAGAACCTAACGAACTGTTTGACTCGTGGGGGTCATCCCTATGTTCCCGGGGTCCTATGTTCCCCGCTCGGGGTTAGGGTTAGGATTATGGTTATGGTTAGGTTTTTAAAAAAGGGTCCTATGTTCCCCGGTCCCATACAAAGCGGGGAACATAGGACCCGGGGAACATAGATACGCTCCCGACTCGTGTGGCAGCCAGGGTTACGAGCCCCGGAGAACCTAGCAAACTGTTTGACTCGTTTGGCAGCCACGATTATGAGGCTCAGAGCCATACAGGCTCGTCATAGTTTGACTGATTCTACTACCACTCCAGTAGAGGTGCTAATACGCGATACGATGAAAGAGTAGCGACGAGAACACTCGAGCACAGCCAATCAAGCCAGTGTTGCTCCGTATGTGAAAAAGAATGATATTAGGAACACTGAGTCGGTTTATTGACGTTTGGCACTCGATTCTCCCGGCTCAGTGACACGAACCGGGTTATTTAACCCAGCGGTCCCCAACCACCGGGCCGGGACATTCCTAACCGGGCCGTAGCCTACGACAAGAGTTTAAAAAAAATGCATGCAAACTAAATAAACTCAATTTAATTCGCAATAATGTCACATTTGCAGTAATACCCACTGACGATGGTGAGCCAGATACCTCAAAGAAAAAGAAGGGGTCATACAATACGAAATATGACGAGTCATATTTAAAATATGGTTTCGCAGAGACCGGTGACTCGCATGCACCAAGTCCTTTATGTGTGGTATTTGGCGATAAGTTGTCAAACGAAGCAATGAAACCATCAAAGCTAATTCGACATCTAGAGTCCAAGCATCCTACACTTAAAGACAAACCCCTTGAGTTCTTTGAGCGTAAGAAACGCGAGCAAGAAGGACAAAAAACTAGTGCGTAAAGCAACCATATCGGTGAACATGGCTGCGCTAAAAGCCTCATAGTGGCTAGTCGGATTGTTAAATCTAAGAAGCCCTTGGGGAAGAGTTAATTCTGCCTGCTGGTAAAGGCATGTGCAATGAACTCCTTGGGGAGGCTGCAGCTAAAAAAATAGCTCAGGTACCGCTTTCTGCAAGCACTGTCCATAGGCGAATTGTTGATATGTCAGAGGATATTGAGGCACAGTTGTTAGAGTGGGTGAATGGGTCACCGTGGTGTGCTATCCAAGTTGGTTGGTTGCAGGTCACTGGCCAGAGTGTTTGAGTTGCGAGAGCCGCTGCAGAGATTTCTTACAGAAAAAAAGTCACAGTTAGCTGCATATTTTAGTGATGAGGGCTGGGTGTCAAAACTCGCTTACCTGTGTGACATATTCGGGTTGCTTAATGATCTCAACCTGTCACTGCAGGGGAGAATGACGACTGTCTTTAAACTGGCAGATAAAGTCGCTGCATTTAAAGCCAAGCTTGATTTGTGGGTACGACGAGTGGATCGGGATGTATTTGATATGTTCCAAACAGTAGTGGGGGTTTTGGGAGAGACTGAGGCAGGGCCCTTTCTCTCGCAGCTGGTGCGCGATCACCTTGTTGCGCTTTCAAATGAGTTTGAGCGTTACTTCCCATCCTCCAAAGATCCATGGCAAACCAATGAGTGGGTCCGCAACCCATTTGTCAATATCCCGAATAGTCCTAACTTGTCAGCGCAGTAGGAAGATCAGTTGATCGAAATTGCAAATGACGGTGGTCTTAAGAGTGTGTAGGCTATGAGGAAACCTCTCTGGCGGGTTTTTGGATGAAAACCAAAGCAGAATATCCCGAGATAGCCGTAAAAGCGCTGAAAACGTTGCTACCATTTCCCACCACGTATCTATGCGAGGCCAGGTTTTCGGCAATGACTGCAACTAAGACCAAATTGCGCAATCGACTGGACATTTCAAACACACTGAGGGTGTCACTGTCTTCCATCACCCCCAGATGGAACCTTCTTGTTGCAGGGAAACAAGCACTGGGCTCCCACTGATTATATTCGTAATGCACGTTTAGTTCCCATGTTTTGTTACCATATTTTGTTAAGCATGTTCACACATGATAGATGTAGCTTCAAGTTGTTAAATTTTCATAGTTCATATTGTTAAATTTTCACTTCTTCAAGTACACGTTTTTCACATTTTTAAGAGTTCGTTACCTTCACTGTTCATACATAACTGGAGCTAGTTCTTTTCAAGTAATGCATGCACAACACGGAACATGGAATCCCCAACCCCCCCCCCCCCCACCACCGGTCCGTGAAAAAAAAATGGGAATCAAACCGGTCCATGGTACATAAAAGGTTGGGGACCCCTGATTTAACCGACACATCGGCCAGTTTGTCAACACTACCTTTCTTCCCATGCAGTCAAAATGAATGGGAGTCTTCAGAACAGGCTTGTCATAGTGTCACCCTGACATGACAGTGCATAAAGTAGCCTATAATGTGAATGACTTGTTATTTTATCAAGGATTTCTTTCTTTTTGCAAAAAATAAAGTACAATAGGCATTAATTAGTAGGCTAAATAGCAGCATGTTGAAATTATGTGCCAAATTGCGTTTTTTATTACAATGATAAAATTGTAGGCTACAGGCCGATGTGCGTTTTATTTGGAGACTGTTTTGCGAGACAGAGACTGAGTTTGCTGCTGATATTCTGGGGATAGGCTACAACATAGCCAATGTAGGACTTTAGCCTTTTAATATATTTGCTGCATTGGATCAGTCTTTCTAGAACAGGCAAGAGCTTTCTAGCCTCATGTAAGCAGCGCCGCATCACCCATATACATTAAAACAACCAGCGGATGGCTGGCGGGTGCGGTTTTGAAAATTGGTCAAAAAACTTTGGTGCGGATGGAAGATAAGTTTTGCTATGCAGTTACGGTTGAAATAATAGCCCATCCGTGCACCTCTAGTGTGTGTGCCTCTCTCTCTCTTGCTCAGAGGGAAGGGGGAGGCTGAGGGGTCGATCAAGCATGGATTCTAAACTCTGTGGTGGATAGGATCTACAATTAGGTGTTAATTAATATTACTACGCTAGGTCGAAGTACTCCCAAGTGCTATTCCGCCACACATTGTAGTTCTCCTGTTTATTCGCTTGGAAAATCGCCACGTTTCATGTTGTGTGACCTTACACATTTTTATCAACTACTCGTGCAACTGTATTTAAGTAGGGAAAACGTGGATGTTTTTGATTACTGCTATCTTCCACTCTCTATGGCTACGTCTGAGCCTGCTAGCATAGCAACATGCTAACACATTCGCGCCGCGCACCAGAGCGTTTGAGTGCACGTACCGACACGGGAGAGGTATGACTCAACTCGTGAAAGTTAAGGTAAGAACATATATTACTACTGACATTGGGTGGCATGTTCCTTTAAGTAATGTTTAAAACATACTTAATAATGATTAATTAAGTATTTGTTAATGCTTAACTAATACTTAACAAATGCTTAATTGTGTACCCTTATTATACGAAAAGCAGTGGACTTGAAAAGAGTCAAGGAAATAAATAGAAGACAGCATTCAATTGCTGATACCATGATCGCAGGAACAAGTAAGAAGCAGGATTAAATGACACAGTATATGGTAAGGGGCCTCATTCATGAAATGAAACACCCACACTCTCAGAGTTTTAATCCCTAACTTTTGTTTATGTCCTTTGTGACTTCACCTCAAGGTCTAAGTGCACTAAGATGAACAATGTTTATCTAAGGTTGCCTGCATGGAGAGGTTTTGTGGTTTCTGTTCCTCTTTCCTCTGCAATCAGTCCAACTGTGTTTTTCCTCTTAACAAGATGATAAATGTGTGTGTGTGTCTGTGTGTGTGGTAGTTTTATTTTCTTAGTAAGACATGAGTCATGGTCTGTTTTACTGGAAATTCTTTGAGCTAGTGTCCCTTTAGAGCCTGGTCTGACAGCATCTGAATCTGAAAGTACAGTAAATGCGGTGACTCACAGTGTGAGAGAAGTCTGACTCGCATCTGTGTTGAAAAGTGTCACCAACACAGAAGATCAAACACACTCAGCCAGTCAACTGAACCAAAAAGTTATCTGGTATCACTGTACAATAAGTACGTTTTCTGGCTCATATTCACATTTAGTTTTCATTATGGGAAATGTATTTGGCATAGACAGGCTAAGACAAGCAGGAACATTTCCCATTGGTTAGGTGCTTTAAGCACTGTCTAATGACCTCAAGGCAGACACGTCAGCTTTATGGACTAGCTCTGTGCTTTGTCCTGTTAAGTTAACTTCCTGGTGTGGTACAAGGAGGAAATTAAACAACTAATTACTCACATGTGCTGGTTTGGGGGAAATGTGGAGGAACTGGACAAATCCAGTCTGAGCTACTAAAACCTCTACCAATATATTCTTCCAACACTTGAGACACAAACACACACACGCAAAACTTTAGTTTCTCCTCTTTTCTCATATCCATATTGTAAAGCACTTTAGGTGGCATCCAGACATTTGACTTGGCCTCACAAAGGGTTTGTGTGTGTGTGTGTGTGCGTACGTCTGTGTTTGACATAGACGTCACAATGGGCACACCTTAGCCATAGATTCCCGCTCCACTCCAGGCCCCATCTGCTCCCAATCTTCACTTGGAATGCCTGTCAAGTGTCAACGCCACCATCAGTATTTCCCATAACTGTTAGCCCACATTGCAAGGCTATCTGGTTACCTTCAACCAGATCCAGGGGGATCTGCAACCAACCTCCCCAGCTGGATGCTACAGAACAGTTCAGGGGCTCTGTGTGGGAGAGCCTCTCTTCATGTGTGTGTGTAGGAGCCTCTCTCTCTCTATGTGTGGGTTTACATTTGTATGTCTGTATGTGTTAGTGTGTGTGTATGCAAGAGAAAGAGAGTGAGATGGAGCGAAAACCTCTATTTCTCTGGGTCTGTGTTAGGGCTCGAAATATCTTTTTGTCTCTAAGGGGGTCTCTCTATTTCATAAAAAGTTGGCACATCCTGTGCATAGCCTAAAGGCGATACAAATAGCCTAGGCGCGAGTGGCGCTTTTGCGCAGTATGTGCATGGTAGGCCCTAGGCTATAACTTGACACACACACACAACAGACAGAGATTTTTCATAGAAATCGATTCCTTTTCATTTATTTCAACATATGATTGATTGCAATAGTCCATATTTCATTTCAATTTCACAATACAAAGAAATAGACTAAACGATTTAGTCGGAGTGCCATTCTCAATTTCACAACGTAACTCATTTGAACCAGACCACCGTCTCAGATAGGCTATTCTCAGTGTCAAACATAATGCATGTAGTCTTTAACTTATACACAGGGAAAATGCACTAACTGGCAGAAATTAATAAAGCCATTGCAGCCAAACTATGTTCTAGTATTATAGGCTAATGTACACATTACTGTACACACATGGGTGTTCAGTCGTCTCGTGTGTGGAATTAAATAAACGAACAATTTTGGAATTTGTGCTGAGATGTTGTCGGGTAGCCATTAAATATTTTGGCATCAGAGATTGCTAACAGATGTTTCAAAATATCTGGGAACTTTCCGGAGCTCTAAATGGCAGAGGATAGCTACAGATCAATTCACACAATCATTGAAGTAGGCTGTATTATGGGTCATAATGTATGACTTTGTCAATAAACATAGAAGAGGCGAAGCGCAAGTTCAATAGCAAACAGGACTTTTTCAGCACATATCAAACCATGTAGGCTAGCCCAATGAACGCCTATGTAAATACACAAAACACTCGCATCAAAGCAGGGTGAGTTCTTCAGACTTGCGAGTGCTGTCAATATCGATCGTATGCGGTTTGCACATAGTCTAGTGGTGTGGTGGTGAAGTGCAGTCATACTGCATTCAAGAGCGTAGGGTAGGTCTACATCCAGTAGTAGCCTATATTTTAATTTAACGTCTTTAATGGTAAGAGATCGCACAGGGATGGATAATGAGCGTTGTTTAAGATTAAATTACAATGCCAGACACCTTCAGATATGAGAGACCCCCTCAGATTTTTGACTTTGTTGTTTTCATGGGAGCCAGTCCTCATTCTAAGGGAGCTCGGCTCCCTTTGGCTCCCACGTAATTCGAGCACTGGTCTGTGTGTGTGTGTGTGTGTGTGTTACTGCTGATCTGCTTGGCATCCTCCCTGGACTGACAGATTGTTATAGAAAGAGAACTGAATGTAGACTCCATCATGACACCAATTCCTCAAAAGTTTGGCAGCTCAAACATTCTGCATATGATTTAAAAAAATATGACCTGAAACAAACTTCTTTAACTTCCCAGATTAGGCTTCTTCTTTAACTTCCCAGATTAGGCTTCTCGCTTTCCTTGAACTCTGTTGAATGAAGGCTCTACAAGGGTTCACTTCTGGAGACCTGGATATGAACTGATTCTCCGAAGTCATCGCATCACCTCCCCACCTGCTCCCACAACAAACAAAAAACATTAAACCCCTGCATCCGAACCAAATGTTGTGAATTAACACACACACACACAAACACAGACACACACACACACACACACCAAAGGCAGCATCCGTGGCAACAGAAGCCGTCGCCTCGCTAGCCACCGCTCCCAATCTGCCCCAAACGTTCCGCTCCATGTGCTCCACCCAGGCTCTAAGTCAGAGAGAGCTTAATGTAATTCTCTGGCACAACAGGATTTGTATCAGTCTCAAAGGGGTCAGTGAGGTTAAGAGCTGATAAGTAGTAGTGTTTAAATCCTCCGTGGTCACACAGACAAAGAGCAGTGCGGCCACAACTGATGCCTGGGGTGATTTGAGAGACGTCGAGGGAGGGCGAGGACTAGAGAGAAAAGGAAGTGGGGGTGAGGGGTGGCGAGCAGGACTCTGGCTGCCGGAGTGCTTGTACCTGAGTCACCTTCTTAGAAAAGTGAGCAGCCCAACCAGCTTGCTTGCCTGGTCACCCGCCAGCCAGCCAGTAAGTCATGTCCTGGGCTGGCCCCAACCCTAGCTGACCTGGCCAGGCTGTTGTTGTTTATTGTGGTCGTCGGCTGGTCGGGCTGCCACCCCATCCCCCCTGCAGAGATGACCCGGGGCCACGGCTGGCGCACAGGGTTCACGCCGGACCGCAAATCACTGTAAACCGGTAGGATGTTCCCCTTGTTTAATGTCAACATGTCAACACTGCGGTGCGGCGGTGGCAGGGGATCTTCCGGGTGAATGGGAGACAGAAATTAATAAAAATCCATCCTTCTCAGTATCTCCCTCCCCTCTCTCTCTCAAACACACACACACACAGACAGCAACAGTTTCCACTCTAGACCAACAGATTTGAGGGGCTGGCTTGACCTACATTGGACAAATGTTCTTACACAACTCACGTTTTCAACTTTTCTAAGTAGGACTAGTAATGAATGTTGCTCTGTTAAAAACAAATTCATAGCTGTTACCTTGCTATGAGATTAAACTACAGATCAGATAGATACAGTATTTATTTTCTTCTTTCAGATAAATTATTAATGCAGGTAGGGGTGCTTCAGCAGAATGATTTCCTAAGCCTAATTTACCAGCAGCACACCACCCAAATGAGTCTGGCCCTGTGCCAACTCACTCACACTCAACATCTAAATCCCTTACATTCCTTATGATATACTTACATTTAACTTAATTTGCCCTTGAAATAATGCTTGACCAATCAATATGCATTAAATGTCCTAGTGTTTTTTACTACTACTTAGTACTAACTACAGTTGTAGGCATTATTCAAGGATTGTCACGTTTACAGTGGTTAACACAGGAACTGTTCCACTGGGCAAGGGACTAAAATTAGTGGCTTTAGTGAAAACTGAATGTGTACAAAATTAACTCGTCATCTCTAAAAAAAAGTCAATGAACCTATACCTCTAAGCAGTTAAGGAACTTGTTGAAACTACATCCTGGTGGCTGAGGGCAACTTAAAGTCATTGAGAGGAGCCAGACTAGTATCTTAGTGAGATGAGAATGAGCAGAGATATGTGCAGGTGGGGCCAGGCTACCTTTTCCCTCCTGCAAATCTGGCTTTCGGGGCATGATGTGGCATTCCAATGGAGGAAAGAGGCAAAATGGAGGTTTTTCAGTCAACTGTCAGAAAGATTTAGGCTGAAAAATGCCAGACATACACAAGAAAGGTGTTAAATTCTTTGACCACAAGTAGTCTGTGAGTGCCATAACCATTGGCTTGCCTTTTCAGCTCAAACTCCTTTACACCTCTAATCGTCCTTGAAAAGCAAATTCTAACAGTTTTTTGACTGACTTTGCTACAAAACACCTTAACATCTTGCTATAACACCAATCCCGACTAGTCTTAAGTGTGCTTGCCAGCGTTGTTCCCTTGCTTACTACTTACTTTAGTTCAGAATTGTAGTGTACATTAACTTCTTCCTTTCAGAGGCTTCATCACATTTTCAAAGTGGATAGTTAGCTCAATCAAATAAAGGATGCGGTCACAGTCAGAATACAACACCATTCTGTCCCCCACACAAAAGAAATTGTACTATTCCTGTCACTAACCAGCACAGAGTTGACCTCAACTGTCTTGTTCTCAAGAAACATGCCAGTGATGTTAAATCTGATTATGATTATGTCTTTAGGTATAGTGACCCTAGGTCAAACTACTGTAGTTTTACAACTTGAAAGAAGAGCCATGACCCATGCATAGCTTGCAGCTTCCATCTTCACCAGCCCACTGATTAAGGTGCTGTTGAGGTGCTGTCTTACGCCCGGTGGATCGCGAAGCAGGACCCGATTCAACTGTCTTTGCTTGTTTGTGGTCAGCACAATTATCATTATTCTGCCAGGCAAGGTAAATAGTAATGAAATTATTGTGTTGGTGAAAAAAATAAGTGTGGTGAAGTGCATCTATCACACATTGCTATTTTGACGCCAATGAAAATGATAAAGCCACTAAAAAAAGTAAAACACGCAGTATTTCAATGTTATTTTTAGACTGTACTGGTGTGATTGGATGAATGTCCTTAGGATTTCTTATCATCATTCGAATGGTACTGGGAAAAGTGTTGCTTTTTTCAGAAAGTTTTATGTATGTAACCCCTTGTCAGTCAGTACTGTAAAATAAAATAACCGAAGGGCCGTTCACGCCACAACTGCAAAGATAACTATAACTCTAACCATAAAAGCCTCCACACTGACCAACGATAAGGAAAGTCTCTTTGTGTTGATGAATTTGATGGCTAAAATTAGATGGATTCTGATTAGCTGTCAGCTTTTATTTGTTCTCAAAATTGTTCTGAAAGTGATTCCTAACGATATCGTTCTTCATGTCGTATTGTTACAGTTTATGTGTGGATGTCTTCATTCATATTAGCTAGAACAATACTTTTTTGCTGTTATCATTCTTGGTGTGAACAGCCCTTAAGTGTAGGGCCCCGAGTTTGGCGGCGTATTTGGCCACCAGTGCATGCACACTGTGGCGAGAGCAAGTCAGACGCACAAAGTGGGCAAAGTCAAGCCTAGGTCAATCAATAAAAGATTTGGTTAAAGCCGACCAATAGCACTGTTCAGCAATACCTTTAAATGGAATGCATCAGACGATAGCATTTACAGTCTCAATATTGTTGCGCGTCTGATCTGAATACTTTCTCAAAGAATACTTTCACAAAGAATAAGTGATACTTTCGAGCACACTCCTGTCCAACTGCATGTTCTCATGCACCTATAGGCTACTTTTTCCATTTCCAATTAAGCACTTTAGATACTGTATGAATGGAAGAGAGTGGACTAAGATCAAATACTTTGGAGAGAAATTACTGTACAAAACTAGCCCTATTACATACCTGATTTAAGTTTGGGTGCCGAGCCATAAACTTTGAGGTTGTTCCTTTTTCCTTCAAGCAAGAATCCATCCATACTGTATATTTGTAACTTGCAAAAAGACATATGGTGGGAATATAGGCTACTAATAAAACAGCACCATGAAGCAGTAGCCTAGCCTACAAGACCTTCTATTATTCTAACATTCTCATTAACTTGAACTGTCAGTTTCACTAGATAGGCCTTAACGATCGATCATCATCACATACTGTATGGGGCATGCCTTCCGCTTCGAGGTGCAGCTGTTCGCAGGTTCGAATCCGGCTGTGTGCAGGGCCGAGCCGTGCAATTCAACCCAACGCACGAAGACCAGACTCAGCACACAGCCGGATTCGAACCTGCGAACAGCTGCACCTCGGAGCGAAAGTCGAGCGTGTTGAGAATTGTGCTAAAATCCCCCGGGCTGCTCGCGGAAAAAAAAACCCCACCAAGATGTGGCAGCTAACTCATAGACGCCATTTCAGGGTTTGTGCCCTTATATTTTGTAAAACAGCGAGATATAGGCACTATTAATCCAAAACTTTGGTTTGGTAACCAAAGAAAACTGCTGAGCTTGTGTAAGCTACAATTTAGTTTGACCAGACCTAACTGTAGTAAACGACGTCTAAACGTCTCTCTTTAGCACCCCAGCTGGCTAGTTTGCACCTCAGAAACGTGTCTGGTGGGACGTTTGGCTGGGTTTGCCAAAACGGTCCCAGGGGAATGTTTCGCTAATGAGACCATGGTGCTTCCTCTTTCAGACAATTGCTGTACGTGAGAACAGGAAAGTTTCTGTTTTCTTTGGTCTGATAACTTTGTGTTTTGGCTTTTGATCTCTTCAATAAGTCATCATTAATAGGTTATCCACTCTTATTCTGAAGAAATTTTCTATTTTAGCCAAGAGATTTAGCAGAAGAAACAGCCACCTAAACAGTTGTTGCTGACCAGATTCCTCGCAGACATTGCACCCGATTGGTCCAATTCAATTTGTTTTGGATTTGGCGGCCTATGTAAAAACAAAAACATTATGCATTAAGCATTAGTCTTGTCGTCTTTAGAAGTTGATCGAACATTATAGGCTACCTCACAAGGCTACGAATGCCTCAAGAGTTTTACCGCCTGCGCGAATGGAACATAGAAGCTGCACTGTGTAGTTCGGATCTTTTCGGATTAAACAATAGAGATTCTGAATGTCGGCAGCCAGTTCAGTTGAAACGACAGGTAGGTCTACATCTTCATCAGCATCTGACCACGTCCCATCCGATTGCTCGTCTTTGCTGTTGCTGTCAATCTCTGTTGTCTGTTCTCCAAAGAAATCCGTAGCCAAAGATAATAATAATAATACGTTTTTTTTATATAGCGCCTCAACCCCAAGGTCGCTTAACATAGTAGAAGGAAAGCATAACAACAGACAGACAAACAATAACAAAACAATAACAATACAACAAGACAAGATATGTGTATGGAGCTACAGTATGTGTTGGTTGTAGAGGAGGAAACAAAAAGGTCTTGAGATGTGCTTTGAAGAAGGGAAGAGATGGACACAGTCACAAAGAGGATGGGGGAGGGATTTCCAGAGTTTGGGGGCCAAGGCACTAAAGGACCTGCCATCCAGGGTGAAGAGTCTGGTGCGGGGGATAACTAGGAGGTTTTGGTCAGAGGATCTGAGTGAGCGGGAGGGAGTGTAAGGGGTCAAGTGGTCGCAGATGTAGGGGGGAGCAAGGTTGTGGAGGGCTTTGAAGGTGAGTAGTAGTACTTTGTATTTAATCCGGGATGGAACTGGTAGCCAGTGGAATTGATGGAGAATGGGGGTGATGTGTGCAGATCGTTTGGTATGGGTGAGGAGCCTGGCTGCAGAGTTTTGAATGTATTGCAATCTTTGAAGGGATTTAGTGGGGCGACCAAAGGTGAGTTGCAGTAATCTAGACGGGACATGATGAAGGAGTGGACCAAAGTCTGTGCATCACTAACAGAGAGGAAGGGTCAGAGGCAGGCAATGTTGCGGAGGTGAAAGAAGGCAGTTATAGTGAGTGATTTGATATGAGGATCAAAGCTGAGGGTGGAGTCCAGTTGAATGCCAAAGGTTTTTGACAACCGGGGTGGAGTGGACAGGTGAACCATCGATGTTAAGATCATTTACACTTTACACACACTTAAAGCTGATTTTCTCAAAACTTGTTTTTTTGCAGAGACGAGGATACCTTTCACATTTTGGCCAATATCTCTGGATTGGTTAAACAAAATTGAACAAATGACCCCTTGTTTTAAACCCTAAGGACTGTGTATGTTGTGGGTGTTGGTGGGGCTATTGAGCTGGCTGCTAGCTGGTTGGTAGAGTAATTATGATACCTGCAAAGGTACTTTTGGAGTAACCAAATTTGAAGCTTGTGTGACAAGGCATTCTTGAGATATCACACTTAAGGTGTTTTTGACCTTGACATTTGACCTTTGACCTCCAACATCAATTCACTTCATCTTTGAGTCCATATAAACACTCGTACCAAATTTAAGGCATGTACGTCAAGACATTCTTGAGATATCACAATCAAAGTATTCATGGACTTGACCTTTGACCTCCAACATCAACTCACTTCATGTTTGAGTCCATACAGACACTCATACCTAATTTGAAGCATGTGTGTCAAGCCGTTCTGGAGATATAATGCTCAAAGCATGAGCTATGCCTGGGACTTTTATTTTGACACAAAGGAAACACTTCAACAGCATGTGTAGTTCAGGGAGAGCCAGATTGTATGCGTAGACACTGAGACTCTTGGGATTCCTCACAGGTGGCACCTGTGCCAGTGTTCTGATTAGCCCAGGAGCTACTCTTGGAACTACTTAAAGGACAATTCCGGCGCAAAATGAACCTAGGGGTTAATAACACATGTGTACCGAGTTCGACCCTTCGCTGGGATTTATTTTCATGCTAGTCGAATGTGACCAGTTTTATTGCATTAGCGTTTAAC
The DNA here is from genome assembly GCF_046254945.1 of Alosa pseudoharengus. Classification (NCBI taxonomy): domain Eukaryota; kingdom Metazoa; phylum Chordata; class Actinopteri; order Clupeiformes; family Clupeidae; genus Alosa; species Alosa pseudoharengus. Next base: position 30,793,961 of record NW_027468680.1, read on the forward strand.
GCTAGCCTTCGGGGCACACGTACAGTAAAAAGAAATAGCTATTTCTATACCACTAACAAGGCTCAAAATAGCACCACACTTACACAGTAACACATTACCGTTCACGTCTGGTTCACATACAGGCAGGCAATGTGAACTAAAATCAAACGTAATTTGCTCAATATAGGCCTATCAGAAATAATAGCTCCGATGTAACATAACTTGTATAGTGTACTTACTTAGTAGATGTCCATCTGGTCCCTCTGGTATGGTTCGCCGCCTCCAATTTCTTTTCGGGACATGGAAAAAAGTTTGAACTACAGCCCTGTTTATCAATGAGGGGAAATCTTCAGACTCCAAAACACTGCGTCTCTTGGGGGTCGCGACGCAACAGGTCCCACTCCATGCAACACAGGCACTCCTCTTCAGTGGCCATAGCTTCACAATATCCGCAGGTAGCCTACAGTTTCCAGAAGTGCGAGGCTGTGTGCGGCATTGACTACAGGTAGCTCTCTCTCTCATAGCCCTTTCACAGAGCTCTCGCAGCTCTTCGTTGGTTCCGACCACCAATAAGGGTTCATCCTCGATGTCTTCAAATTCATTCAAATAACCTGCCATCTCTTATGTCTCCTGTTGCGTTCAGTGCTTCTCTTTTGCACAGTCCTTTCTTTCGGCAACAACGTTTCACGCGAGATTCACTTCACATCCCGGAGTTCTGTTTTCCTTGTATGTGAACCAGATGTGAACGGTAATGTGTTTCTTTTTAATAAACTGCCTGTACACTTACAAAGTTCTCAATGCTTCGGTTTACATGTAGAGACCCTCATTATGCTACTGTGTAAGTGTGGTGCTATTTTGTGCCTTGTTAGTGGTATAGAAATAGCGATTTCTTTCTACAGTATGTGTGCCCCGAAGGCTAGCGTTAAACGCTAATTAGCGGTTTGCAATAAAACTGGTCACATTCGACTAGCATGAAAACAAATCCCAGCGAATGGTCGAACTCGGTACACATGTGTTATTAACCCCTAAGTTCATTTTGTGCGACGGAATTGTCTTTAAAAGAGTGCAGCTGGCTCTATTATGATGTCACATGCCTCCATTCAAGTTTATGGGGAAATAATACACTTTTAATTGCAAATAACTCAGTATAAACTTCTCAAAAATGAAAAACAGATAGGCCGGTAAAGCCTTGGAAGATCTACGGAACGGTGTCTCAACCAAGTTTTCACGTTTAGCGGTTCAAGCTGAATTAAGCGCACAAAAAGGTAAAGAGAAAAATAAGAAGCCACCGGATTTCTAATAATGACGTGAAACCTCTCCGAACTCCAAATATCAATTCAGCACATTACTTTAATGACACGATGACATATTTATATTGTTTTGGACACCCTGCCATGACTTGTTAATGATGGGCCTAATGGCAATTTGCAATAATGACTATTTGCCAATATCATCCTGCTTAGTTTTTCACAGAATGTCCCATTCTTACTATAAAGGGATGTACTGGTATGCATTTGTTTGATAGATAGATCAGAATTGAACTTGGGGTTGCATGTGATTGGTTTATTTTCTGGTTACCGCCACCTTGATTTGTCATTAGGCTAAGACTCATTTCTAGCGTGCAGTGCTGTGCAGATCTGACTGAATGTGATGCATGCTGCACATTGAGCCTACTGATTTGTGTGTATTTTTCCTCAAGATGGCGGCGACCGAAAGACAAGTTAAGGTAATGCACTAATTTCTTAAACAGACCTCTCTGCACCTTGAGCATGCAAACCTGGTGGACTTTTATGTTACCTTCAAAATTTTTCCAATATCAAACCACAAATATCCCACAAGCATATATGCATATGCATGCATAAACAGGAGATAATTATATGATAATGGTCCTGCTAAAACAGTAGAAACAAGACACTATAATGTACAATGTTAATTAACATTAGCTGCTAACTAGTCTTTTTTACTTGTTTCAACAGTTGCAAAGGAGAGAAAACCCATGCTTTTAGCCTCCATTAATAGCTGTGTTTTTCTTCTTTGAACTGTAGAATGACATGTCCACTTTTAAACTACTGTATACCAAAATATTTCCCACTCTAGACCTTCTTTGTGAAACATTTTAGACTGCTTCTGCTACCTTAAAGGTACCATAACTTCAGCAAATTGAAGTAGGGTTTAGGTAAGGGGTTGGATAGTTCACTCTCTGTTTTATTGGTGTTTTGTTGGTGTTTGGTTAAAATATCAAAGGACATGACGTCATCCAGAATTGCTGATAGTACCATTTATATATCATGTTCTGGGTGCCCATGTAGGGTCTGGGAACTCACCGTTCGCAGTGCTCAATCCGAGGGGCAGGTTAAACAGTTGTCTTTCATATTCCCTCTGCATGCAATAGGATAGCGCTACAACTGATGAGTCCCATGCGTTTTCTCACCAGCGAAGCTAGTTGGCTTTTTGATCAAACTTTTGCCAACTTACGGAATACGGAACCGTTGCAACTCTCTGCTCTATCTGGAGTCAAACCTGATAACACCTACAGTACTAGTCAGGGAGGTTTTACACAGTGGTAGCATTCACAACATTATTAGCTCGGCGCCACACTCTCTGCTGACCTGGAAGGGCCCAGGGCCATGCACCTTCTAATGCCAGATGGCTTAACAGATAAAAAATACTCTCACAGGGGAAATGTGGGGGAATTTTACTCAACATGTGGGCCATTCATGATATATTTTGATGAGGTGTCTGTGGTGAATTGGGAAGACTAATGATGCTATTGGTGTAAATGCAAAATAGTTGGGGGCAATGATGATTATTTGCTTGGCATAACATCTGTTATCTGTGCGGCTAGATGCTGATGCTTTATCTGTATACATTCTTTGTACTGTATCTCTAAAGAGTTTTTTCAATGCTGTGTCAAGTCCAGACCTATTTCAGATTCTTCTATTTTTAGAGTTATTGTGTATGTGGTACCAGAAATTACCCAAACCCATTAGTTGCTTTGGTTGTCTTTGTAGTGAGATTCATTTATAACCACAGCATAAACATAACAAATGCCCTCTACATTACCATCAGTATTTTATGTCATTTGGGGCAATGTCAAATCTTACGAGCCAAGCCAACAATATAAAGAAAGTAAAGATGTGGTGAGTAATATGAAAAATGGGGGTAAAGGGGAAAATGGGGAGTCCCAGCCACAGAGCGTGTCCTGAAGAGGTGGGTACTGCCCACAGAACTGGCATCACAATGAAGATCCATCAATTCCAGTCTCACTGGCTAACCACTAACATCAGTCAGGAGTGTGTCCACACACTTCAGAAAAACACAATTGAACCTACATGTATGCATATTTTTCCTAGCTGGCCAGGAAAATATCCTGAAAAAGTTTAAATAAAAAAACTCGAGACAAATGTTTGTCAACATCACTAAAAACATATGCATTTTTATACAATATAAGAAGTCCTTTCTGAATGGGATAGAAGTTCAATAGAAGTCCTTTCTGAACGGCGACAGAATGATCACTCACAACTGTGTCTATTCCCAACTACATTGCTAATGATGCAGCATGTAGAGGGAAACATTTTAACATCTTTAATTGCTTCTGATGTACCGATATTATTGTCATATTGAATACTTGTTGAGCATTAACAACTGACTTATGAGGAAAGGAAATGTATGTTGTGACCCAATATTACAGCCTGTCACAGCCTTTCAGCTCCAACTTCTCACATGCCTCTTTTGTAAGACATTCCCCACAGAACCAATGTACAGAAATTACATTGAGTTTTAAAATAAACATTTAGAAAATGTCCTAGTTTAAAAAAAACATTTAAAAAACAACTGTCATTCTTCCTAAATCAGATGCAGTGAAGGACAGACTTTGCCAGCAGTCAAATAGCTCACTCACTAGACCAAGTAGAAAAGGCTTTGCCAGCTGTCAGTCAACAATTTGGCTAAGTAAACTATCGTCTGTTAGCATGGGATATTTGTCACCTGCATCTACCTACCCTGTTTTTTCTTTCAAGCTGATACAACACTGCTAATCAAAACAAATAAAACTATACACCGTCTGTCCTTCCATGAAACAATTCTGTGCTATTCCTTTCAACAAGCTAGCTATTTTGTTGGCTTACATTTAGCTTTTATCCAAAGCAACTTACAAACCTTAAACCACATTAATCATTGTTGGTCACCCAAAGGTTATACAAGTTAGCAAAATAAAATTATTTTATTGATCTAAAGTAAATCACAACATGCCACCTTAACCCTCCATTTCATCCTGCCTTCATGCTGAATATCTGTCAACAAACCCCTATGTTTACTTTCCATCTCAGTAGATGACGTTATGCAATAAGTGCAGTGTTTCCCATACATTGACTTATTTGTGGCGGCCCACCACAATATCAACTTTGACCACCACACAATGATTTTCCAGGTTGTACTAAATTGTGCTTAAATCTGGTTAGCATCATAACCACACTGTCCTAATTGTTAAAAACTGTTGTATTCAAGTTAATTCTGCAAACCAACCACCACAAATGGAATTCAATTCTGTGGGAAACACTGAAGTGGCTATACCCCTGTAGACTTTGGAATGAGAAAATGTTCATCATTAAGGGTTCTGCCAAAAACATACAGAAATACAGCATTCTTATTTAACTACACTCAGGGATTGGGGGGAAGTCACCAAAATGACAAAAAAGTAGCCGAGAACAGACACATGAAAAAAAATGTTTTAGTACTAGAGCCCTTCTACATCTTAGTGCCTCTATGCCTCTGAGCAGTACCTATGAGGATCCCTTCTCTGTGGGGATGTGAGTTGACCTGTTTTCTTCAAAGAGAATAATGATTGCTTATAGTTGCAGAACACCATCACCACAGCTACTGTAGTGTAGAGTGTGTCTCCATTGGGGTTTACACTATACAACTCAAATGCAAAGAAAATGGAAAGAAATGAGTGCCTAGTTTTGACACTGTGGTTTGGGATTAGATCACCACCTCTTTCCGACTTCTTTTGATTACCCCCATACATGTCTCTCTCAGGGGCATGTAATGTAACATCATACCAACAGTATTGTCCACTTGCTTCTTTCAAAGTCCTGTTTGAAACTGCTTCCAAAAAAAGCCTAAATTCTTTTTTCTTTTGCTTTCAAGTCTGTTCCTGATTGTTTACACTGTGCAGAATCACCTCAGATGAACCCGGGTGAGATAAGTTGGCACCTGCACCTAGTGGGTGTGACACTACAGAGAACACATACTGCTTGATTTCTGCCTGCTTGTTAAATAAGCCCTGCGATCCCACCCCCACCTCATTCCTGCAGATAATTAGTGCATATAGCACTGAGTTCCATGGACGAGCTTCACGGGGGTCTCCTATTAATGCACAATGCCTTGGCAGTTATTGTGCTCTTGCAATGCCTCTGCTTTGCACTGTCATGTTGTTATTGTCCTGTTAGAAAGCATTCCTTGTTGCTTGTGGTTAATTAAGGTTTATCTATAAAACTGCCATTTTCAGGTTAAGTGTCATTTAATGGGGAATAAATCTGTGCTGATGCATGATGGATCACTCTATTTGATGTATGATTAATTAAAGCTTAAAGCAGCACTTATTAAGTCTGGTTTACCACAGCAGGTCCAGTAAAGCACTATGCTGTAGGCTGTTTTATGGTTGAATTTCCAATTGCTCTTCCAAATTGTTGACAAGGAGAAGAGAGAGTGTGAGTAAGAAGCATTACTACTGCTGCATCCAGACATACAGTAAGGTCTGAGGTTGCAACTGCCACCATGGCATCCAGCTCTGAGGACACATGCAGCGGCATGTGCTATTTCTGGCTCACAGCGCTCCTGCATTCATCGCTGTGAGGCATTTCCTGTTCCCAAACTTGCTGTTCAAATTAGACTTTCAGTACCTGGTGATTTTACAGAATGTCTCAGTGTTGTTTTCATTGGCCTGTGCATGTTGTGCACCTGTATACAAATGCCATCTGTTTGTGATGCAACGTGTTTGTCACAGATCAATCTCTCATCAGAGGGAGAATTGCTCCCTTGGGTTGAGTTCAGTTATGGTGGGTCTAACCACCAATGAATGCTGCTGGACATCAGGTTAGACCCTAACATCAGCACCTGTCCTCACCTCATCTCTTAATCTGTGAGATGGATAACAATGTGCATCTTAGGGGAGCTGTGGTGCAAGTGGCAGCATCCAGACCCTATATGGGTCCAAGAGCCCAAGGGGACCTATAGGTTAAATTCCGACCAGCCATTTCCCAATCCCACCCCCCTTCGCCTTATTCACCCGGCGGCCAGAACGAGGCTAAAGGGTACACTTGCCATTACACCTAATTCCAGCAGATGGTGGTGGTAATGCACTCCATTTGCAGACTGCCAAAAAAACTCATTGAAGAAGAAGAACAGGCCAGTGAACCCTTCTTCTTTTTTGGTGAGCTTTTTTTTGGCAATTTGCAAACGGAGTGCATTACCACCACCATCTGCTGGACTGAGGTGTAATGGCAAGTGTACCCTTTAGCCTCGTTCTGGCCGCCAGGTGAATAAGGCGAATCTCTCTCTCTCTCTCTCTGCCCCTTGCATCCTGTCACTCTCCCCACTGAGCAAAAAGTGGTCCAAAATACGTCAAAAAGACGTGGTCGCCGTACTCCAGAAGACGCCCTCAGAGTAGCCAGAATGAAAGTTTTTAAGACGTCTTTCCTGGACGTTAAATTTTGGGTGTTACATAGACATTATTTAAAGACGTCTCAAAGACTTAATTATTGAACATCCAGAAGACGTCCTCAGAGTAGCCAGAATGAAAGTTTTTAAGACGTCTTTCCTGGACGTTGTATAGATGTCTTATTTTGGGTGTTGTATAGACGTCGCTAAAAGACGTTTCGAAGACTTCATTATTGAACATCCAGAAGACGTCCTCAGAGTAGCCAGAATGAACGTTTTTAAGACATCTTTCCTGGACGTTGTATAGATGTCTTATTTTGGATGTCAAATACATGTCTAGATTATGGCCTGGCAGAATGTTTACTTGCAACTCATTTTGGTTGTCTATAGACATTCAAAACTGGGTCCGCCTGGACTATTGTCTCAATATCATTTATCAACTAATTCTGGCTGTCAAATAGACGTCCAGATCATAGCCTGGACGGACCGACGTGATATCAACTTGTCTTGGATGTCCATAGACGCTGCTTGCTCAGTGGGTCCACAGTCCTATCTAAATTACATTACATTACATTTGGCTGATGCATAGCGAAAAAAACCAAAGCGACTAACAACATGGTTAACAGTTTAAGCTTTTAAAGCAATTTTCTCAACAATTCTAGGACAATTTAAAAAAAGGTCTAGTATAATAAGAATAAGTGCATCAGTGAGTGCTGTTTTTTTAAACAATCTTGAGTCAGTTCTAGTCAGGTGGTAAGTGCTAGGATCAGCAAGACTAGTTGTAAGTTGTGCTACAAGAGTAGATGTTCTAAATAACGAGACTCTGGAATGATTAGGGAGAGATGAACACATTGAAACTGAACATGAATGTTACACTGGAGGTCCAATTTTAGAGGACTCTTTAGATGGGCCCCGGCTGTATAGCAGGGACATTGAATATGAAATAATAAACAAAGACATTCATGTTCAGTGGATTTTTAATCTCTCCACATCTCAAGTCAGATGAAAAGATCCATATAATTTACTCACTGAGCGGTTCTCAGTCTAAACGAGACATCATAGAGCACCTTAAACATTGCACAGCACCTGGTCACAGACTTCCAGGCGTCTTGACAGATTCTCCGTGGTCGTGGGAAAGAGTACATTCTTTATTTGCTTAATGTATATGGTGCAGATCTCTGCGGTGGGGGTAAACATAGGAGCGGCACCTACATCGAGGAAACTGGAGAGGCAAAGGAGACTAATGACCAAAAGGCCTCCTAGTGAAAACGTATTCACATCTGGCATGTTGTAACAGTTAACCGCGTTTTCATGTCTCTGTTATAAAAGGTCTTGGGTCAGGACGAAGATCAGATGGTGCCTTTATTGTCTCGGTCAATAATGGTCCTGACATACAGTACGTTCCAAGCCAAAGCTATTAAGATAACAAAATGGTACTGGATCAGGTCCAGTTGGCAAGGTCCTCTGAGCCGACGGAGGAGTTATGTTCTAGTGCTGTCTTTTATGTGTTATTAGACAATGGGTTTGTCAAAACTTGTGATGATTTTGCACAGCTGGTCCACAGTTGGTTTTGCCAGTGTCCCAGTGAGCCCCCACCAATACTGAGGCATTTTTGCCATTAGTGGCTTCAATTAAGCACCCACATTCGATTTTCATTGACACAAAGTAGTGTTTACACCCTCATTTATACACTTATTGCATGCCAGAGATTGCTTAGAATACACATGTAAGTGATCATTCTAACCCATTTCTAATCCTTTAAAATGTACCTCCCAAATAGCCAGCCTAGCACATAGTAAGGGAATTCACTCTGGCACAGAGTGGGTCTGGGTCAGACAGGCCAATGTCTAATGTTTGCCTCCTCCTACCCTTCCTGTGATTGACAGGCCACCCCAGTGCTGGAGGAAAAGAGTGGGAGATTAATTTTCAGGGAACCTCATGCTTGCTGTGGTGTTGACAATATCACTCAACTGGCTGGAAACTACCCTGCCATTACTCTGAAATCCAGTCGTGGACCTTTGGAGTGGATGTGGTTGCAGCGTTTGGCCCCATCCTCTCCCATTTACCCCACAGCAGGCACGTGGAGGGAATGCTAACTGGGCCATTTCAGACACTAATGAAAGGAGATGGATGGACTGGCTGCTATTAAATATCTGTTTATTCATCAATTCAATCTTGACAGTGACTGGGTGGAGTGTGACAGTGTGGAAAACTTGTTACATGGAAAATGTCAATAAGTTTCAGTTTTCAGTGTTTATTGACTTATAGATTATATATTGTAATTTTATACATTGCAATTTATATGCCTTGTTGGCTGCATGAGTATAGTAACATTAGATGTTTCTGCAACACAAAAAAGAAATGAATGATCTATATTATTTATTATTCCACTGCTTGGTTGAATTTCCCATTGTCCTACGTAATTTAGAACGACCATTAACCGTATGTTATTTGCACACCTATGAAGAAGATCCATTTTGTGGGCCGTATCACACTTGGTATTTATTGGTATGTAAATCCCACCATTGGTAAAACTCTGCTATCTCAATGCAGTCAGCTTTGTATGCAGTCAGCTGTAGTATATTAACTTTTGTGTGGATAGGTGGTCCCTGGAGGCCATCTTGAATCCATTTCTAAACATCCAAAAAACTAATTTATCTTCATCTCATTGGGATGAAGGGGCATACATGTGCCTAGTGTAGTCACTTTCCAATTGGGTGCAGTTAAACATTTGACTTTACATATAACAGTGTTAAAGTGATATAACAGGGTAATTAATTATCATGGTCCAGCTGCCTCACTTCACTGGTCTGTAAGTGTTTGTGACAGTTTCCCAGCCTTATTCACCGTATACACTAATGCACTTCTAAAAATAAACAGCTGTGTCAAATCAACATGAATAGAATTTTTGAATTTCTGTTTTTATTTCCAGATAATAAAAGTGCATTTACTGAGGCTTACCAAGGTCTTTGGATACTTGCAATAATTGCATGCTTTTTTATGCACGCAAGCCATGGCAAAGGCTCTCAGAGGGAACAAAGGGCACATTCAGATTTGTTGTGCAGAGCTCCTGGCCCCTAATTCCTACAAATTGTCAACAAGATAAAAGGCTTGTTTTCGAGAAACGGGGGTGGGTGGGGGTGCAGAACATAATATGCAAGTTCTTTTTAAGAATCAACAGCTATTTATGTTTAATCAGAGGCGTTGCCACCAAGGCTTGACTAAAGTGGCTTTGATCACTGTACCCCAGAAGAGCGATGCAGTACTCAATGTGACGGGACAACTCAGGGGTAAAATGGTATTCGGAATGCCATATGTCAAGCTTGATGAAAAAGATTATTTACACCAACATTATGTTTCATTGGTTAACACCAGTCTTTAAACAGTGAGCACAAGGGAGATTGCATATGGCCACTATTAACAGTTTATTTACCTACCAAAGAAGTGTTCAGCATATGCCTAGTCAAGCTGAAGGTTGTTGTGGTTAGGCTTCACTGACCAGAGATGTGTCATGTCACATTTAAGTTGCATTACCTCTTGTTCTCGTTCACACAGCCTTTGTTTGTGGAATATATACCTGCAGCGAGCCTGAATATTTATCCTCAACATTTCCAAAGATCTACAGTACTTACCTTTGTAGTTTTGTCCATTAAAATTTATAGCACCATAAAGAGCAGTGTGCCAGAAAAAATCTATCCAGCATGGTGCAAATTAGCAAAGAAAGTCAACAACTGAAGCTCAATTTAATAACAACGTTTTCCAGGAATTCGATGGTGTTGTTACAGGTGAAACTTTAACCTCTTGAGAGGGTGTCTAGTTTGCATTTCTTTTCAAAGTAATGCATATTGCACTAAAAAAACACCATTTCCTGTGCTTTCCTATAAAGACATAGGGTTAAAGGACAGGTTCTCGCTACAGAAATCTGACATGTTGATGGTTGACGCTCGATGGCTTATAGGGGGCTTTGCACAAGCCTGTCCATAGCATCCATGTGGATCTCATCAGGTAGGACTGTATTTATGACCCTCTGTATTTATGACCTGGGGTACCTTCCTGAAGCCTTCAGCATATCCATCCATTTCTAGGCCTCAGAACGCACAAGTATGGAAGGAATGCTTTGAATCCCCCCTCCCTCCACCGCCAGGGGAACAGTACTTTCTATAGCTTTCGGTATGGAAGGGGAGAGGTCAACTAGGCCTCAAGTGGGAGAGAGAGTGCGAGATCTGATTGGCTGAAAACTGCAGCTCTTGCTTTATTTTTATGACTCTGTGGGAACTCCAGACCATGACAGATTTGTTGAAACAGTGTTTGACAATGTGGGCGTTTTGAAGCTTAATAGCCTCTCTCCGTTTATTTCACTCTCTCACTCTCTTTTTCTCTCGTCGCCGCCATAACTCCTAAAGTGATCCTACTGTATGCTGGGAGTGGAAATGGCTTGAAGACGGACAATTGTGTGGAGTGGCCCTAAAGAATGTACCTTGGTACAGGTCTCTTCTGAACAACAATCTATAGCTGATGCGTTGGGTTGATGGGTCAAGGATACAAGGAAGTTTATTGTCACATGCATATACTGGAAGTAAGAAATGCAGTGAAATTATGTCTGGTGTCAGCCTATTTGTGCATTTATGGGGGGGGGGGGTAAAAAGTGCAGTAGAAGAGGGGTATAGTAGATTAAGTGGCAAGGGCTGCATAAGAAAGGTGGGGGAGGATTGGGATTGGGGGGGCACCAACAAGGAGCAACAAGGGGGGTCTGCCTCAGGTCTACTTTGATTTGTGTTTGAGTACACAGTGTGATTTTGTAACCTCTCCATTAAGTCCAGCTAAATTCATCCACATCCTTCTATATGTGGACATACAGTATACGATGCATACAATACAACTTATATAGCGCTAAGTTCCAATCCTAACTACAATGAAAATATGCATACAAGCACTTGTGTTTCAAAGACAAGGACCTAAAACCTAAGGCAGCAAAGGGTACCTTCATCAGAAACATAATCTTCTGCACTGTAGCCTAACCAAAGAAGGTGACAGGGCCAGTCCTAGGCAGCTGTTTCTAAAAAGATGTTTAGACTGGTAATATAATCACCCACTTGTCTGTAGCTACAAACGAAATATAGCCTAACTGCCTCTAATACATCTTGGCAAGAAAATAAATACAATAGAACATCCACATGACCTCGTTAAATTGACCATGACTTGTCGTCAACATCCTTAACAAGGCAATTCCTTGAGTGTAAAAAAAACCCAGTAACAACAGTTAAATTTGTTTCCTGCGAAAGGTGCGGCCAAAATGACGGAGAGCAGGCCTACCTGACGTCGAGGAGAGCTAACGCATCTATGTTTATGTCCAACAGGACCAGGTTCATTTTCCTTTGAAATAAATTAAAGCGGTAGGCCTACGCATGTGTTTTCCATGCCTACATTTTCACAGAAATATTAAGGCAATGTTTTGTTTATAGGCTATCTCTTCAGATGCATTTTCCTTAGAGCGTCATCACAAGGTTTTCCCCTCTGACCGCGTCATTTGAGGTCACGGCAGGACACAGGCTGCGCTAAATTTTTTGGTACGTGGCTGCCCCCGTCTGATTGTATTTGCAATTGCATAAACCGATGGCGAGAAGGAAATTCAACAGCTTAATGGTAGCCTACATGGTTTTATATCTACAAGGTACATTTTAGTCTAAATTGATAGCCTATCACACGTAAAATAATGTTATTGAAAGCAAAAAAATAAATTCTATTAATTATTTAGTAGTTCTAACAGGGGTTAAGAGGTATGCTGGATATGCTGTGGGATATATGGTCTTTTGGGCCCCAACTGTCAATTTCAGAGCAGCACTGCCTGGAAGGAACTAGCTTCAACCCTCTCTGGCACTAGGGTTAGGGTTAGTTAGGTGCCTTGACAGTGGGGGCCCAAAAGACCATCAAGCGACCTGTGGTTTACTACAAAATGTTGACGTTGATGAAAACGCAGTTATACATTACAAGTAGCCTGTGTAGGCCTATGTGGAAGAAAAACCGGTATGCTACATGTCCTTGGCTACACACTTCACAAAATCTGCAAGGCTTTTGCTTATAACTATCACACCTGTTTTGAGAGACAAAAATATGTTCGGCCTGTAAAACGGCCATTTAGGTTAATGGAACCAATATGATCCACCAGAGCTAATATGAAAACCTCTGCATTTTGGTAATTGAATTGATAGCCTACTGTATGTCTATTATAGTCAACGCCTAGGCCACTTAAACCTAATGTTTTCTGCGCTCTGACTAATGCTAAAGCCTGCCTTGCTAAAATCAGTTATCATCATCCAACCACACAGAGGCTTAAATTATGCATTTTCAAAATGTCTAAAAGTTCTATATATGAAAAAGAAATTTCGTCTTAACAAATTGTCATCTCGGCCCCAATAACTGGATACTTATTTCTACTCATTTCAACCACAGGGAGGCAGCAAAGGTCCTTCTGTTAACTCCTCCGTTTAATTAATATTGCCATCCAAAAGATTAGAATCAACTCGGGTGTTCAGCTAGCCTGGGTGAACCGAGACAGATCTGTGAGCACAGGCTAGTGTTCACAAGAGACCCGAATCCAAATTTGTGCCACAGATTTCACTAGACTCAAGTGATCCCGACACGGTGTGTTGTATAGTAGTCCTGTGCCAGGGCCTTGCACTGGGCGCTGTGCTCTGCTTCAGCTGTGGCACACACTGCAAAACTGGTAACCATCCTGAAAACAAGCAGGATTTGCCAGTGCGTTGAGTAAATTTGTAAAAAAATTTGCAGTGCATAAAGCGTCTGACCAGAAATGTTTTGAGGCTCCCTGCCAAGTTAGGTTAATGGCAAAGGAGCAGTAAGGACATGTACTGTACAACAACAAGCAGGCTTCACAATGCCCTGCTCTGCAATCCGTTTCAGTTGGACAATCCACACAGATGGTGGCTGACTGAAGTGGAACAAGCTCAGGCCTGTGCCAGACTTAGTACATATCAATGTTAAGTCAAGATTCTGGATAAGTGCCAGACTCACCTGTTTGTTCTCAAACAGCAGAAAAGAGCCAGTGTGTCATGGTGGTGTTATCATCACAATTTTAATATGACATACATTTGTCTCTACATATAGGCATTACAAATGCGTGTCTTTGACATACACCAACTGACCCGTCTACCTACAAATCCATCAAAATCTAATGTTTTAATATTTCATATGTTTAGAAATATTCTCCAGCATCAGTTGTATTTCGGAGATCTGTAGAAAAGAAGGGGGAAATAGTAATAATAGTAATAAACACAACTTCACAGAAACTGTTCACTTCTTTTGGGATTTAAATTACAATAATTTAAAATGCTGTATAGCAGCAAAGCTCTTGTACAAGACTAATACAATACAAAGGTCAAACAAAGATGGTGTTAAATAAATCAAATGAAAATGGGCAGCCAGCTTCATATGTTCTTGATAATTATGTAACTTTACAGTTAATATTGTGTGCATATTTACAGTTAAATATAGTTCATTATACACATTCACATCTCTCTTTTGGCACAAAGTGTTAGCTGATTACATTCAAGTGTCATGGTCACTGTTGAGACTCCTGCCCTTTTTGAGTTTAAATGTCCATGAATGTCATGATAAAAGCCACAGGCTTTCAAGAAGTAGTCCTTCACCTCCTGATCCAACTACATAGCCTATGTGACTGAACAGTGCGGGGCATCTGGCAACTGACCCCCTTCAACTGACCCCCTTCACACACACACACACACACACACACACACACACACACACACACACACACACACACACACACACACATCTCCCTCCCTCTCTCCACACACTACTTTCCACGCTCACATCCCAGGCTCAAATCGATGTGTAATGCTTGCCGTAGTTTGTCAGCTTGATTTTCTCGGGCAGGATGATGTTGACTGAGTGCTCTTCTCCAAAACTGCCTCCTCCTCCCCCTCCGCTGGTCCTCAGCAGGTGTTCTCTCTGCTGTCTGACCAGCTGGCTGTATTTGGCGTTGGCCATCCAGGCCTCGCAGCGGCTGAAGAAGACGATGGCGGTGGTGCCCAGCACCACCAGGCACGTGAGCAGGCCCAGCACGGCGAAGCAGACCAGCTGGCTGCGTGTGACCATCGCGGCGCCCGGCGCGTGCACCGTCTCCTTCAGCGTGATCTTGAGCAGCTCGCGCTCGGCCGGACGCAGCAGCTTGTGGAAGGCGTGCGCCGGGAGGCTGTAGTGCTGCGGAGACAGGCCGTCGCTGTTGCCGTGGGGCTCCGGGTGCCGGGGCTTGGGCCTGGGTTTGGGTCGGTGGCCCTGCACGGAGCAGAGCGGGCCGGCGAAGGCCGGCGGGCACAGGCAGCGGAAGCCGCTGGCACTGGTGCCGTTGAGGCAGGAGCCGCCGTTGAGGCAAGGGCTGCTGGAGCAGGGGGAGGAGGGGAGGTTGTCGCGGTCAGCCGTGCTGCTGTTTAGGCACCTGGGGCCTCCGTAACCAGGCGGGCAGGTGCAGGTGTGCCTGGGGCCGTATTCGGTGCAGATACCACCGTTGGCACAAGGGTTTGGATGGCATAGGGCAGTCTTGGTCTCACAGAGGTGCCCAGTGAAGCCAGGGGGACAGACGCAGGTGGCCTGCAGAGCAAAGCCCTGCGCGTTGTGACAGCTACCACCATTTTGGCAAACAGTACTGCAAAATAAAAAAAAACATCTTTAGCATACTGATCCTGTAAGGTCAACTCAGGTCCTATTTGTTCTTGTTCCTATATCTCCTGGGGCCCTAATGTAAATGCGGGGCAAAGGGTGAAGTCTAAATATAGTTACTTTAATAGCTATGCAGAGTCTATTTGCATATTTAATACCATGAGCAAGATCCCAAGCACAAATACTGGTGGGTGAGCTGAATGCTCTCATATGCCACATGAGAAGTTTAATTCAGACACGAGACAATTTGCTCATTGACGGACTTCGCATTTTATCCGGCATTTAAATTAGGGCTCCAGGTGCCTCCATTTTGGCAAACAGTACTACAAAAGAAAAAAAAGATGGTTTTAACTTACTTACTGATCTTGTAAGGTCAGTTTACCTTGCTGAAAAATATTATTTACAGGCAGTTCCTGTATCTCCTGTAGTTCTCAAGGTCTCAAGTTAGCAAGGTGTAAACAACAGCAGGGTTGCGAAGAATGAAATTCTTATAGACTGGTACAGTAGAGTGGCTATAATACCTATAGTATGAGCCACATTTGCATAAGGAGTCAGCTAAATAAGATATATTTAGATCAAGACAAGAGCCAGTTAAAAGTAAAGACAGAATTTCAGTTTTCTACAGACCTTGTTCAAGAACTCAATGGCAGAATTTCTTATTTTGTGTAAATGCTGATAAATCCAGATACAGCTTATATTTAACATGCAGCATAGCCTTCAAGAATTGCATCCAGCAAATATTAGGATATTGCTCAACACCCACACCACATGGTTGCTCTGGCCAAATGGTGTAAGGGCACAGCAAACAGACTGTGCCAACACTGGAGAGCTAATGTAAATGTAATTGAATTTAAACACAGATTTGGACCCGTTTCCACCATCATTTTGTCTTGAAGCCGTTTCAATTCTTCCGGTACATTTCTCCAGTCATTAAGGCAAGCATAGATCTACAACAATCTGTACATGACAAAATCCTTTGCCAAAGGGCAATCTTTGACAATCATGTATCAATATTCGGAACAATTATATTCAGTTGCTTTACTTTTAATACCTTACGATAAACAATATTTGGTTGCTTTACACTTGCTTTACAATTATTTTATGCTTAAATACCTTAATAAACAGATGCAATAATGAATGCTTTGCTAGAGCTTCCATTGATTACATTCTTTGTTTAATTTATTTTTGTAGAAAACATGCAGTCAATTATGGGCTGGAAATAAAATCCCTAAATCACACTGACAGGTTTCACAACAAAAAAGTGGAAAATGAGGAACACTGTAAATGTGCCGCATGGTTGAATCAGTTAAACAAGACACTGGCCAGTATTGGAGCCGGATGACCAATCCTTCATATCAAAATTTAATTCAAACGGGCCTCCTTTATCCCAGGTGCCTCGCTGTTCCCTAAGAAGTCATGACTCAGAGGCTGAAATGGCCATGCCATTTAATTAAAATCAGATTAGGATAGTCTGGGCTACATATACTCCCAGGGTAGTGATGTGATGAGATCTGAGGATGCCGTGGGTTTAAAGGGGGTGTCCCAGGTGACTCCTGCTGAGGGTCTACAGCAGGGAGCCGTCTGAAAGACAGCATATGTGGGGGCAGCGGACAGTCATTACCCATTCCGTTGGCACTCTCCTTTCCTCAAGTGGCAGCGCTCCCCGATGTATCCCGGGGGGCAGACGCATAGGTATCTTCCCTCGCCCGTCTCGATGCAGGTCGAGTTGCCAGAACAGGGTTTACTGGAGCAGGGGTTTGTGTCTGAGAAGAAAATACAGTAAGCGCTAGTTCAGTGAAGGAAATTAATAATTTTTCACAACCTCAGTGCAGCTTGTAGATTTATATCAGTCGTCTTTGTGCTTCTAACACATAAAACAAAAAGACACATTATCTCTCTGTCTGTCTGTCTGTCTCTTTCTCTCTCTCCTTCTCTCAGCTGTTGTATCTCTTTCCCATCAGCATCATACATAAACACAGCAAGTGTGTGTGCGTCAGAGGGAGTGTATGTGAGGTAAAGTGGGAGAACGAGAAAGGGAAAAAAAAGAATCTCATTAGTTTGTGCGAGATCTCCCAGATAAAGGGGCAACAAAAGCCTGGTATTGAGTGCAGGAGATGGCAGCAGCAGCTTGATTTCTATCCTTACACGCCACCCCGGAAAGGGCTATCGGCAAGGAGAGAGTATGCAAAGTGAGCCATGCGACCAATCCTCTGGGGCAAACTGAGATGTTTTCAATGAGACTCGGTGCGGGCTGCTCACCTTCATCACACTGGCTTCCTATCCATCCGTCCTCACACACGCACTGCCAGGGCTTGTCGCACGTCCCGTGAACACAGCCGGGGAAAGGCACACACTGGTCGCACGTCGTGCCCTGCCAGCCTGGTTTGCACCTAAAACATGTGAAAATGACGGTGGTGTGTCGTGTAAGAGCTGCTCTTGCATGCCATTCATTTTTTTGTCCTTCCACCCTGAGGCCCTTATTCAAAATATTCAAAATTGGACCTCATTAAGTAATCTCTGGATAGCTTTCCTGATAAAAGTCCAAGATGAATTGGCAGGTGTAATGGTGTTAAATCTGCTGCACTTTAGGTCAGAAAGCAATTGTTACCATGGCCACACTGTAATGGGTACCTTCCCTGAGGTAGTCACAGTAAAGGGTGCCAGATCTCCAGTGTCATTTGGGACCACACAAACACAATGAGAGACCATTAAAAAGATACAGTATGTGTCAGAAACCACAAAGAGCTACATACCTGCATGTACCATTCTCTTCACACACCCCATTATCCTTGTTACAGCCAGCAGTGCATTCCAAACCTATTTCAGGACACAGCAGTGCAACATGGAAAGAAAGGGGCAGTCATCCTTCAAACAATGTATTAGGCTGCATACTGAATCAGTCTTAGCCTTTTCCTGCACCTTCACATAAATAATTGGTAAAAAAGAATTAACAGTTAGGCTATGGTTCATGTATAGTTTAACAACAATAACAACAATAATAATAATAATAATGATAATAATAATTATAATAGGCTAATAGTGACAACAATAACAGCAACAATAGTAACAACAACAACAACAACAACAATAATAATAATAATAATAATAATAATAATAATAATAATAGGCCTACTACTAATAATAATATAAAAAATAACAACAACAAAATAATTTTAAAAAAATGATAATAACAACAACAAATTGAACGGGATGTTTTTTTTTTCTTTACCGTTGCCGATATCAGCAGTTGTGAGGCAAAACAAAAAGATCGCTAAGAAATGAAATCCACATGCGTTCATCTTTGGGTGTGTGATGTATCCAGTTTTCCTTGAAACATAAGCATGTGTGCGCTGGGAACGACAGGTAGCGGAGCTCCAAGGCATTCTGTCTCTTTTCTGAGATACCCTCACTACACAGAGGTTGTCCGGTGGTGAATCATAAGTAGGTCCGTCTTGTGAAAGTTAACGCAATTCGCCACAATGAACGTTTTGAATAAATGCAAGTTCACGATAGCTAAGAAAATCAAAACAGCTCCGTTAGGGTGAAGACACAACACAAAGGGACCATTGTCTGAAAACCAGTGACTGGAAATACAGTTAGGCTACACAAATTAGTCCTCTTGAGTCATTCGCTAATAAGTCAAAATCCAATTACTCTCTCTGATATTGTGATGTGGGAGGAGAAAGTACATAGACTAAGTGTCTTCTTTGTCCCAGCTTCCTTTGAAAAAATCATATTTTTTCCGCTTCGGGGTGATGCCAATTCCAAGGTAGTCGACTCAGGGACAATCCTGAAGAAAGAGTGTATTCAGACGGTGGAGAGGGTCCACTTTATGCTCCGCCCACATTAATCCACGGAGGAGCTGTCCAGCACCCCAACCTCCTGAACGAGCAAACAAAAGTTGCCTTAAATCACAGGGAAAGGGAAAAAGAGACTTACAATCATTCCGACAGCGAGACTGCGAGAGTGTGACGTATTACCAACAATCATATAACCTATCAAAATCTATCCTACAAAAAGCCCTTCAAGTCAAGAGCAACACTCCTTAAAAAAGCTCACGTCATCAATGTATTAATTAGCTGAAGGCTGTTGTGACTAAGATGCAATCATCCTGTTGTAATCCTATGTCCTTCAAATATTCCATTCATGATAATTTCAACATAGGCCTACTTATACACTCACACTTACTACATAGGCTACTTAAACATTTCAGTGTATGCAATCTTGTTGTTGTGTATAGTGTTTTTTTTTTTCTTTATGTGGTGTTAGTCATGTGCCCTAGACCTTATTACGCATGGAAGTCCTTCATTGACTCGTGTTCACTCTCTAACACCTCAGCAGTCGACCGAGAGCAGCGAAACCCCATCAAGAGAAATGATTTCGAGCCCTAGTGTTGTGCTACGGGTTCTGGGTTTGTCCCCACTGCCCACGATGACCTACATACAACCACAGCTGGCGAGAAATGTGTTTTCCCTTTGCAACAATATTGGCATTTTTTAAGGTTGTAACTGAATCTTTGATCTGTTAAAATATTCAATGGCATTATTATCTTTCACACACACAATAAAGGCAGATGTTTCTGGCCTAAAAACAATTAAATAATGTGATTTAACTCTAGCAGAAGTGCGAGGACAATAGGCATTATAGGACTATAAACACTGTCTAGATATTGTTATGAGATGTTAGGTTAACCTTACTGTCTTGCAAGGAATGTGGATAATGTATCGATTTGCTGTCTTCTGATCTCACTTGAGACGACTTTTATCCTGCCTCCCAAAGAGTTCTCCCTGACCTAAAAGCAGTCTCTTGTGTTTGATTGATGGCTTAAAACCTGAAAGCAAAGCTGGCACCACATAGCAAAAGCAATTTGAGGTGCTCATGGCTCAAGGTTAAACGGTGCCCTTGCCAGCCTCAATGACTGTGGTGTGATTATGATTCAGTGGGGAGAAACAGCATTGATGAGACCTGCGGATATTAAACTGAGATTTTAATTTATGTACCTGGTAAATGGCTCAGTGCCACATATTGGTGACCAGTGCCTATCTGCCCAGGAAGAGAACAGAATGTGGCTATGGCTATTCATGACTTAGCCTAGGCTTGCTTATTCTGTAGAAAACACAAAAGTGGACCTGGTTGCCTAACTGCAACATTGGATGTATTCAGGTCACATTCTGAAGTCACAAAGCTGTTTGAAATGAGGTACTCTTCACATGGCTGCCTTAAATAGCTTTGCTGTGTGTGTGTGTGTGGGGTGTGTGTGTGTGTGTGCGCGCGTGCGTGCGTGTGTGTGTGTGACTGAATTATAAGGCCTGGGGGTTTCATGCTGTAGAGTTACCGGTGTGAACAGATTTTACATGTATTAAACATGTTATATGTATTACAGAATGTACTCTAATATGGAATACATGTATATGATACAGATGCGTATACGATAAAGGTAAATGTTATCCCCACTACTAACACATCTACCATCCAGACGTTTATGCATCTGATTAGACTAGATGTTGTTTTTGGTGTGTGTGTGTGTGTGTGTGTGTGTGTGTGTGTGTGTGTGTGTGTGTGTCTGTGTGTGTGTGTGTGTGTGTGTGTTTTCCATGGACAGCTGCACTTCACGCCTCATTTAGTACTCCATCATATTAGTCCTGGACACATTTACAAAATGAGGCATGCTCTGATGCAAGACGCACCCACACAAACACCTTACACAGCTCCGTGGCTTACAGGGGCTTACACAAGGCTGCCTGAAGGAAATCTATTGAAAATAGATAGATTTCAAATCAATAGAACAGACCTACTAAAAGACGAAAAGCTGTGTATCACTGTACTGCCATTTCAGTAGTATCACTGAACATGAAGGCAAATGTTCCCATTTGAAACAGTGTGGAGTTTTATTCTGACATCTGAGAAAGTAGATGACAAGATGACACAGACACACACACACACACGCTTATTTAAATTTAGAATTTAGTGGGATGTCCAGTTCACATGTGGAGTGTTTTCGTTATCAAACGTCGGGCGGATGGCGCAACAAGGCGTCCCTAGGTTTTTTAAATCAGTCATGGATGTGTTTTCGGTGTAACGTCATTTAAACCAATGAGAATGACATTTGTCATTTCCTTTAACAGCGAGCAGTGCAACTTTAAACAGCGCATCGTTATTTGATAGTCAGCGACGCATTTGAAGGAATCTGCTTGCATGCGAGACTGTATGGAACAGGTATTCCACTAAACCATGCTTTACTAAAACCTAGCAGAGTATAGCCTACAGTACACGCATCTGCACTCGTCTATTATTTGAACTCATTGGCAAAGTGAAACTAACTTCACCGCGGTGTCATTCAACAACAAAAAAGTTATACACACTTAATTACTTTCACTATTGACTGACCATGGGGTTAGCATCAAAAAAATAGCCTGGAAAAAGCAACACTTACCCCAATAATGTTCGAATGACTGAATAAAAAACGTTTATCCTGCAGAGGAGTTGCTTACAGTACATCTTGTGACAGTGCGTCTTCAGCTGTGCTTCATTTTTGCCTCCTGCCTAATCACTTTTATTGGTCATTACCAATTTGCAAATGATGGTGAATAACTACTCATTGTGAGATATATTCCGCAATATCTTTAGATGAAAATAGGGCCCTATACGTGCTTATACACCTCACAGCACATATTACTTGCAGCACTGAATATTAGATTTGTTCATAATGAGCAGATCGATGTTACGCAGTGAAATCTATGGTTATGGTTATAGGATTTGGCAGACGCTTTTGTCCAAAGCGACATACAAATACAAAAATCTGAATGATTAATTTCTTCAGTCGTGGGAGGCACAGTTTTTTTTTTACAACCTTCCTTTAAATGAATATGTGGCAGTCAGTCGCTTTGATTAAAAAAACATTCTGCAAAATGAGATGACTGCCCAGGGGTGATTGCCACTGTGACAAACTAGAATGGAAGGTTGTTTGTCAGGACACATTTCCTGACTGAGTCTAGATCTAAGTTTTTTTTTTCCTTCAGAAAATATTCAGCAAAAAAAACCCTGAAATATGAGAGTGCAGGCCTTTTTGTCTTTCATTTCATTGAGGAGCTAGTAATTGCCTTCTAGACTAATGACCAAACTATTGTAAGTGAGCCACAAGGTCTGAAAATGAGAAGTTATTAAGGCAACATGATGCAATAGATTTGGAAATGTTCTCACCTTTTGACTGCTGTTGTTGACTTGGATGTTCTTGCTCATCTAATTTCAAATAAACTTACAGCACCTAGTATTCCTAGACAGTCTCTCATCCAAGTACTAACCAGGCCCGGCACTGTTTAGCTTCTCAGTTTAGATGTGCCTTACTGTAAGTGATGGCAGGCTGACCAAGTCTACTTCATTAATTACATGAAACCACAAAGGACATACAGTAACAGTACAAGTCACAACCAACTAGGCAGATGTATTCGAATAGCCTACTTTATGCTACATTATATTTCCATTCTATTTGGTGCTAATGTAATTTATGTGGTAAGGTTCAGGACTGATTGTAATTCAATATTTTTACATTTTTATGTTGGTCTTTTCACATAGTAACGAATCTGTAAAGTTCTCCCACCACAGCAAATTTGAGAGTTTCTGTCAAGGAAAATAAGTCCCAGCATATTATGTGATTTATAAAGGAGATTCAGTCAGCCTTTCTTTGCTGAGTCTTTGCATACCTGAGTATGCCTAATCTTTATAGGCAACTAGTCTCCGCATCATCTTCAAATTTATTTTTGTTGTAAAGGACACCTGCAGTTACTGATAGCCAACCAGGCAGCACTATGTAATTCTGTTGTTCAGGTTGGACCACCCAGTGAAAATAGAAGAAAAGCTCTCACAGTGTGACATCAAGTATATCGCCAAAAGCCTTCAGCATAATAGGATAGCAAGCTGTGCTGCCAGGCCAGCGATGCTGTTGTTGGTGATTACAAGGTTCTGCATGCCTTTTATGTAGTTCGCTAGTTTTAGATCAAAGTTCTTAACAGCTGCTCTCTGGGTTTGATGTGTAACAGTGGATAGTACAGTATGCTACATGTGAAGACCAGTGAAATATTCTCTTCAGTTTACTCTAAAGTGGAGCTCACTGTTCTATTTCAAAAACAACACACACGAGTATTGGTGCATTTCGTTTCTGTACTGATATGTGGCTGAAACCAATTGTACCCTGGCACTTATTAAAATATTAGTGTGCAGTATGTAGAATGGCCACAGTTGACTCTCTTAAAAAGACTTGAATTTCCCTTGGGCCAAGCATCATGTAACAGGAAGTTCAAGATCAAAGCATCTGCCATCTGATTTAGGACCCTTCGACTCCTACACTGGGCTAATAACTTAAGTTATTAACTGAGCTATCTCCCTTTCTTGAAATAGAGCTGAATTATGCTAATTATGCTTTTTTTCACAAAAGACTAGAAACTCACCAGGTTATCTGCAGTTTAGAAACAGGAGACAGACAACTCTCCCAGGGAGCCTGGTGTAGTCTTGACAGAGTGCGGTAGCTTTCTTCATTTCAGCTTTGCTCTCTGAGCGATGATGCTGTGACATACTGGAGTGCAGAGGAGATAAAGTCAGAGGCATAACAACTCGAGCTGCTCCGCCGGCCTCTGCTAATGTTTTAATGTTTTCTGCCTCTCTGCTTAAAGGTTCCCTCTGGATATACTCAAAACAGCGAAAATTGCACACTTGTGTCAGCCATCGGCCAAAGGCTAACACACCTAAAGAATTTGGCTCAAACATGTGTGTGTGTGTGTGTGTGTGTGTTGCTATTCTGCTGTATATTGCATTGTTTTGTCTGTGTTATATGTGACATACCTGTTTCTTCATGAACCTCTAATTGGCTCTTGTGTGTGGTCTCTCTTTGTCTACGCCAGGGGTGTCAAACTCATTTTGGTTCAGGGGCCACATACAGCCCATCTGATCTCAAGTGGGCCGGACCAGTGAAATAATTGCAAAACATCCAAAACATCCACAGCTTAGTTTTTTTCAGTAGGCTATGCTTTACCCTTCAGCCTACATTTGTAGCCTACATAATCACAAGGGATATATTAGATTATTACACATTTATCCAGAGAGGCCAATGAAATTGAAATAAAATGCATTTCACTCTCATAAACAACTGGTTTATTTTTATAGTTGAGTGGATAGGCCTACATTTTTACATCTGACCACCTGAACCAACTCACCACACTAAACTCAAGTGGGAGCTATGAAGAAAGTTAACATCCTGCCTTAAAAATGTAAATGTGCAAATGTATGAAAAATAAAATGAATTTAACAAACAAGTTAGCAGTGCATGAGCAATACGATCAACTGATACGATTAGGTTACATCAGATCAAATAATTTTGTAGGCTAGGTGGTGATGCTGTGTAATAGTCTATCCACCATAAAGGCCAGATCCTGCACCCATTCCGGGCATTTAAATTGCTACTGGTCTGCCTTTTTTCTCCAAGAACTGTCCAATTTCCTCTCGTAGTTCAAAGAAACGCTTGAGTACGGCACCTCGGCTTAACCACCGTACTACAGCGTGGTATGTATGGTAAGCCAGACAGAATGCCATTATCACTAAGAAAACAGTCAAACTGACGGTGAGTCAGACCTCGCGACCTGATTAAATTTAGTTTGCACAACCACACTTTAACAAGTTTAGTGTTTTACAACACAGCACTTCCTGGTGCAAAATACAATAAAATGCCCAAACATCTTGTCCTCCGTTTGCAGGCTGCACTTTGTCTCTGAATTTTGTCGCAACGCCTGCTTTTCTCCCGGCAATTTTGACATCGTCAGAAATGTATTCTCTACAAGTCTGGGCCGGATTAAACCATCTAGCGGGCCGCATCCGGCCCGCGGGCTGTATGTTTGACACCCCTGGTCTACGCGCACATATGCGCACGCGTATTCACGCACACGCGCACACAAACACACACGCACACACAGGGCCGGAGTGGGGCCACTTTTCAGCCCGGGAGTTTCAGGGCCAAGATCGGCCCACTTTTTTAGTGGTGGTGAAAATTGGATAAATAAGGCAACATTTCAGCTCTTATCCTGTAGTTTTTATTATAGGCTACCAATATTCCACTATTCCACAAGGATAGGTTGATAAGTTAACAAAAACAGGAAGCAAGAAATAAAGCATTTGAAATGTATCCCACAATTCCACTAAGAGGCATATTGAACTACTGTATTGTTTACATGTTTTTTTCTGCATGGGTCAGCTATCATGTTGTTGTTTGGGGATTTGCTCCTTTACTACACCCACTTCTGAGCAAACAAGGCATATATGTTGATCATACCCTACTGCTGTCATATAGCCTACTACTCTTTCTTACATAAAATAACTTTAATTCATATGGTTAACTCTATTATCCTTTCTACTTGTCCCTGTAGTCATAGCTAATTTCAGGCTCATCATTTTCAGCGGGGGACTGGCTGATCTGCTGCTCAGAGGCTACTTTTGTTTTTATGCCTAGGCTATACACAGATCAAGCTTGAGTTGTGTTATCAATATTTGCATAATATTTGCAAAGTCTATGAATCGCCATATTGGATGATACAAAAAGGCTAATATTTTAATTAATTTAATATGTTACTTGCGAATAGGTTGACAACGCTACAACGTCCAGTAAGTTATTAGCCCAATTACGCCGTTATAATCTATCTCTCTTTACCAGTTGCCACTTATGTCTGTCCTCTAAGTTTGGCACATTTGGCAGCATTTTCTTCCAATACTTTTCGTCTTTTTTTCCTGGCCATGGCCTCATGGCCAGGCTTGGAATTTCACCATTCTGGGGGCAAGGCCACTTGGCCTTCAGTTGGGCATATTTGGTGGGGGGCACAAAGGCCACATGTCAGGGCACCAAGGCCAAAGTTAACTATACAGTAGTAGGCTATAAAAATGATCAAAGTTGTATTTAGCCTATTCACTGCAGTAGACCTGCATCACTGTATGAAACATTACAAAAACATGAAACATGACATATTACATATAACTGTAAATCATCTGATCATCTAATAAAAACAGATATCTAGGCTATATATAACATTTATTTTATAGACCCTTTCATGGAATTTTCATTATCAGCATCATAGTTGGCCCCACAAGACTTCCTTTTTAACATTCCATATGAAGAGGAAGTAGATTGGGGCCCAAATAGAATGTTCAAGCTTTGTTTTTGTTTACCTTGTTGAAAGGGTCCATATTTGTCCTGCTATGAAATCATGTATTGAACAATTTAAATGTAGCACAGCTCAGCTTTAAGAAACTCAAATAGCCTAGATGCATGCTTAGCATTTTGTGATCATTAAGGCTACTTTCACAAACTCTTAGTCAGCTGTCCTCTGATTTACCAATATCTAGGCGATTTTTGTAACATTTATTTTGTATTTGGCCCGTTATGAAATCATGTGGAACAATTTAAACACATTGTAAAACTTAAAGCCCAAATTTGGAATTTCGAAATTTACTGCAAATTCAAAACTGGATTACTCTGGAACGGCTAACTGTACAGGGGACTGCTTTACACCTTTGTGTTCGGTAAGGTCTGCTGTTTATTCTGATATGTGGTTTGTCATGTGTTAAAAGAAGGGTTCGTGAAGTATTCCACCGAGATGAATGGGTAGGGAGATCATGGACGCAAAACCTTCAGTAGAATGTATGATTAAATTGAATTATATTATTTACTTTTCTCGCGAACCGTTCAACACAGCAATTATCGGCTAACATCGTTTAAAAGATACTTGTGATGTCTGTGTGATGAATAGGCTACTTCGTGAGTAGTTCAACTGAGAAGAATGGGTGAATTTGGACTCACTTTCTTGCGCTGTCACTTTCTCCACTGCGTAAAAGACTAAATTAATTTGCGCTGTGAATGCTAAGATTATTTTGACAGGCCACAGGCTAAATAAAAATCGCTATTAGTAGGACACAAAGCAGAATATTGAAAGAAGGGGGCACCAAGGCCACCGTGGCCTGTAAACCTATGATTTTCAAAGGGGCTTCACTGCCAACGCAAGGGGCTACGATGGCCATGGCCGTCGTGGCCGCCGTGAAATTCCTACCCTGCATGGCGTCTTTCTACCATCCATCCTCCCTGACGCTTATCACTACGGAAGGGCCAGCCCGGCTGGTAGGCTATCTGAGAAAACTTTTTAGGAAAGACGGGCTATATGGACCCAACCAATTAACTTTTCTTGGGAGGGGAGAACAACCCATGCAGAGGCTGCGGTGTTAGGCATAGAATGCGAACGTGTGTAGCCAACTTTAAGAGAAGATAGATTAACGTGACAAATGTCAATATTTTTCCCTCGACCGGCCCAAAAGTGAAGCGGCCCACCGGGAATTCTCCCGATTCTCCCGATTACCCACTCCGGGCCTGCCCACACACACACACACACACACACGCACACACACACACACACACACACCATGTGACACTTTCCAATCACAAAACAAGCTTGAGAGCTCCCAGCATGCTCATCCACCCTACAATCAGCCTACTGCCTCCTCTTCTCCAAGTTGTTTTCACAGCAGGACACCAGGAACGCTGAGGAAGATTCATCATAGAGATTCATCAGAGAGATTTTCTCAACACATGCCTCTCTACGTGAGTTGACTAAGCTAATAAGATCACAGGATGAAGTTCTGTTTTGTGTGTTGCCATTTATTTGCTAAAGTATAATGCATATCCAGTCAAGTTACTTTTAAAACAACAGACGTTGAAACAAAGAGTTTTCTACTGGAGGTATATATATGAATTTTAATATATATATATAAAGGAATGAGAGAGAAAGAATGAGACTAAATAGAAAGTATTTAAGATGTATTTGATGCTCTAATGGCCTGTGTTCCATTTCGAAGAGGTTCCATTCACTCACACTGAGCTGTGAAGGATGAGAGCACAAACGAGTGTGGCCTTATAATCCTGTTGCATTGTACATTCAGTGTTGCACCAGCAACTCCAGTGCCTGTAGCATCTATTCATTCAAATTGACCTTGCTGTAGCAAATACTTACACCGTCAACTATAGTTGTGTATCGCTGTGTACTGTGGCCTTCAGCTGATCCAAAGAAAGGGATTCATAAAAAATAGTTTTTGTATTCAGTTATCTTTCAATCTTCAAAAAACACATTTTCCTCGTCCTTGTTGAATATTTTTTTAATGATAATGCTTCATTCTTCAAAGCACACCTAGGAACATCTGTTCATATTGCCACCGGTGGAAGGTATGCTTTGAGAAATGCTTTTATTTGCATCTTTCTCTCTTTATCACAACAGAATGTTCTGAAAATGTCTTCTCACAGTAAGTGTAGTCACATCCCATTCTGAGTGCTGCCGTGCTGTTTGAAATGTGATTTTAGATGTGCTCATTTAAAAGACAGAAAGGATGTGTTCTATGTGTGAAGGAAGTGCAGCCACACGTGCATTTGATTGCCTCTGTGACAAAGTCCAAAAATAACTACACAGGTCTTTGGCGTCATTGCTGATGAGTATGGGGCGCCAAATGTAATATGCCTTATTTCGTGGACAGAATGACTTTTGTGTGACGAAATACATATATTCATTACGAAACCATGTTACATCGTAACGCCTTTTGTCCACGGCACAAATTGGTTTGCATTGTGTCCACGAAACACTGAAGAGAGCACATTATTTCGTGGACGAAATTGACTAGTGGCCTTTTCCTTTCGTGGACATAATGCTGAATGCACTATTCACTGTCGTAGACGAAATAAACTTTTTTTTGGTCAAAAGTAATTCTGTCTATGTAAATACGGAATGTACCTACACGCATCATTCTGTGTAGCCTATCCCATTTCAATTTCGTCCACAAAAGTATTGTGTTGTGTTACAGAAGGCATTCCGTCCACGCAATAGTAACTTGATAACTTACGAAATGTGACATATGCTTTCATTCTGTGTCACAGTGTGCAAAGTATCATGTTTCACGTTTGTAGTGTTTTAATGCATTTATTTGTGTTCTGTGTGCTGTGTTTTGTTTTGCTTCACGTGTGGACTTTGATATTCCCGTCACGGCTGTCCCAAATCAAACTGACAATTAACAAAGACCCAAAGACTCACAATCGAACCTATAGGAAGGGGGCTGCTTAATTTAATGAGGGGGAACAGGTGTGTGGGAGTGTTTCTCTCCCTATATTTGCAGGATTGGCAGGCACAGAGGCAGGGCCGTTTCAAGGAATTTGGGGGCCCCAAGCAAAATGGACATGGAGGCCCCCCCACCGCACGCAAAGCCTACAGGAACCACCGCATAGCCATACAGTTTAAGTTCACCCACAGTTTATATAAATACAAAATTTTGACAGTGCAAATACTGCAGTTGCATATATATACTGTGCATTAGTTTTGAACATTTTGAACATTTGCAAAAACACCACCGTACCATAAAATCCAATATAAATGTAAAAAAGTGCACAATAACTAAATCCAACATACTTAAACACACACACACACACTCACATTAACATTTTTCAGTTCTCACAAAGTGAGAAAATAAAACACTGCCACCTTATGCAGAAAAAAGATGCATTGTTCAAACTATAAAGAGTGCAGGTTGTATGGCAATTTAAAAATCCAACATAAATACAAGTACACACACACACACACACACACACACACACACACACACACACATAAGATTAACCTTTCAGGCCATCTTCATCAGTGGAGGTATCCTTAGGAAGAGCCTGATGGCTGAGAAATGTAAGCAAAGCACCTTGAGGGAGAAAGAAAATATATGTTAGCATTTCCATATTTTGATATTTAGAAGGGATGCAGCTGCTTTCACAACTACCAATGCTTACTGTAAAAACATCCCAAGCTAATGTTATACATTGGCCTCGGCCTACTTGTAGCTTAACATAGCATGCATTCTGCTGTTTGAGAATTAGACAGACGCACCTGGTGCTTTAAAGACAGTAAACAGCTGGCGTGCATGAATACTACTAGACATGAATGTTCCAGTCTGCTTTGACGCACGGAATTTATCGTGTGGTTTTCCTAACCCCCATTTTGTAAATAGATTATCACGGTCGAATAGTTAGTATAGCAGAGAAGCTATGCCACTTT
This sequence comes from Alosa pseudoharengus, assembly GCF_046254945.1. Taxonomy (NCBI): domain Eukaryota; kingdom Metazoa; phylum Chordata; class Actinopteri; order Clupeiformes; family Clupeidae; genus Alosa; species Alosa pseudoharengus. Next base: position 30,824,401 of record NW_027468680.1, read on the forward strand.
CATCAAAACCTATTACAAAGCTATAGCAATGTTATGTCATTAAATACGATAAACAGTGATTCTGGAACAGATCTGCGTCTTCCTTATCCCGTTAATAAACATATTACAGTATGTAACCATATTCGTCCGTTCGGGGAAAAAAAAGTTGCGCTAACTAGTTTGTTACAAGCAGCATAGGCCGTCAGGCAGGTAGTTAAAGGAACCGTATGTAAGAAATGTATTTCACTTAATCATAAAATAGCCCTGATATGTCACTAGACATTAAGAAATCATGTTTATTTCAAATACTTATATCACTGACAACAGTAGTCCGGCCAGGATATTGTCATTTAAAAAGTGAAGTTGCAGCCCTCAACTGATGTTGATGTTGTGTTTTGTCATGTCATGTCGTGTTTTGGCCTGATGCGCCACCCTCCACCTAACTACTAATCACAAAGTCAGTAGTGTTTCGGCATCTGGGTTGGCAACCTTAAGTCAGGGGGGAGGGGGAGGGGATACACCGCCCTACAGTAATTTGAAAGTGATTGCAATACTGGTTTTGGCCACAATCTTACATATGGTTCCTTTAACATAAACATTTTTTGCTAGGCTAGCCTTCCTGCTGCGACATTACACCATTTGTACAAGACAAGTAGAGCTATTTTATCCAGTGTAATTTATCACTTACCACTACCTTGTTTTTTATTGTCATCCGCTTCCTTTCTCTTCTGGCTTCCGGACGCATAACCGGACGCTTTATATTTTCGCGGCAGCAGCAGAGACCCCCTTGAGGGGGATCCCGGTATTGCCGGTAACAGTGTCGTTGCACTTTACTGCATTGACTATCAAAGGGGCGCTCACAGTTTGTCGTTGCATTTTATTCTTAACCAGTCGTTGTCTTGGGGCTCCTGGCCAGCTCGGGGCCCCAAGCAATTGCTTGGTTTGCTTGCCTTCTAGCGGGCCTGCACAGAGGAGGTATCAAGTCAGAACTGCAAAAGACACAGCGGCCGAGCCAGAGGTGGCCTACCCAGCCGGACACACAGCAGAGGATTTCGGCATCCACGCAAAAGCTATATTCCGGGTGGCAGATTTGGTCTGCAACCGGCAATGTGAGTAGCTCCTTTTTTGCCTCGAACAACATAACGTGTATTAGCGGTGGTAGTCTGCTCCGTACTGCCAAAAGTCTCCTTTGTTTCAGCTGAGTGATTACATCGCTGCTGGTGATCGGGTGGAGAGCTGAGTAGCCTACGATCTGTGGAGGACTTACGGGAAGGTACCGAGCGATTGGAACATGTGTGGGTTGCTGTGCGGATGACTGCTTGGCTAGGCTAGGCCGGAGAACACTGAAGCTACTGACTCGCCTGCTGCTTGCTTGCTCGTTTGTTTACTGCTGTGCTGTGCTGTGCTGACTGGGGACTGCTGTGTGGGGTCTGGCGCTGCTGGTGGTTGGCGGCGGTATTACTGGCTGTGGTCTCTTGTTTTATTACAGTGTTGTATTTGATGTACATTTTAACTGTGAATTCAATGTGATTGACTGTTTATTTATATTTAATTTAATACATTTGTAATACGAGTATGAGCCCCTTGCCTCATTGATTAATTGCACTGCCTATTGCTGTCTGGTCACGGGCAGCCTTAAGGCTATTAATAAGCTGGTGACGTGGACAAAATGCATAATAGAATCACGTACAATACATTTCATGAGTCAGCAGTATACGAAATGAATTGTGTCACGATAATTTCATTACGTGGACGAAATGCATAAGAGAATCACGAAATCAATTTTGTGACCTGCTAAAATGGCCTACATTTCGTGAGTCAGCAGTTTGCGGAATGAATTAGCCAGTGGGTCCCATTTAGAAGTGGCACTCGCGCGCCTCCCGTTATTCAGAGCTGCGTGAAATGTATTGCAACTTTTCGCCATGAGGTGGCAGCTTAAGTCCGCTGTAGCATTACCGATAAACAGTGCAGCTGGCTGCATTCAGAGGTAGTGTGATTGGCAATCCGCGGACCGGTGCCAGGCCGTGCTGGACCTAGCCGGTCCGCGAAAAGCAACATGCATAGGCTTTCTCTGAATGATCTATGATCTTAAAACTATGAGCCTCTTCGACGAGTAGATTGATGGTCCACTGGACCACGAATTTAGGCTAGATTAGGCCTATGCCCGGTGCTTCTGTCTGTTAATTTTGCGCCACAACAGCTGGAACCGCGGACCGAAAGAAAAATAAACTACATGTTTCTCTGATACATAGGCCTCATCAAATATAGAGGCATAATATTAGCCTAGGTGGTAGTGGTACGCTGTGCGTGATCATTTAAAGTCTATGCGTGTCTGTGCAAGTGAAACTGACAAACTCGTGGGTAGGTTAAGCAACGATATTTAAAACAATGAATGAAGTGGATTCCTGTAATGTTCATGAAAACAGTATAGCGATTGGATAGCCTAATAAATCGCGACTTGTACTAACAGTAGGCCTAGCTTATATCGTCTCGCTGGAGTGCGCGCATATAGGCCTACCAATCGCTATGCCTACTTGCCCGTCCAAATAGAGGGCTTTCCTTTGTTTCACGGAGCTCTGAATAACGGGAGGCGCGAATGAAGTGGCCACTTCTAAATGGTAAGCTACCCACTGGCTACTGTAATTCATTCCGCAAACTGCTGACTCACGAACTGTAGGCTATTTTAGCAGTCACAAAACTGATTTTGTGATTCTATTATGCATTTCATCCACGTAATGAAATTATCGTCACACATAATTCATTACGTAAACTGCTGACTCATGGAATGTATTGTAGCAGGTCACAAAACCGATTTCGTGATTCTGTTATGCATTTCGTCCACGTAATGAAATTATCGTGACATAATATATTTCGTAAACTGCTGACTCACGAAATGTATTGTACGTGATTCTATTATGCATTTCGTCCACAGAATGAAAGCATATGTCACTAAATGCATTTCCTAAGTTATTAAGTTACTATTGCGTGGACGGAATGCCTTCTGTAACACAACTAGACTTGTAGTCAAGACCGCCTAAACTGAGACCAAGACACTACCAAGACCAGAGGGTATCAAGACCGAGACCAAGGCCAAGACAGACTGAGTCAAGACCAAGACAAAGTCGAGACGAGACCGAGACGAGACCTAGACCGAGACCAAAAAAAAAAAACTTGCAATTTGCAGAATGCTTCTTTCTTGCCCCTGGACTGCAAATTTCTTTATGTTCCGTGAATGCAAATTTAATGATGGCGGAATTCGCTGACATTATTATTACTAGGCCTGACTGGGACTGACAGCTACGACGTAAACCTAACGTTTCGCGCTGGCTACACTTGCGTCTTTTGATTGGATGAGCGCCAGTTTCTTAATCACAACAAAATATATGTATGTCATTGATTGGTTGCATTTGAAAGGCTGCATTTGAAGGGCGTGAAAGGCGAAATAATTTAATGTTGCATTATCGCATGTTATGTTTTGTATCATGGTCGCAAGACCAAGACAATGAGACCAAGACAAGACCGAGGGATCCGAGACCAAGACAAGACCAAGACCAAAGACGGTCGAGACTGTGACAAGGCTGAGACCACGTAAAAGTGGTCTCGAGACCAAGACCGGTCTCGAGACATCCAACTCTAAACACAACACAATACTTTTGTGGACGAAATTGAAATGGGATAGGCTACACAGAATGATGCGTGTAGGTGCATTCCGTATTTAGGTAGACAGAATTACTTAAAAAAGAGTTTATTTCGTCTACGACAGTGAATAGTGCATTCAGCATTATGTCCACGAAAGGAAAAGGCCACCAGTCAATTTCGTCCACGAAATGATGTGCTCTCTTCAGTGTTTCATGGACACAATGCAAACCAATTTGTGCATTCCGTGGACAAAAGGCGTTACGATGTAACATGGTTTCGTAATGAATATATGTATTTCGTCTCATAAAAGTCATTTTGTCCACAATATAAGGCATGTTACATTTGGCGCCCCATAGATGAGATGCAAGAATGCTATCAGTGTTTTTCTTCAAATAATACAAAAATAATACATGTTTGCAGAGGAAATATGTATAGAGCTTCAGTGTGTGGGGATGCCATAACATGCCAAGAGTACTATCAAAGTAAAGGGCACCATATAAAGAATTGTAAGGACAAATATTCTGTAGCACAGAGCAGATTGATTTCAAACATTCTCTTTACACACACGCACACACACACACACACACACACACACACACACACACACACACACACACAAAATATTTCTTACAATGCAACAAAGCATCTAATGTGGCTCTCAATTAACTCAAACAAAACATCCTTCGGTTATGTGCAATGCCATTTTCTGTCTCTGTGGGTTTTTTTTTTTTTATTCTTTTGCAAATAAAGGAAAAGACTAGATTGCTGTATTTCTACCCGGACAGAAAACAGCCAGTGAGTGCTATGTCACTTTCTTTCTGTGTTAATTCAATTTGCTGCTGCGTACATCTATGTAGACATTTGCATATGCTTCCAACTGAATTATGGGCATGTAATTTACAGCTCATGTTAGACATCCATCAAAGGAAGTGTCTCCCATCTGTGGAAATGCATTATAGATGTTCATTTTAACCCACAGAGCAATGGATGGTGGGGAAGCTTTTTTTCTTTTTTCTTACTTTGTCTGGACACTAATATTTTGATACTAATTTGCTCTTACATTGCCTTGAACATCCACTTATCCAGCTTACATCTGGCGCTGATTTTTATTTAAAAACAACAAGCAATCAGTGCCTCCTCAGCGTGATCCTCCCTCCCTGTAACAGATGTGTTTTCTTGGGGCGCTGAGCCAGATTGTCATTCAGCCTCATGTTTCCCCAGACGAGTGGATTGCTCCTCATTGCCCTCTTCAATTTGGTCAACAGCAGGTTCAAATTAAATTTGAATGCTGTAGGTCAATGTGTAGGACGCGCCGCACAGGTAAGGTGAGGGTTCAAGCAGTAAAGCAGCGTGGGGCATGGAGCGTGGAGCGAGCAGCGTGGAGCACGGAGCAGAGATTGAAATGCATGCTGTCTCAACACACACATCTACACCCACCCACCTACCACCCCCCTGCTCCGACTCAACACCAAACTTTTAAACACGAATTAGCGAGAGTCTGACTTCTTGTTCCATCAGACATTAGGCTTAACATGGTCTGATAGGGTTTGTGCAGCATTCAGGCTTTGTGTATGCAACCCAGTCAGAGCTGCTCATTGTTTCACCACAGGGAAGGGATATTGATTCAGAGGTCCTCAGGGAGGTGATGCAGTGCTGTGAAAGTCTGTGCATACATCTGGGCATCAGGCCCGTCGCTAGAAGGCAAGCAAACCAAGCAATTGCTTGGGGCCCCGAGCTGGCCAGGGGCCCCAAGACAACGACTGGTTAAGAATAAAATGCAACGACAAACTGTGAGCGCCCCTTTGATAGTCAATGCAGTAAAGTGCAACGACACTGTTACCGGCAATACCGGGATCCCCCTCAAGGGGGCCCCTCTCAGTAGTCGCTGACAGCAGCCAGCCAGGTTTGTGATCTCTGCTGCCGCGAAAATATAAAACAGGCAGTCATAATGAAGCGGAGTTATGCGTCCGGAAGCCAGAAAAGAAAGAAGAGAAAGGAAGAGGATGACAAGAAAAAACAAGATAGTGGTAAGTGATAAATTACACTGAATAAAATAGCTCTATTTGTAATGGTGTAATGTCGCAGCAGGAAGGCTAGCCTAGCAAAACATTTTTATGTTAACTACCTGCTTGACGGCCAATGCTGCTTGTAACAAACTAGAACAGTTAGAGCAACCGAACGGACGGAATATGGTTACATACTGTAATATGTTTATTAACGGGATAAGGAAGACGCAGATCTTTCCAGAATCACTGTTTATCGTATTTAATGACATAACATTGCTATAGCTTTGTAATAGGTTTTGATGAAAGTGGCATAGCTTCTCTGTTATACTAACTATTCGACCATGATAATCTATTTACCAAATGGGGGTTAGGAAAACCACACGATAAATTCCGTGCATCAAAGCAGACTGGAACATTCATGTCTAGCAGTATTCATGCACGCCAGCTGTTTACTGTCTTTAAAGCACCAGGTGCGTCTGTCTAATTCTCAAACAGCAGAATGCTTTTAAATGCTATGTTAAGCTACAAGTAGGCCTAGGTTAATGTATAACATTAGCTTGGGATGTTTTTACAGTAAGCATTGGTAGAAAGCAGCTGCATCCCTTCTAAATATCAAAATATGGAAATGCTAACATATCTTTTCTTTCTCCCTCAAGGTGCTTTGCTTAAATTTCTCAGCCTACAGGCTCTTCCTAAGGATACCTCCACTGATGAAGGTAGAGTGAATTTCTCTCACTGAGCTGAGCTGTTAATGACCTTTTCCAATATGCTAACAGTGAAATGGTCAAACGTACTTCACAGGTAATTTCAGATTTCTTTTCAATTATTTTCCCAGGTACACCATAAACTTCATCCTCCATGCATGAGGAAGAAGCTGACATTGGATTTTATAGTATGGTGGTGTTTTTGCAAATGTTCAAAATGTTCAAAACTAATGCACAGTATATATATGCAACACTGTCAAAATTTTTTATTTATATAAAGTGTGGGTGAACTGTATGGCTATGCTGTGGTTCCTGTAGGCTTTGCGTGCGGTGGTGGTGGTGGTGGGGCCTCCATGTCCATTTTGCTTGGGGCCCCCAAATTCCTTGAAACGGCCCTGCTGAGCATATATATATATATATATATATATATATATATATATGTCTCTGTGTGTGAGTGACCAGCACCTTTTCACTCTCTACATTTACAGTATTTGCACCCCTAGTAAAGATGGGTAAAACGAGGAATAATTTCATATAATGCACATAAATATGCTTTTGCTAAAAACATGTAATTCTGTATGAGGATTTTCATCTCGGAATACATTTGTTTTCTATCAAGGTTGGATTTTTCCTCATTGTTTTCATTCTGAAACTAATGCAGTATAAAACGGCAACAGATGATTTTATACCTCCTTTTACTCATCTTTACTAAGGGTGGCATTAAAGGTGGAGGGTGCTGTATGCAGTGTGATGAGAGCAATATCATTAAGCGATCATTCACCACTGTGGCATGCCATGCTCGAGCTCCCTAATGAAAATGCGGTGTAGGCTACAGGAAACAATCCCATCTATTTACACCATTCTATATCAGGCACGTTGCCATAGGAACCAGCCAGAAGGTTGATGGTATCGGTTGTTGTGATGCCTTCACTGTTGACCCCTCCTCTACCAGGCTTGACTATCATTTTTAGCATAGTGCTAGTCACATAGGGCAATTAACACATGTTATACTCATATAGGCCTGTTCCACAATTATGGTACCAAAGTTTTCATGACCATTTTCACGCTCAATCCATTCAAAACACTAGCCTACATAATGTGCACTACAAACCTAAGCACCAGTGCTAAAATCACCAAAACAAAAACACACCCCTGACTCAACTAATGTTCTCACCAAGTCAGAGAGAGTCTCTCTAAAAACTCTGAACTAAATAACACAAACAGCGTCAAGCATTGACAATCACATTTATCATCCTCTACTTTTCATCGTCATCATTAAATGGATTTTCAATCAAAGCAATGCAAAAGTGAGACAATTTAGTTCACATTGTCTAGCCTATTGATCTAGCAGGAAGATTTATGAAGAAATAGTAGGCTAATAGAATAGGAGAGATGTTGATTCATTAAACAATACTCAATGTGAATACCGTAAATCCTCAAATTGTGACCAGGGTCTTTTTGGTTTGGGATTTAATTTACTTTTGGACTGTTTGATATTGCTAAATGTTGGGACTGATGGATTGAGGTTGCAACCATTGGAAATCTGGGGGGTATTTGATGGTTCACTATTAAGTTTCATGTTGAAAGAGTGTCAGATTTCCACCCGCTTATTGCAAGACAAGGCAGCCGCTTTCATTTTATTGAACGTGCGCTGTGCTTTAATGGAAATCTTATTGCGTAGGCTGGAATCTTAAATAGTAGCTGCTTCAAGCTCAGAAGGGGGCGGCAGAAGAGCTATTTTTTTTATTGAGTTAAATCGAAACAGTGTCTTCTAGTGCTCGTGGACTGATAGCCCTACTGGTAGGCAATTATTACAGCTGGAGGATAAACTAAAACCTAAGTTAGACCCAGTCTCTACAGAAGAGTTATGGCTTGGAGAGAGGGTGCTATTTATTTTGGCAGTGCATTGTTCATTTGGGATTTGCAGGGGTATGGAGGGTAATCGAGGAAAGGCAAGGAACTTTCTGGAGCCTGTTTAGTGAAAGTAGATAGCTGTCAAGGTGAACATACAGTAGATTAGAAATGACAAACAAAAAGAAAAATGTGATCCACTGGCATCTGGGATCTGGGATGAGGGGGGAAATAGAAACAGATAGTGAGGCTCTCTGACTGGCTTATAAGTGTTTTCATAGCAGATTCTTTCACTGATGATTCTCTGTTACATTGCAGTAGGGTTTTACCGCACACCTCTCTCTTGCTGTTTGATGTCTCAGATCCTCCCTGTCTCTGTTTGCAGATCGTGTTCTGCCACCTGTCAGTAAACATAAACAAAGACTGACAGAGAGAGAGAGGGAGAGATATAGTGTGTGTGTGTGTGTGTGTGTGTGTTTGTATGTGAAGAGGGGGGGGGTAGAAGAGAACAGAGGGAGGGAAAGAGATGGCAAGAGGGAGAGAGAGACAGAAACCTAAGAAATGATTTGACTGAAAGGTCCTGAGGCAGGACACTGCTGCTGAGACCGTGCCAGTCAGATCTCTAATACTGCAGGCAAAGGATATTTCTGTGAAGTTATTGCAGGGCTGTCTACTGCAGTGCACAGAGAGAGAGAGAGAGAGAAAGAGAAATAGAGAGAGGTTTAGGCAGTGGGTGATATTACCACAGTAAACTCATGTCTGTTTTCCTCATAGCTTGTTTGGATAGATGCCACGCTCTTTTGAAATGTAAAGCACATCCCACCTGAAAGAACCAATGAGCTAAAATTGTCACAGACTTTTCACTGCAGAGAATAATTTGCCAGTACTGCCTGTCTGTCTCCTGACATAAGGTGAAATAAACACACGCAAATGTGTTGCACTTGGAGATTTCACTGTTGGCTGGTGATGAATAATGAGTATGAGCAGTTGAGGCTGAGGAAGTCTCAATTTGAACTCAGTCAAAGGCAATGTCTACTGGGTCAAATCCACTGAGAATTCATTAGCTGAGAGTGAGAAATTTGCCCATCATATGTCTCCCCCGGGCCCTGAGCTCTTGGTTGGGGATAAGGAGAGAGAGAGAGAGAGAGAGAGAGAGAGAGAGAGAGAGATAGATAGATAGATAGATAGATAGATAGATAGATAGATAAATAGATAGATAGATAGATAGATAGATAGATAGATAGATAGATACTGTATTGATCCCCAGGGGAAATTCAAGGTCACAGTAGCATACAGACAACACTAACTTCACTAACAGCAGAAAATAATTAAAAGTATATAATATAAAAACACAACTAAGCAATAAGGACAGTAGAAGATAAATATATACTAAATACTAAATATACTAAAATACAAATTATACTAAATAACACAATTCTAAAAAAAACAGTATCCACATAGTGGGTGATTAATCAAACAAGATGCGCTTGCAATGACTGAGGCAGGGACTTAGCCTGTGATTCTCTGTGCATAAGGTAAGGTAAGGTAAGGTGCTCTGTGTGAATGAGTGTCATGGTGATGGTGTAAATGAGTAAGTCAAACAGTGCAACAGTGCAAGAATAAAGTCTATATATCTATATATATATATATATATATATATATAACTATTAAGGAAGGTATAAGTGTGGTCACAGTTCGGCTGTGGAATGGAGGGAGGGGTTGTGCATATGTGCTAATATACAGTAGCACGCAAACAGGGATGCAGAAGACAGTGGTAAAAAGTGGCTAGTGGACAGACAGTTCAAGACATGGAGGTGGTGAAGAGGCAGACAGACTATGCGGAGAAGTCTATTTCTCCTCTTCCCTTAAGTGAAGCATTGAACAGTTCAATGGCCCTGGGGACGATTGGACGAATGACTTCCTCAGTCTGTCTGTTGTGCAAGGCAGTGAGCGAAGTCTCCAGCTGATCAGGCTCTTTTGCTTAACAATAATGTTGTGGCCCCAGCTGTGGCGAAACTGGCTAGGGCACCTGCACTGTACGCCGGCGACCCGGGTTCGATTCCCGCCCCGTGGTCCTTTCCGGATCCCACCCCTGCTCTCTCTCCCATTCGCTTCCTGTCACTCTCCACTGTCACTATCAGCATAAAAAGGCCAAAAAAATATACTTAAAAAAAATAATAATGTTGTGGAGTGGATGACACTCATTGTCCAAGATTTCAATCAGTTTGTTCAGGGTCCTTTTGTCAGATATTGAAGTGATGCACTCCAGTTCAGCTCCCACTACAGAGCCAGCTTTCCTTACCAGCCAGTCAAGTCGCCCCGCATCCTTCTTCTTTGTGCTTTCTCCCCAACATACCCCTTGCATAGAAGAGGACGCTGGCAACAACAGACTGGTAGAACATCCTGAGGAGCTTGCTGCACACATTGAAGGAGCGCAGCCTCCTCAGGAAGTACAGCCTGCTCTGCCCTTTCTTGTAGAGTGCGTCGGTGTTGGCTGACCAGTCCAGTTTATTGTCAAGGTGGAGACCCAGGTACTTGTAGGTGCTTACCACCTCAACATTGACCCCATCAGTGGAGACTGGTAACAGGGTGGGCTTAGACCTGCGTGGTAGCAGAGTGGGCTTAGACCTGCGGAAATCCACCACCATCTCCTTGGTCTTTGAAGTTTTGAGATGATTGAGTTTGCACTATTGCACAAAGTCCTCCAGGGGATTGAGAACTATTGCTAATGAACTTCTGGCTTGATACCCACTTGGATACAGATCATCTGAAGCCCAATGCTAAACTAACTATATAATAGATAGATAGATAGATAGATAGATAGATAGATACTTTATTGATCCCCAGGGGAAATTCAAGCATTACATTACCTTACTGTACACTACACTACACTAAACTAAACTAAACTATACTATACTATACTACACACACTCAGAGTAGTGTTTCCCCAAAATAATGCCCCAAAAAAGTCAACAAAATGTGAAAGAACAAAAGAGTCAGTGGCTCTTCTTCAATGCCTGTGGCTATTTTTATTGTATGAAAAGGAAGCTTGCAAATGAAGCAAAAGAACACACAGTGCCTGGTCAATGTGATATTCTTCTACTCTAAAGGAAGGTGATTAATCAAGGAGGAGGAAAGAATGGGGTGTTGGAACACACATCGATGGAACATAAGTAAGGGGACTAGGCTAAAAAAAACCACACCAAATATTTGAATGTGCAAGCATGGAGGTACTTGAATAAGCTTGTGAGTTTTGTATGCATGGCCATTGTTGCTGTTCCTTAACTGGCACTGAACAGGCAAGAAAGGCTATGACTTATGGCTTTGCTTTAGCAGTTATGAAAAATGGAAGAAATTTCCCTAATCCAAATGATAATGACATTTCTGTGTGACCTCTGCTGTAGCTCTGTAAATGTGCACACTTGTCACACATAATGTCTCAAGGCAGCCAACCAATTCACAGCAATCTCATAAACAGAAATGATTGTACTTCTTGACAGCAAATGAATGAGCTTCCGTTAAATTAAATTTTATTGACCGTCAGTGGCATGGTAAAAGTTAAAATAACTGGAAATCAGTGATCTATGATAAAAAAAAACTAAAAAAAAAAAACTATGCACTACAGCTTTGCTTGATTTCATGCCATTCAAAACATATTTTTAACGGATTGTGGTTTTTATGTATGATATGATGCTAAAAAACATGACAAAGTTAAATTAATTACTTCATGAACCGAAAATGACCTGTCGATCAAAAATAAACACCATTTCCATTTAGTCCATTGACATAGCAAAAGCAAATGTGCAGGGCTTTGGAGCAACTTTACACACATTATATTGTCGTTTGTGCTTCACACCAATACAAAACAAGTAATTTTCAGTTTCACATGTTTTTATTTTGCCTTTGATTTTGCTATAAAGCAAAACTGCATTTTGGAACTTTTTATTTTCCTGTCTTCAGTTTGAGCTCTCTCCTAGGTGCCAACCGAAGATCTTAGCGTAGCGCTCTAGAATCTTTGGTAACAACCTCAGCTCTCTGATGAAAGGTTTGCCTTCCAGAACTGTTGCAATGTCATGATTTAACAGTTTTTGGGTTTTTCACCAGCAGTGAGAAAATTGAGGATCCAGAGTGATGCACATCAGACTTCCTCTACTGAGCCTAAGAGGAAGAAAAAAATGTAACCATGACAACGGCTGTAATATCCTTCTAAAACTGCTTGACAAAATCTAAAGTGCCAAACGTGCATGCTACATGCCAGTTTATACAGAGATATGTGATTCCTTGTTTGAGCATACAAAAATCCACCATGTGCCTAGTATAACATCTTGCCAATGGACTACAGTTGAAAATGAGCCTGCTGGCTAACACTGGCACATTTACAGAAATGTTGATCAATGTGCACTGTCCTTTAAATAAATAAATGAAATGAAAATGAAAATATGTGTTGCAGTGGGATTCTATGGCCTGATGCAAAGATATGCAGATGAGCCTGTTGACTGTGTGCTTTTTATCTTGCCAAAGTAATCAGTAGCAGCAGGAGATTGGGGGGAAACTATTTTATTAAAATATTGTGATAGATGAAGTAGAAAACCAAGTAAAATTATGCATAATGGCGTATGTCATTAAGATCAGTGTTGATCTGAAGTGAGGGCAGTCATGCATTAATGGAATGGATTAGCACAAATCCACGTTTCCGTATTCCTTCTGTGATAATATAGAGACACAGAGACTTGGGAACAACAGTAGAGACACTGTTAACATGGCCAAGGCATTTGCAAAGAATTGAAGGGATTCATTTGGGTAGATACAAGGTTAGAAACTGGGACCTCCCAGACGACAGAGTGATTTGCATTCTCTGTGTCTTTCTTCACACACACACACACACACACACACACACACACACACACACACAAACACAGTCTTGTCATGGCTCCTGAAAAAATGGATTCCTTGTAAATGATAAGTACGTGTTAGGGCGTGAGCGGCATGCAGCATGCATTATACCTGCCCGACCATCTGGATGCTACCATGTGAACAGATGTGATGAGGACAGTGTGTGATTGCAGGAAAAGCAGCCATCAGTAAAGTGGGCTCTGGGAGCTTTTCTGACGGACATTATTCCGACAGCCGAACTGTGACCACACTTATACCTTCCTTAATATAGTTATATATATATAGATATATAGACTTTATTCTTGCACTATTGCACTGTTGGACTTACTCATTTGCACCATCACCATGACACTCATTCACACAGAGCACCTTACCTTACCTTACCTTATGCACAGAGAATCACAGGCTCAGTCCCTGCCTCAGTCATTGCAAGCGCATCTTGTTTGATTAATCACCCACTATGTGGATACTGTTTTTTTTAGAATTGTGTTATTTAGTATAATTTGTATTTTAGTATATTTAGTATTTAGTATATATTTATCTTCTACTGTCCTTATTGCTTAGTTGTGTTTTTATATTATATACTTTTAATTACTTTCTGCTGTTAGTGAATGTGTGTGTGTGTGTGTTGTCTATATGCTACTGTGACCTTGAATTTCCTGTGGGGATCAATAAAGTATCTATCTATCTATCTATCTATCTATCTATCTATATATCTATCTATCTATCTATCTATCTATCTATCTATCTATCTACTCATTGGCCAGATCAAGTCAGAGGCTTTCCTCACATACAGATCAAATGTACATCTTGCCTTTACAATATACATATTGTGCAATGCAATATGAATAAATAATAAAACACTGTTGGCGTAGTTACAGAAACCTTGCTGAATGTCATATGGTTTTGGCTGGTTGTGTTGTGCTTGCTGTTTCTGTTTCTCTGACCACAGGAGTAAACAGGAGAGAGAAGAGATTGCTCTCAGCTCTCCTATTTTAGACTGGAGACTGGGGACTCATGCTGGCACCACTGCATCTACCGTCAGTCTCACTCACAAAACTTTAGTATAAGATTGAGTTGGTTTCAGGCATTAGATTTATGTCCTTGAGAAGTCTCCAGATAACAAGAATCCATCTTATCTCTCTCATACTCATGTCTGACCCTTGGGGTGAGATTTACACGCACACAAGTTTGTCCTTGCAGCAAGAAACACAAATTCCTTCAAATATCTCAAAATATTTACAGACACTGTTTACACTGTTTTTATTGTTTTGTTTATGTAAATGTGTGAGTGTTTTAGTCTCTATTTTAAGAGTTTCAGGAAGACACATTCTTATCAACTGCACTGACATGGTATGGTAATAATCTCACTTTTCACTGAAACTATGAGATACCACTCAACATGCACTAATGGGCCCTGAATCATCTTGCTTTTTTTTGCTCAAATGCAAATTTCTGTGTGACTGTTCACATTAGTTTTTAGAAAATGAGGTCAATATCAGACTCTGGTGTGGATTGGTGACGGTCCTAAAAAAACTGCATGTGCAAATGATCAATATCAACAAAGCACATTAACTACAGAAGTAGACTACACTTGGAGGCTGAACAGTGAGTGTTATTTCTGTGTTGATGTCAGGTAGCCAGCCTGAGCGGTTTTCTTTGACAGGGCAGCAACGGTCGACTACTTGTTTTAATATAACCATAACTATAGCTATGATTTCAAACAGACTGGTAATGTCCTATCAACTTTTTTCACATAAATTCCAGTGTGACCGTTTAGGCTGAGGTTGCATCGCAAAAAAATCAGACCTGTATCTGTTTTAGGACCACATATAGAAATGGTCCAAATTAGAAGTGAACAGATTCCATGTGACTTGTGCTTTTCACACTGACAAAATCAGATGTGGAAAAAACTGAATTAGTCTTTCCTTTTAAAGTGGCTCTATAGTGTCAGTTTTGGCAGTCCTATGACTTTCTTTATAATCATAGAAGTGTAAAGGACACATCACTGTTACTGTGTTATGGTCCACAAAATGATGGTAATTAGATGTTTTTCATACCCTGCCAGCCATTTGCTTTGTCCTTTTTTCTACACAACAATACACATATTTTATGCTTCCAGACAATAAACCAACGGGTATTGCTGTCTAGCATGTAGTGTTTTTGTCTCCGAGTATATTTCTTCCTTTCTCCACCTGCTGACATCTCCCATCTCGATAATAATGAACTGAATTCCTCCTGTCAAGCCCTCATCCAGCCCATCAGAGCCAGCAATCACTGTGTAACGTGGCGCTGCCTGACAAGCTTCTTATACCAACACAAATACATTTTAGGGGTTTGATGATAACGCCTTTCACATTTCATCATTTTGCTCAACTTGCCCCTCATCAGCCTATGCACGCAGGGATGTTCACCAGACAGGTCATGTTTTAAGCAACAAATTCGATTCCATCTGAGTGAAAACACCTGTCTCAAGGCGGGCTGATGACCTTGAGATTGTCTTAGGTTATCTGATTATTTTGATAGTTGGAACTTAACCATTTTGTGTCTTTGTACCTTAAAGTGCAGCTTTTTCAGCTTAAAATGCAATAAATTCCTTCTGTGGCTACCTACTGTAGCGAAGTAAGTGAGGATAGGAGCAGGCTTCACTCAATGTGTATACTTCTAAACTTTTAGAGTGCTGGCCTGAATGGAATATGTAAAGTAGGCGAGACCGCACTATGCATACCTACTTTTATTTTATTTGATTTTTTTATTTGATGCGTTTCGGTGCATGCCTTCGTCAAATAAAAGTATGTATGCATAGTGCGGTCTCTCCTACTTTATGTACCTACTGCAGTGACACATAGGACATAAGACAGGGCCATGACAGCTCGGATTCATATCCCACACACAGTAATGATGAATAAAACTCCTTCCTTCTTTTTTCTTTTATCTATCTATCTATCTATCTATCTATCTATCTATCTATCCAAATACAATGCTGCTTGCACTAGAGTCTATTTTAGAGACTAAATATTTTAGTTAAATTCAGCATTTGAGCAGGCGGTCATTGCTTTGTGTTTGTGAATTAGTGAGGGGGAGGTGTTGAAACTGTTCAGTGGGTTTGAGATGAAGCAGCTGGCCTGCTAATCACCTATTAAAGGATCAAAGAGTTTATTTACTCATTTCATACACAGCTCTTTATCATTTGCTTTTCCTCATTACCGTAATGCGACTTGCCTGCCTATAAAAAGTACACTGTTCCAATTAACAAGCAGACCCATGATGCATCACTTGGGACAAAAGGTTTAAAATGGAATCAAGTTCAGTTGTTCTCTCTTCTCTCACATCATGATATTTGTGTAAATGTCATAGAATCTTTATTCTGTTACACTGTTGATTATCATTACCGATATGCTGCGATACTCAATGCTTTTAAAAATATTTGAAATTATATTTTATGATGATAAAGACAATATAAGACTTTAATATTTTGTAAAGGTTAATGTTACATAGCTTGCTAGCATTTTGTGTTATTTGCCAACTTAGTCAAGGACATCTCATTACCGTTACTCCAATTTCTCATTACCATGCATTTTAAAGGGTAATAACGGATTTGTTTCTCAGCCCGTTGTTAAAAGGCGTTGATGAGATTGATGTGAGATTGAGTTGATGTGATACCGCTTTGTGATTCCGCTTTGTCCTCCCCAGATGATCTTTTTTTCAAGCGTAGCCTATTTCATGTTAAATCTTCTTGGATTTTTGACTAACTTTACTGTTTTATCTACAGTTTCGCTCAGTCCCTTGATATAATTTTGCCCCGATTATCTGGTCTGCTCTGTACTGGCTCTGTGTTTTTGACTGTGGATTCTGTCTCATTTTTTGGTGCCAAGTTTACTTCCATGGCATACCACAACACAGGCATTAAGACCAATGATAGTGTTTTAATCAGTTGCTTGTGTTTTTTTTTCTATCTCTTGTCAATCAGTAATGTCATGGTTTCTTTTAAAGGACAATTCCGGCGCAAAATGAACCTGGGGGTTAATAACACATTTGTACGAGTTCGACCGTTCGCTGGGATTTATTTTCATGCTAGTCGAATGTGACCAGTTTTATTGCAAACCGCTAATTAGCTTTTAACGCTAGCCTTCGGGGCACACGTACAGTAGAAAGAAATCGCTATTTCTATACCACTAAAAAGGCTCAAAATAGCACCACACTTAAACAGTAGCATAATGAGGGTCTCTACATGTAAACCGAAGCATTGAGAACTTTGTAAGTGTACAGGCAGTTTATTAAAAAGAAACACATTACCGTTCACGTCTGGTTGTTCACATATACAGGCAGGCGATGAGAACTAAAATCATGTAATTTGCTCAATATAGGCCTATCAGAAATAAGCTCCGATGTAACATAACTTGTATAGTGTACTTACTTAGTGGATGTCCATCTGGTCTCTCTGGTATGGATCGCCGCCTCCAATTTCTTTTCGGGACATGGAAAAAAGTTTCAACTACAGCCCTGTTTATCAATGAGGGGGAATCTTCAGACTCTACAAAACACTGCGTCTCTTGGGGGTCAAGACGCAACAGGTCCCACTCCATGCAACACAGGCACTCCTCTTCGGTGGCTATAGCTTCACAATGTCCGCAGGTAGCCTACAGTTTCTAGAAGTGCGAGGCTGTGTGCAGCATTGACTACAGGTAGCTCGCTCTCTCTCATAGCCCTTTCACGGAGCTCCGCAGCTCTTCGTTGGTAGGCTATATTCCGACGTCCAATAAGGGTTCATCCTCGATGTCTTCAAATTCGTTCAAATAGCCTGCCATCTCTTATGTCTCCTGTTGCGTTCAGTGCTTCTCTTTTGCACAGTCCTTTCTTTCAGCAACAACGTTTCACATGAGATTCACTTCACATCCCAGAGTTTCGTTTTCCCAAGGCGCCTGCCTGTATGTGAACCAGACGTGAACGGTAATGTGTTTCTTTTTAATAAACTGCCTGTACACTTACAAAGTTCTCAATGCTTCGGTTTACATGTAGAGACCCTCATTATGCTACTGTGTAAGTGTGGTGCTATTTTGAGCCTTGTTAGTGGTATAGAAATAGCGATTTCTTTCTACTGTACGTGTGCCCCGAAGGCTAGCGTTAAACACTAATTAGCGGTTTGCAATAAAACTGGTCACATTCGACTAGCATGAAAATAAATCCCAGCGAACGGTCGAACTCGTACAAATGTGTTATTAACCCCCAGGTTCATTTTGCGCCGGAATTGTCCTTTAACTACCATTGGTTTTCACCATGGCAATGGAGGTAATTATGATGGCACCATAATGGGTTGTCAAATTGGTTGTTGGAGGTACAGTAAAAGGTGCAGGATGGCACTCAGATACCTCCCATCTGAGCCTATGTGGCCCTACTGAGCCTATGTGGGCACTCAGATACCTTCCATCTGAGCCTATGTGGGTGACATGACAAATGTACTTGTGGCCATGTATTCGTCGGCTCCATGTACCCGTAGGCCAAGTTGAATGATAAAATGGATAACAAGGATATAACCTAGCAAATGTACAGGTGTATCTATTAGGAGAGGGAAACTAGTGGAAGAAAAGTTGTATATTGATGGCGAGGTGATTCCGTCTATTGTGAAAAACATGACGAATTTAGGGAGGTGGTACAATGTTGTTGGGCAGGAGCAGAAAAGAAGAAAAGAGTTTGGTCTTGGTATCAGTTGGAAAGTGTGGGGTACTGTAAGTTTACAGCACAGGAGAAAAAACAGATGGTAACCAGCTTGTTTTGAGAACAAGAGGAGCAAACTAGACATTCAACAGCATTGCCTCAAGCAAAACAAGGAAAATGGATGAACTGGCATGATGTGGAGAAGATCAACTAGGGAGAGCTAGGGCCATGGATGCCACTGCAATTGGAGAGACATATGGGTCAGGGATGTAAGCACATTTTCTACTTTATTGCACTAACTATTCTCTTTTGATGATGTGATGGAGAAAGCCTTTGAAAGGTAAAGGGACACCAGGCAAGCCTGATGCTTTTTCTCTACGAAACTCCCCCTCGCTTGGTCTGAAGCTCTTTTCCTTTTCTTTGCGTCTTCCGTCAAGGGTTTTCGCTGCTTCTTCGCCGGCTCTGCCATTATACACACGTTTGCAACAATCTCTAGCGTTTCGTTAGTCTGCCTCTGTGCTGTAAACTGATCCTGCTTAGGTCGACGGGTAGGATACACCGAACTTGCAAGTGGGATATTCTTCCTACAGGCAGTAGGGGCGGGCGAGAGAGCCTTCATTCGCCCCATAATGAGTCATTTAACCATATTACGAAGATGATTAATTAACACGAAAACGTTGCCTGGTGTCCCTTTAAAGTATGCAGAACTGGTTTCAGAGGTAAGGGAAGGTGGCTGACAAGCACACACAGTGAAGATAGGTCTTTGAGGCTTTGTAGGTCGACCACAACACTTGTGTTAGATTTTAGTATTCAAATATGGTCACTGAAAGAAGCTGAAAAAGGAACTCAGTGGCTGAGCTCAGTGCTGCTGTGTTTCCAGAGTGGTAGTTGTTGGTGCCCACTCTGGGGCTTGAGGTTTGTCTGGTTATGTTGCTGATTGGATCATAAACAGCCACAGCAATGAACAGGAATACCCAAAGAATTTGTTGGTATTTGTTGGTAACCATTCAGGAGTGTGGAGGACCACTGTTGAGCATTCTGGAGGTGTCATGGGTTCTAATTCAACAAAACACAGACGACGGAAGGTATCTGCTTGTAAGCCCAGTGAAATGCTCTCGAAAGCTACTCTTTTGGTGATGTTTTTTGCCCACAAAGGTTGCTTTGTTGGTGATTTTTTGGATGGTAAAAGTTCTTGGTTGTTGACCGGCTACTCTGGTAAATTCCCTTCCTGTGACACTAGCAATTTAACACCTCTCCTGTGTGTATCTGAAATTCATTTGGTAAAATGAATCATTCTCATTACCGTAACATAAATTCTCATCCTCCGTAACAGACTTTTCATTACCGTAATGCATAAAAATGCATAGATATTGTAAAGATGTTGTTTCTCAAAGACAAAAATGTCTTCATTTTGTTATAATATGTTCCTTAACTGTGCCCCACGAGTGGGTTTTGTTCAAAATATATCTATAACAAAGAGATTATTTGAAAAATGTAACTCTACAATACACATTGTATTTCGGTAATGAGAGTTAATTCATTTAAACTGGAATTTAAAATATATAAAATATACATTTTGATGTCCAGTACTGTTCATTTAATGTACTTATTTGTGTATAAAAAAATAGTTTTCTTACTAATGGTCTCCGTTTGTCATTCACCATATCGGTAATGAGAATTATTCTGGATCTTGCTACCATAACATTGAAATAAAGTTATATTAAATTGTTTTACTATAATACTTTTATCAGAAAATAAAAGTTAACATTCTATTCAGTCACTTAAATTAAAAAATCAATCAAATGAGGTAGATAATATTTTGATGTCAGTTTGACAGGCTTCGTGAGATTCACCCAGCCGTGGTGTGTTCTTTGGTGGGCCATCTACAGGCAACCCATGATTAAGCATTTCATTGACAATCGGTTCACACCTGAAGAATGTATTTTAACAGGGAAACAAGAAATCCATGAATGATCAGATGAGTTGTAGTACATGTACAACTCATCTTCCTATAGATAGAGTGGAAGGAGAAATCCCTATCACTGCACAGAAAGCGTATACACAAAATATCCTAGCATTAAAAAAGTTCCATTTAAAATCCATTCACTTTTCTTTTATATTTTATAATGGTGATGAACTACTTTACCCACGCCTGCGAAATCTAATTGAATTCAAGCTCTCTCAGTTTGACCTCGCAGGCTACTGTAATTGGTCAGTGTGGCTCTGCTGACGCCAAGTGCGCTCCTACTGTGACACAATGGAGAGAGATGTCAGCCTACTGTAGGGTATATTTTCTTCTCCCAGATAATTGCATATATGCAACTAATCCTCTCAAATGAAAATAACTCATAACACTTTTAAGACGTATGATGGATCATTATGTCCCGCGCACCGCGCGCGTATCACACGGCATCACAGAACACTCGCTGGCAAAAGAAATATATAATAATTGGGCCCTCTGTGGTTAAACGCCTGTTCCTAATGCATATGCAGGCTTCTGTCACCATGGAAACAAGGATGAGGCTCTCTAGGTTTTATTTTTGGCGAGAGAGAGAGAGAGAGAGAGAGAGAGAGAGAGAGACACGCTGTATGACCACCAACTCACACGCCTGAACGCCAATTCACAAGGGAGCCTTTGGCTTCTGCTGGTCGCGACGCATCATAAAACAGTTTGCAGAGAGGGGCAGCCAGTCTCCAAACACCCCCAGTGATCCTTTAAAATCGAAACACACACACATACATACATACTGTACACAAACATGCCTACACACACACACACACACGCACACAGGCACACATACATATACACACAAACACTCACTCAGATAGGAATCATGAGATTTTAATCAAAAGAAAAAATATCCAGTGTGTGAATCAACCCACTGGAGGTTGGGTATGCACTGCAGCCAGGTTACCATACTTACAAATTCACACTTGCTTATTTGAGAAATGTATAGACCCTTTCAACAATAAAAACAAAAACAATGCTTGAACGTTCTATTTGGGCCCCAATCTACTTCCTCTGCATTAAGATAACATATGGAATGTTAAAAAGGAAGTCTTGTGGGGCCAACTATGATGCTGATAATGGAACTCTCTTGAAAGGGTCTATATAATCCAGCAAGCCTACATATGTATTCCTGACAGGGCACACTGACCACTTCCCCTCTCTCGCTCTTTTTAAAGAAAACAGCCCATTCAGCCGGGTAAGCAGCATAATAATTGCGTGTTTAACAAGGGAGACAGAACTCCATTTCCCCCATGCTGCTCCAGACCCCATTCTGTGGCATGTGACTGTTACTCATCCGGGCCATATTTACTCTCAGGCACGGCACGACTCCATACAATGTGTTCACAGCCTGTGATCTTCCGCGCCGAGCATCCCCCCTGTGCCCACTGACACATACAGAACATCACACACACACATTACTGGCTGACAAAGTGTGTGTGTGTGTGTGTGTGTGTGTGGGGGGGGGGGGGGGTGGGGTGAGGTAGGGGAGAAGACCTGCTGAGAGGCAACCTGTGCAAGCCTGCAACATGCTAAAAATCTCTCTCTCACACACACTGTCTTTCTTGGTCCCTTTCTTTCTTTTTGCCTCTCTCTCTCTCTCTCTCTCTCTCTCTGCCTGTCTGTATGTTTGCATCTGTGTGTGTGTGTGTGTGTGTGTGTGTGTGTGTGTGTGTGTGTGTGTGTGTGTGTGTGTGTGTACACATGCATGATTGTGTGGATGTGTGCATGTCTTCCGTCGTCTGTTGCGATGATCCAGCCAAGAGGAGAGTGGGGTCAGGCGTGGTTGTCAGAGGATCACATGGCGTGCGAGACTGAGAATGAACCTGATGTTCCGTCACTGTGAGACTGTGTCCTCCAGCAGCGACTTCACACACACACACAACTCTGACAAGAGGAACCACCGTCAACAGAGGACACATGTCTGGCACACAACAGATTCAGGCAGTATAAATAAAATAATGGTTCACATACCTTATTCTATTTTTCTTGAACATCTTGTCATTACAGATGTCATAGATTCTTCTTTATATATTTCTAAATAATAATGCAATAATCTAATGAATAGATAAATAAATAAATAAATAAATAATATATAACAACAACACCCTTCTACGGCTACATTATTTCTACAAATCTTACTACTACAACTACTACTACCACTGTTCCTCTAAAGCTGCTGGTTGCACTTGGGACGGGGGAGTTAGGGGCATTGCAGACATCTCCCATCAGCCCCAACTGCTCTGTGTTGTTGATGTGGACATGGAAATACAGAAGTCCCATTTTAGGTTTTCTTTTTTATGATATCTGATATATGCTCCCCACTAGAGGGCAGTGTTGCACATACAAATATGTTTAACCTCAATGAGTTCTATATTCATTTCTCTACACAGTCAGACTGCACCAGAGGTGTGATGACAGCTTTTTCATATATTTGTGTGTGCTTGAAGTGTGTTGTGTTCTTAATGGTGCAATCATTTCATTATCAGATGTACTCTAATGTTTGTGCACCTGTAGTCATTAACCATCAGGAAATGAATGGATCTAAGGGGGGGAACCAAGGAGCAGCCCCAGAAACTAAGCAAGTGGCCCACAAATCATTGAAGGACATAATCAGTCCATTACAAGGTCACCACACAGGAGACATAGGATGTCAGTGTTGAGTGCAGTGAGAGAGTGAGTACCACAAGAGGCATGTGTCATATGGAAGGGTCTCACCCACTAAATTGAAAGGGTAGATGAAAATATTACAATAATAGCAGGACATTTTATAATAAGGATTTTCCTCTATTAATACTTCATACTGTATATTATATGAGAAATAATTCGCATACACATTTGGTATGCATATCACATGATGTATCTGTGTTATGATGTGGTTCTAATGAGATATTCAAAAACATTTAGTGCTGTAATTGCTTTTCCAATTTCCTGGAATACAAGCCTGCGGAAACCCATAGGATATGTATGCACTTTAAAAACACTATGAACGTAACCTCATAACAACAATAATGCTGTGTGCATTAAGAGCCCTTGAACAGATGCCTTTTAACCTCTGAGTACTGCTCCCTGAGGAAATAACACAAATGGATGAGCCATTGACCACATTGAGATGTACTGATGCTCAGGAATCAATGTCAGTGCAGCAGGTCATGGCTGTCAGGAGGACAGCACGACACTCTCCTCATCCTGGTAGAAACAATGACCGCCTGTCTCAAGTGCCCACAGCATTTTTATCCACCACCTGGATGATCTACTGTCTGGCTTCAGTGTCATGCATGAAACATTTATCTCATTTGAGACATTGCTGATACATATAATCCATGTTGTTTAGATTGTCAACTTAGAATTAAAAAGTGCACATAAGACAAAATCCAGAATCAAACAACCATCCTTTTATGAAATCTATTTTCATATATTTCTATTTGACATTTTTTATATAAGTATAAGTAGTTATATACTATAATGCTGTAATATAAAGTAATATAATATTACTACTTAACACAGAATCACTGAATATTATGGTAACACTATTTTGAGCAAAAACACTGAGATAGACCTCGTTAATTTTTGATTGATATGATGCTTCTTCATTTTTGTTTGACATGATAGTATTTGTTGCTCAGGGACATATCTGGTTTAGTTGTGGCACAGATCTTGCCCATCTCTCCTCTGGACTCAGAAAAGCCATATTATTAAGTTTAGCTTTCCTGTGGGCATTGTAGCACATGAGCGATGCATCTATGGGCAATGGAATCCTTCTCACCGAGCAATCAGCTCCTCTCCTGCAGTTTCCATAGAGATGTCAATTTTGACACTAGGGTTCAGTTCGAGGGAATGACAATTAATATAAGAGGTGGGGGACATTGGACACTGAATAACAAAGCAATCTTTTGTTGAATAGGGAGGGAGAGAACTGACAATGATCTGAGTGGATATGTAGAAAATCGGTGCTGCCAACTTGTCTGGAAAGAATTTCTCCATTACCCACCCGTCAGTCAGTGGTATTACATGTGTGTGTGTGTGTGTGTGTGTGTGTGTGTGTGTGTGTGTGTGTGTGTGTGTGTGTGTGTTCAGGTTGTAGAGGGGTGTGTGTGTGGCTATGTGTTTTGCTGCATTTGTATTTATCTATCAAGTCTAACCTCATGTGTGTGAGTGTGTGTACACAGGTTTGTATGAGAGTATCCAAGTGTGTTCAACCAGCAGTGTTTTTTCAAAATAAATCAGGAAGTGAGCCAAGCAGGTCATGCAATGCAATTACTCCGTGGTGTGCCCTGTGAGCTAACAATAGTCTGTGTGTGAAGTGTGTGTGTGTGTGTGTGTGTGTGTGTGTGTGTGTGTGTGTGTATGTGTATGTGTATGTGTGCATATTTTTGTGCTCAAGCAATATCGTGTGAGTTTTCATCTTATCTAGTGAATAAAATGAAGGAAGACACTGCCAACAATTACCAATAAAATTACACAATAATATTTAAACTAATGTTTGTCTCAAGAGGTCAGATTAAGTTTCCCCCACGTCAAGTTGAACTGAACAAATCACGTTCATCATGCGATTCCCCTGAAGTGTGCCACACCCAGGTCACCCCAGGGATGATGGAGAAGTGAGACCTGTACATCCATCACCCCCCCAAAGCCTCAGTCTCAGCCTCCGCCCGCCTCCATCTCCCACCTCCGCCTGCGCTGCCTAAAGGATGCCTGGTCCGTTTCACTGCACCCTGTGATTGGAATCATTATCTATACAGGACTGCTGCCACGGAAGGAAATTCTCTGAAATGTCTTCAAGCGTCCAAGTATTGACAAGTTTAACACAGTTAAATAAGTTATTGATCGCTCGGCCTCTTATTGCTGGTGCCCTAGCGCAAACAGAGCCTGTGTCGGAGGGGCCGCTGGCTTGAAGTGGTGATTTATGATATCGCTGCCTTAAAGATGCAATATCCCATCGCTTGCAGTGGTTCGATATCTAGACAGGATTTGTAGCACACTGTGAAATGGTATAATGATCTGGTTATGTGCACTTGGTCTACGGATTGGCGTTTTGCAAATGGGCAATAACCATACATCTTCTTAGTGCCCAGTTTTAAAACTGTTCTCTGGTTGGGACATGTTTGTTCAAAAACAATACTTTCAGCAGACTATTTGGAGTCTTCCAGTCAGCAGATAAACCTGCCAAACATGGCAATAACATCATACTGACATTAGTTTAGCAATACATCCTACTGACATTGTTTGAGTACCCTCTCCCACCGTAGAAACCTAGATTCATCAGAGACCCTGACGCTCTCCTCCTATAACAGTGCATCACACACAGCTGTTTAGAGAGACAGATGACCAGGCACTCAAACCCTTCAGTCACTGCAGCCATCTGCACCCATGTCCAGATGCTCTTTAAAATATAATGCCTTGGACATACAGTACTACGCACATAGATTGTCGGTAATGGACCCTGAATTTATGACCGGCTATTTCATGTGAGACTATGTGCCAAGTACACTCAAGCCTCAGATGTTAAAAGACCGCTGTTTTAATGTTGGTGTCTGATGCTACAGGATGAGGGCTCTTATATGTTTTGTGTAATTGGCTCCATAGCCAACCAATCAATCAACATTGTCTTCAGAGTAACATGTCCATAAAGGCATGTTGCTCCTCAGTGGGTCATGATAAATGGCTGCTGTGCTGACTAACAAGGCGTTCTGTCTGAACTGACTTGCTTATGTTGTGATATCATCAGCAGATCATAAATAGCACACTAATGGGTTTAGGGCAACACACCCCCTGTGATGTTTTTTGGAAAAAAGTTCCTCGAAGGGGTTGAAAAAGAACCACATTACTGCATGCTGCTTCAAGTACCATTTAGGGCAAGAAGAGCTCTTTGTTCAGTCCATGTTGTGGATTAGGGTTTGGTCATCTCAAACCTCATACACTAAAAATATCAAATGACTATGGGTGAAGATCATGAAGATCAAGATCTTCTAATTATTTTTGTGAAGGAAAACAAGGAAGGAACGATAGGAGGATGGAGGAATGAAGGAGAGACAGATATGAGAGATGAAATGTCCTGCTCACTCACGCATCACTTTTAAGAGACGTCAATTACTGATGATGCGGCGCATCACCTCTAAGGCTAGAATAAACACACGCAAATTGCAGAGAATATGAACTTACACCAAAGCCTAAAAATATCATATGAACATGGACTCTTCCCACTTATTGACCCTAATAATGAAGTAATGTTTGATAGTTCTCGAGACATGAATGAATACTTATTAGCCTATAGGCTACAATGCATGAACAAAACAGGCATGAACTTGTTTTTGTAGAAGTTTACATGGTAGTTCATGATAATTTCAGCATAAAGATCTTTTCTTGGTCTATCTACTATTTCATTGTCACTAATAAATCCCTACAAACTTTTTGGAAACAGAAAGTTGATAGAAGTGGGAGGGAACTTTTCACCTTGACAGCTGGGACCAATGATAACACAATTCCACCTGAAAACACTTCCGCATAGGATACTCTTGTGTTTCCTCACGTTTTGGCCCTTTTGACTCTCTCTCCTAATTCCCACCTCCTCTGGTTGCAATTAGATAAATGAGACATCCTCGATGACATAGAGCTTTAAACGATTTGCAGGGCATGAGCTGGACTATCGAGGACCGAGGAGAGAGGCCGTATACAAATAGAGCTCTGGTATGCAGCAAAGAGACATTTTGACATTTGATAATTTTTGCAAGTTACCATTTAAGCAGGACATATACAAACTGATGGATGGCATAGAAAAAATCATTTTCAAAACATGTTTGTCCAGTTAAGGTTTTTTGTTCAATACTGACCAGCGGACTATACATTATCCCTTGCATATTGATTATATCCCATGACACTTAATATATACCAGTGGTTTGCTTTGGTAACAACACAAAATGTCTGCCAAATGATCCACTATTTCCTGGGGTCTCTGGAAAGTGCATAACATGGATCTTGCTCTGAATATCACCATAGCAGAGCACAACGCTTGATGGATGTGTGGGGCCATTGTGGGACCTCACTTAGGCTACAAGTAATTGAGCAGGCTAAATATAGAAGCAAGACTGTATTGTGCCTGTGCTATATAGCTATTCTCAGTCGGGGTAGTACTATATAAGTGTGGGTCCAGTGAAAAATATTTCAGCTGTTTCTAAAACATCCATTTGAAAAAAAATATGTCAGTTGTGTGATTAAGTGAGTCCAAAGTTCACAGGAGTTCACAGGAAACTGCCTGAGTTAATGTTAGGTGCTGATGAAATCGGATACTGCAAATGTAACAGTATGTGTCAAATTAACCTGTAAATGAGATGCAGTTGCCAGACTAGATTTGAGAATATGTGTACACAAAAGCTAATCAGATTCAATAACTTTGTTAAATAATATATTTATTGAAAAAACGTATTTCGCCTACGATGCAGAAACTCATTTCAAGCTGATCATTTGAAGCTAATCAAGGTCCTGGTTTCAAGGATCAGCTGGGGATTTTGAAATGAATTATAATTGCTTAGTAGTTTTTTTTGCCTGGTCTGGTCGATAGCAACTGTGAAAACTATTGACTTCCTGTGCCTGGGCCAGCATGTGGCTGAGGCGCACACATAACCTTTGTGCAACCTCCCTCTGGGCGATGCCCCTGTGTGCATGGTGACAATCACCATGGAGTTCACCATATATCTATGGCCTTCCTCTTACACTCTGTGCCCCCCAATATCTCTCTCTCTCTCTCTCGCTCTCTCTCTCTCTCTCTCTCTCTCTCTCTCTCTTCTCTATTTCAAGACTACCTTTGTTCCTCTGACTCTCTACCACACAATGTACCTTTCAGATTCTATTCACCCCGTGTCACACACACACACACACACACACACACACACACAAACACACACAAAACCACTCCAGCTCTCCAGCAACTCTCGCCCCTCTGTGCAGCCCTATGTCCACAAGTCTACATCATGTGCCCACCTCTCTCAGTCCCAGCAGAGACGGCTCATTAGTTTTCTACTGAGGCCCACTTCAATGAGCTCTTCCAAACCTTACCCACACACACACACACACACTCACAGCTTACTAACACATAACCAAACTCACTCACACATACACAATCACTCCACTTTTCAGAGGTTGAAACCATCTTTCACGTTTCTGGGGACTTGGATTCATTGTCAGCCTAAAATGTTCAATGACCGAGAAGAAGAAGAGAAGAAGAAAGAAGAGAAGAAGCGTTTTTGTGAAGGTGTCTCACAGAACAGATGCTTCTCTGTGCAAGCAAAACACCTGAGCAGATGTGCTGTAGTCTTGTTTCACCACCTGGTTATTAAACATGGATTAAACTCACTGAGCCCTTCGCTCCCTCTGAAAGTGAATATCTGACTGTCACCATTTCAGTATCCCATAATTCCACTGTGTCGTGGCACAGCTACAATAAGCCCACAACCCCCATGGTGTCACGGTGCCACACTCGACTTGACATACGAATTGCTTAACGATCTCCTTAATTTTGTATGTCACTCCCAAAGCTGCTGTGTCGTTAATGAAATATGGAGAGCCATCACAAGCTCAGAAAGAGGTGTGATTAATGCGCTGTCTCTGTCTCTGTGCTAAATGTGTCTGGATGTGGTTTCCTCGTGGCAGGGAAGAATTAGTTACAAAAGTTTTGGGAGGTTTGGAGCTGTTTTTAGTGCCTTTTTTAAAAATTCAAAGTCCTAAAAACAGAAACAGAAGTGTGGGGGGAGATATGCACAATGGTGGTCAGATACCAACAAGCAACACAAAAAAAGCTAAAAAGAAAGTTACAAATGCAAAGTCCACACCCCAACCCAAGCATTGATTTATTGAACACTCATTCTTCCCCATCGCTTTCATCCCCCTGTCCACGTGACATTTGCTATTGATCACAAGCCACCCAAAAGAGCCACTGACCCGTAAACCTGACCACCATCTCTCACTGGACGATATCAATACACGCATTAATTAAGAATACGGCACACATTGCTCACTTGTTTATCCCTAATGTAGTTTAAATGACAAGGGGGGATGGAATAGACATGAGGATGTACGTCCGCTCCATGGAGGACGAAAACAAAACTAGGTCTCCCACATCCATATGATGTCCTGTGTGTGTGTGAGAGTGTGTGAGAGAGTGTGTGTGTGTGTGTGTGTGCTGTGTTGCCTGAAGTAAACCCAGCTAAGCAGAGCATGCTGGGGCTGTAAAAGTGTGTCAGTCACGGTGACACAGCAGGCATCGGCGCAGGGGCCAGCTCTGGGATGTGGGACGACCGCGTGGGGGACGGGGGACTGGGGCAGGACAATCGGATCAAATCGGCGCCTCCCAGCTCACCATGGTCCAGTTGCGCGTGTGCCCAGTCCGCGATACCGCCGACACCACCACCAAGTCCTGCTCAACTGCCGTCGCTGCTCCAGGGCTGAAGGGGATGCAGAACGGAACCGTGAAGACGGGCCGTGGGATTAGCGCCAACGGTGCCACCGCCACCCTGAAGCGCCAGCCGAGGCCCAAGACGGCGGCGGCCAGCCGCCAGGAGCGCGGCTCATGCTCATCCACGGCCTCGTGTCCCGTGTTCTCGCGGCGCACAAGTGACCCAGATGAGGAGCCGCCACCCCGCTGCCCGTCCAGCCTCTCCTCGCCCACCCTCCAGGGCTCACTGTCCAGCCTGCATGGCTCCAACCCCAGCCTCCAGGGCTCACTGTCCAGCCTGCACGGCTCCAACCCCAGTCTGCAGGGATCGCTTCCCAGCCTCCATAGCTCCAGTGCCAGCCTGCAGGGGTCCTCTTCAAGCAAGAAGGGCTCCATCTCCAGCCTCAAGGGATCTCTAATGGGCCTGAAAGGCTCCATGCCTGCCAGCCTCCAAGCCTCCATCCCCAGCCTGCAGGGCTCGGCTTCAAGCCTGTGCCAGTCGGCTCAGTCTCGGATCCAGGGGTCCCACCACAGCCTGCGCAGCGCCAGCCCCAGCCTGAGGAGCTCCAGTCCCAGCCTGAGGAGCTCCAGCTCCAGCCTGCGCAGCGGAAGCTCCAGTGAGGATGACAGCTGGGACACCAACAGCTGGAGCTCAGGGGCCACCTGCCTGTTGCGGAGCTCCATCAAGCAGCACAGCGAGGAGGTCTTTCGGGCCCGCGCCGGTTCCGGAGGTGGAGGGGGGCGGTCAGAGACGGCCGCCACCACCACCACGGCAAGCGACTCGGAGGCTGGCTACCAGAGCCTGGAGAGCTGCAAGGCCACACTGCTGTTGCCATCATCGTCCTCTTCGTCGATGGGAGCGCGGGCGGAAAGCCAGGAGGTGCTGGAGAAAGTTCCGGTGGCCTTGCGCGGGGAGTCGCTACAGAGTTTGACGTCAAGCCAAGGCACGACGGCGTCAGCAGTGCCTACACAGATTGAGCAGAAGATTGAGGCCAAGCTCAAATTCTCGCAGTTCCTGGATGAGGTGACGTGCAGGGTGCTGGACCCGGGTAGTCTGCAAGCCTTTGGGGCAGTCCGACAAAGAGAACCAGCGCCAGTCACGACTCCCTGTCAGTGGTTTAACCCGACAACAGAACCCGTCGTCCGGGACCAAAGGAGGGGAGGGACGTGTGGGAACGCAGTGCGCTCCCCGTACCAGTGGTCCAAGTGCTTACCGAGCTGCAAGATCCTGGAGTCCAGCGAAAGCCTGCGCAGGGTCAGTGACTGTAGTTCTCTCATGGAGCAGGTGGGAAGGACCTATCTGGAGACAGATATCGACAGCGTGCGCTGCGAGGATGAGCTGGGCCTCAGTGGGTCACGCTTGACCTCAAGAGAGGTCAAGACGGTGACGCATGCTCGAGAACGAGAGAGGGAGCACTCACGAGAGAGGGAGCGAGAGAGAGACAGGGAGAAGGAGAAGGAGAGAGAGAAGAGGAGCATTTTGGTCAGCCCCGAACACCATGTCCGGTCCAACTTCGAGGCAGTCCGCTGCCCAAGTCCAAGCGTCAGCTGGTCTGATGGCTCTGTGAAAAACCTCAAGACGGCGTCTCTTCCTCGCCCCGGCAGCAGCATGGTGAGTGGAACCAGTTGATCTTCTCTGTGTCTCCACGGTGAGTCCCAATCTTACAGTGAGCTTCTCGCAGATCTCTGGTCTTAGATTAGTTCCACTCAAAAGCTCATGTGAAGAGCTGACCAAACAAAGACAAAGTGTGTGTCGTCACACTCGCACAAAGCAGACAGCTGTGACAGTGACAAATGGGTTTCAGTGTCATTCAGTGTCAGAATCTCACCAGTGGTTTCATTACTGTAATTGCACCAGAAACCAGAGTAAATTCATGAACGCTACATGAAGCAGTTCCACTGGTTTGGCCAACTGCAGCTGTATGAATAAGACTCTGGACGTGTTGCCTGCTGGTATTTACAGCCAGTAGCAGGGCTACTGTTGAACAAATCTAACAAATCCTAGCCTAACTTAATGAGATCACAGCGTGTGCAAATGCTGGGCTTGATGATGCCGCATTTCTCTTCACATTTTCGTTTTTGCCAAGCCCATAGTGTGAGGTGAAACGTGTGTGTGTGTGAGGTGAAACGTGTGTGTGTGTGTGTGTGTGTGTGTGTGTGTGTGTGTGTGTGTGTGCGCGTGTGTGTGTATGCATCTGCGGAGGCCCCTGAGTTCAGTGTTCAGTGATTCAGCTCTTGAGAGAGAGAGAGAGAGAGAGAGAGCAGAGCACCAAGCCAGCCAGCAGTAAAACCAGCTCTTTCCCCTCAGCGCTGTCTGCAGATGCCCCCCTTCATTAGCAGACTGCGGCATCAGAGTACCACCCTCCCCTCCCCTCTGTGGAGAAAGAGAGAGGGAGATACAGATAGTGACAGAAGTGGAGAGAGGTAGACAGGGAAAAAGTAGACAAACAGAGAGAGGGAGAAAAAGAAAGAGGGAGGGAGAGAGAGAGAGAGAGAGAAAGAAAGAAAGAAAGAAATAGAGAGAGAGAGAGGGAGGGCAGAGAGAGATAGAGGGAGCTTTCCAAACTTTTGCCATCTGTTTATTAAAAGATACATGGTCCCTAGATCCTGCTCATTCGCTGTCTCGCTCACACCACAACACAAAAGAACAATCTGACCGTGCAGCGTCTAGACAAGTACAGGGATGCTGGGCACTTGTTATGGGTATCCCATGCGTTTGCATGTCTGTGACAGCATATGGGTGGGTGGGTGTGTGTGAGTAATTTTCCATGTCCATTATGCAGAGTATGTGTACATGTCTAGATGTCTGTGTAAGTGTGATTGCTGGTTAGTTTGAATATGTGTGGGTTTACTCTAATGTGTGTGTGTATCTCTCTATTCGAGTGTGTGTGGGTGTGTGTGTGCGTGTGTATGTGTGTGTGTGAAAGCTATTCCACCTTGCTGTCTCCCTGTTAACAAAGTCCACATTAATATTTCAAAACCCCAGCACTCTTTGTCAGGGGCTGCTCCCGGGCTGTTGGCACAATCTAAAATGTCACAAGCCTGCTGTGCTGGCCATTCACCTTAAACCTGACATCTCAGCCTGCTGTGGACTATCAGAAATAAATAAATCATCCAATAAGGGCAATTAGAAAGAGAGAGTGAAATCCCAGGGAATGGATTTTTATTCAACCAGTGTCATCTCCTTAGCAACTGGTTGGTCTGCTGGTGTGTGCGTGCACATGCTCATGTGCATGTGTGTGTGTGTGTGTGTGCGTGTGCGCATGCGTGTGTGTGTGTGTGTGTGTGTGTGTGTGTGTATTTTAGATGAGAATGTGAGAGCTCATAACACAAGTGTGTAAGCAAGGTAGAAAACTGTGTCTGACTGTTGCAGTGTGTATGTGTGTGTGTGTGAGTGTGTGTGTGTGTGTGTGTCTGTGTGTGTGTGTGTGTGTGTGTCTTGTGTGTGTCTGTGCACAAATGTTTAGGTGTGCATGCACGTATGAGTCTCTCTCTCTTTCTCTGTGTGTGTGTGCGTGTGTGTGTGTGCGCGCGTGTGCGTGTTTGCGTGTGAATGGCTAATGCCATTCCTCCCCTCCCTCTGATTCCCTCTGCAGCTCAATGGAGTCGTGACTGGGTACAATAACAAAAGGAAAAGCCCCTGTGGAAGGAGCAGAAATGAATCACAAAGGCAGGCAGGCAGGCAGGCAGGCAGACAGGCAGGCAGGCAGGCAGGCAGGCAGACAGGCAGGCAGGCAGACAGGCAGGCAGACAGACAGGCAGGCAGGCAGGCAGACAGGCAGGCAGGCAGGCAGGCAGACAGACAGGCAGGCAGGCAGACAGGCAGGCAGGCAGGCAGGCAGACAGGCAGACAGGCAGGCAGGCAGGCAGGCAGGGCGTAGAGCCGAGCAGAGCAGCAGAGCAGCACAGGGAAGGGAAGAGAAGAGAAGAGAAGAGACGGGGAGGCAGGGGGAGTCTCTGGCTCACACACTTAATGGGGGGAATGCTGCCAATCTCGTGCATAGTAATACGATGTGTGTACATGTGTCAGCAGCCATACGATGTATGTCTATGACAGAGATTATGCAAGTACCTGTGTGTGTGGGTGCATGCATGTGTGTGTGTGTGTTTGTGTGTGTGTGTGTGTGTGTGTGTTTTATGTGTTTGTGAATGCAACATATGTGCATATATGTAGTATCTATATTTACATATGTGTTTGAGTGTGTGTTAGTGTTTGTGTTAGTGAGCGTGTTTGTGTGTGTGAGTCAGGGCGTGAGCGTGTGTGTGGGCGTGTGTGTGGGCGGATAGCACAGCGTGCTGCTGTGTAGTTTTCTCTGTGTGTGTGTGTGTGTGTGTGTGTATTTCTCTTGCTGCCATCCATTATACGCAGCTCTTGGATCAAGGCATTAGGAAAAAAAGTGAATGTTCAACATGGGGAGTATGGAGAGATGCGGTGGGCGACATTGTGGGAGATTGATACGCCCATAATACAAGCATTTTATGTCTTTATCAGTTTTCATCTCTCAATAGGACTTATGAGCTCTCGCCTCACACACACACACACACAGTGATGTGAAAATGAAATGATATTCCACATGGGTCCACACTAGCACGTCGTCTTTGGCAGAGCCCTTTGAAAACAACAGCTATTTCCCCTGTCACCACCACGGGCTAAACCTATTTCAAATATGAGTCTCACACTGCATCATAAAACCAAGCATAGCCCCCAGCACACGCAAACACATGCAGACCAGACACACACACGCACACACACACACAAACAAACAAACACACACACACACAGTATACACAAGCCTATGTCCATATTCACCCTTTAATCCCCACCAACCAGATCAGCAGTTAGATGTGCTCATACAGGACCCCCCCACACACACACACACACACAAAAGTGTGTATAGTGTATTCCCATGTTCCTCATTTAAACCCTGCCACCAGATAAAGTCTCCTCCAGGTCTAGGTTTACAGTAATGGCCCTATGCTGGGAGAAATGGGACCCACTATGGGCACGTCAGGCCCCCTCAGGTATCAGGGAGGGAGAGGGTGAGGGGGGGACTGATATATGATAGTTAGAAAGAGCTACAGTATGATAGAAAGAGGGACAGAGAGAAAGACAAAAAAGAGAGTGACACATGAGTGGAGGAAGAGAGGGACCATGTGGCTACTAGAGAGAATGAGAATATGAGAAAGAGAGAGAGAGAGAGAGAGAGGGTGCATGGGAGTGAGAAAATGGAGAGAGAGAATGAGAGAGAGGCCCCTACAGTTTAGTGAGAAATTACTCGGGAACTGACAGTGAGTCATCTATGCTGCACCTTAGTGACCAACAAAACCCAGGGTGTTTGTGTGTGTGTGTGTGTGTGTGTGTACTCTCAGCTGGCTGTGGTTTACACACAATGCCCAGTGTTTCCCCATCACATTCCAAAGTGTGTTTGTGTGCTTCCATCCACAGAATCATTGTGTATGTCTATGTGCATGTGCAGCCTGTGGCTAATAGGCAAAATCTGGTACAGTTTTTCCCAGCAGAACAACATCAGCTGTCATACATGTCAGATATATCAGAGACACAATGTCTGTGTGTGTGTCTCTGTGTGTGTGTGCACCTATACCATATCTCATACTAAGGGCATTGTAAACCCTGTTTTTATATCGATAAACATTCAGACAACCATAGCTAAGCTACAACAGATGTGGAATGTCAATATGAGATCCGTGGTTGTGTAAACCTTTAAAAAATATATCAATACATCACTTCCTTCATCAAATATGCCTGTGATGGTGAGCACCGTTTATTACACACACACACAACTCAATAACACAAAGTAACATGTACATGCACACTCATGTCTACACAGTGGGAACACACTGTGATACTTGATTATTTGGAACAAATTGATGCATATGATCCTAATTGATTTTTAATTGTCGAATGAAACAATATGGAGCCAAGTGATATGGGAGAGGTAGAGACAGAGGACTCCACACTAATTCGTTCTGCACAATGAGGTCCGTCTGAATGGAAATGCTAATTGTTTTCAGGTAATCCATTATTTGCATAATTTATGCAAAAAAACGCATGAGGAGTAGCAAGAATGGATTCTCTTCTGGTCAGGTTATGGAGTGTGTAGAGCAGGGCAGTGGAGCCAGACCACATGATCCAAAATATCAGATTCAACAGATTGTCTGACCTGTTACCCATGGAGAGAGGGATGAGGGGGGGGGGGGGGGTCTGCAGTCAGAGCTCTCAGATGTTTCGCTGTATACTGCATATTTCTCTGCCATCTCTCTCTTTTCACTGCACACAAACACAATAACACAGTCTTTTTCTCTCTGTCTACACACACACACACACACACACACACACACACACACACACACACACACACACACACACACACACAAGCTACATACATTTATCTTCTCTTGTCTCCTCTATTTTTTAGTAACCCTCTCTCTTCCTCTCTCTCTCTCTTTCTCTCTTGCACTTCCTATCTTTTTTCTGCACTCAGGCAGATGAGGAAGGTTTAAGGTTAGCTTTTGGGATGCTTAGCTGAGGCAGGAAAGCTTGTTAAAGCACTCTCTATTCCCAAGATATATTGGTCACTGGGAAAAGGGAATAGACATCCATCAATTCTTTCACACTCATCCATCCATTCTCTCTCTCTCTCCTCTTCTCTGTCCTTTCAGGCCTCGGATGGAGAGATGCAGAACATGAGGTGAGACTCTTCTCTTTTTTCCCACCACCACTTTTCTTTTGTGCTGATCCCATCCTCTTTCTGCGCCCGCCCCTCCTCCTCCCCTCCTC
The DNA here is from genome assembly GCF_046254945.1 of Alosa pseudoharengus. NCBI lineage: Eukaryota > Metazoa > Chordata > Actinopteri > Clupeiformes > Clupeidae > Alosa > Alosa pseudoharengus. Next base: position 30,861,362 of record NW_027468680.1, read on the forward strand.
TTCTTCCTTCTCCCTCCCTCCCTCGCTCGCTCTCCCCTCCTCCCCCCTCCTTCCCTCCCTCCCTCCCTCCCTCCCTCTCCTCTCTCCCTCTCCCTTACTCCTCCAGCTCCATTCAGTGGCGTAGAGCGCAGAGCTTGCTGTTTGGAGAGTGCTGGAAGAAGCATGTTTTAGTGCTGCCGCCACTGCCGCTGTTGCTGCGATCGTGGAGAAGGCACATGCCTGCATAAAGAGGTGTGATTGTCTGAAAATGAGACTTAAAGCTTGTAAACGGTAAGGGAGAGAGACTCTGCAGGGGCTTGGTCGGGGGGGACAGTCATGAAGCAACATGCATGTGTACTTATGTTTTGGCTGCAGAGTTGTTCCTCCAACTGTGTGACTGTGTTTTTGAGCAAGTTTCATCTTGGTCTTCATTGCCATTGTAACTGACTAATGGTATGTCATGCTATGTGGATATTGTTATTAAGAGTGCCACTATGACAGTGCCACAGTGATTTAGAGGGTTGTGATGTGGTAAACTACCTATAATGTCCTGTAATGAGTGCTGAGATAACTAAAGTGTAAAGTCGTGTGTGTTTACAGCTGGCTTTTATAGAAATGTTAAGTGCAGTCGCTTTTTAAGTAACAGTTTCACATATGCAATCTGTGTGCATGTGTGTGTGTGTGTGTGTGTGTGTGCGTATGTGTGTGTGTGTGTGTGTGTGTGTGTGTGTGTGTGTGTGTGCACGTGTCTTGGTGCTGCATGCTGTACTGCTGACATTTGGCTTGGCTCAGTTTCAAAACATTGTGATCATGTGAGATGCCATACTGTAGCATAATGTGGCTCTTTACAAGTGCAGTCTTCAAGTGCAAACTGGTAACTGGTAAAAGTCATACTGCATGTTTTACTAAGTTATACGACATGGACGAAACTCTGATTCATCCACATAAATGATGCATAGTATAGCTTATTAGTGAGCCTATCTTAAAGGCCTTATTTAAAATCAGTCCCATGCAGACTATTTTGCAATTATGGCACAGGGCCTTTAACTTATCCCACCCTGCCTTGTAAGCGGTAGCAGCAAGTTACTGCTCAATCAGGAGGAAGTTGATTGCGTTCACCCCCCGCATTAACCTTGGGGAGCTAAATTGATTGTAGCGATGATCCCAGTTGGCCATTACTAAATTAAAGCAAACACAACCCCTGACTCTCTGTCTCTGTCTTCTGTCTTCAGGGAGAGGGGAATGTATGGGAGGGCTTTTGAAGTGGAGTTTGAAAACAGCCCACTCCCATGTCATTTATTCTGTCTCAGATATAAATGAATGATATATTTCATAAAATAAATCAAAACAAAAAGAAAACAGTTGAAGGAGCAGCACAAGAGAAGGAATCCAAAGCATGTTATCTATCTCCCCCTATGCGCCAACAGAAGTGAGGGAAGCTCTGACTGTGGCTGGTGTCCTGCTGCTGAGGATGAGGAGCCGAGTGGTGGAGTGGTGTGTGTGGGGGGGGGGGTGGTCTGTACTGGACTGAGCTGTCTATTCTCACTCTCAAAAACATATATACATGTATACCTGAAAAAAATGTGCATTATGGCGTGCATAGCATACCAGGTGTTGTGATGGTTGTTAAGTTGAACCATTGAATCATTTTCATTTATTTGACAGTTATTCTGAAAACATATTTTTGATGATTATTTTTAGTATTATAGCTGTCACTATTACTGTAATATTTGCTATGGTTTCATTGTAACAGATATCCTAAAGGAGCTTTTTCCAGACTTTACTCTACTGAGTCTTGTTAGAAATAGAAAGAAATAGCCTTCTGTCACCTATCTATATAATCTCCATGCAGCTTACAACACAAGTGTTGACACTCAGGCACTGAATGATGAGTGTGTGTTGGTGACATTTAAAGTGCAAACAGAGCTAAACTGTTTAACTCAAAAGTTGATAAAAATATATCTTCAAGTGTCCTAGTAGCTTTATGGTGCCCATTAATTTCCCAGCCTGACATCGTGTTTAACCAAGGGCGTTTGCTAGTTATGGATGTGAAGGCAGTGATACCTCATTTTCAAGCCACGGTTTATTACCTTTAGGGGGCAGGTAGCTTTTGTGGGTTCCCGATTTTAATCGTGGTAGGAATGATTCAGATATAGGCTACGCTACGCTACTCATGCGCGTAGTTGAGGTTGCATTGTTCTTGTTCTGTGATTCTCCTCTTTGTTGTGTTAGAGCTAGTTTGTGACAAATTAACACTTTCTGTTTAGTTTTTGGAGTTAACTGTCGCATCATAATGGCATAAATTAGATGTGTGTGAATCAATGGTGTTGTGTCTGGTCTGATGAAACATCACTAGCCGGAAGGACAAGAGAGAGAGAGAGAGATAGAGACGCTCAGGGGAGGTGTGTCTGAGCAGTGTTAATTGGGTTTCGGGAGACACACACAGTCACTCTAGAGCCGAATTTTCTCTCCAATTCCTTCTCCTCCCTTCTCTCTTTGCATCATATACCTGCAGACATCTCCACCAAATCCCAGCAGTGACACAAAAAGTTTCAAAAGTCGCCTTAAAAAAAAAGTGGCCTTGTCATCCCAGGAGTCGTCAGGGTGAGACAGCAGACCCGCAAGCAAAACTCCAAATCATTACGGTGAAATTTTTCACTTGATGAAGCACGTTGTTGCGCTGCGGCGTGGCGGTGGCGAGGAGCTGGCGATTGAGACAGATAGCCGAGGTGTTGGCCACAGAGGCTGGTGGCCGGCCGCTCCAGGGGCCCTGGAGACAAGACTAATGGCCGTGGTCAATACTGCTTTGGCTCTCCTTTTTCGTCCTGGCCCAGGTCTGACCTGTGTCTCACCCCCTCTGCACCCAATCTGTCCCAGGGCAATCAGGTGGGAGTCAAAGTGTGTGTCTGGCTCTCTCTCGCACTCTCTTTCTGCCTGGCTGCCAGGGTCCCATTTGACCAACCTGCGTTACGAATGCAACGCTATGCCACAAGCCGGCCCAGCCACCGGGACTCCTGATTCACTGGAGGAGAGTGGAGTGCAGTCTCTCTTTCTTTCTATCACTTTCTTCTCACTTTCTCTTCCATACACTACAATGTCACTCTTACTGTCTATTTGATTTATTTTTCTCTCTCTTCCCAATCTCTTCCTCCCACCTCTCTGTCTCTCTTTCTCTCTCTCTCCCCAAATCCTGGTGAGGTGTTGACAGCTCATCTGACAGCTCTGATACTTTCTCCTCTCCACGCTGTCCCCTCAACTTTGGGATGGCTATGTGAAGCATGAGAAATGTGTGTGTGTGTGTGTTTTTCTGCGTGGCATTTGCTACTGCTACTAATGGAAGGAGTGTGTGGGTACTTCTGAGTGACTTTGTTAAAGCAGTGTGTGTGTGTGTGTGTGTGTGTGTGTGTGTGTGTGTGTGTGTGTGTGTGTGTGTGTGTGTGTGTGTGTGCGTGTGTGTGTGCGCTGGTGTGTGCGTGTGCGTGTGTGTGTGTGTGTGTGTGTGTATTTGTATTTGGAGAGTAGCTGACTACCGTTGGGACTTGTCCTTCCTGAAGCCAGAATTACACATGATGAATGCACTGATGTATGTATGTACAGTATGTGGAGAGTAGCCAGCCACTGAGTGTGTTGTGTGTGTTCCTTATCAACTGCACAGATATTATTTAAAATGCCAAGCCAAATGGCACACTCAAGTGCTGTTGTGAAATAAAGTGAGGAGCCTGTTTGCTTTCTGATGCCTCCATGCAAATGCATTTACCCCTGACTCTAACACATAGAGGGAGATCAGAGAAGCCTCCACAGCCTGCATGTCAACTTCATTTATGTAAGACGAAATGCTTAAAAACAATCACGTTCTCTCTTACACACACACACACACACACACACACACACACACACACACACACACACACACACACACTTGAGGGTAACTCCACAAGGCATTCTGCTTTTTCAGATGCAAATTCATTTTAAAAGTTTGCAACAGGAGTTGCCTCTCACCTCTCTGACCTGTGTTCCATTAATATATGTTTCTGGAAAAAGCACAAGTACCAAGGGACAATTTGTCACAATACAACAAAGCATTATTTACACCATAATGCTGCTGTAATTAATTGCATTAAAAAGGCTCCAATGCAAGCTTTTCTTGTGGAGGTGCCATTATTCAGTGAAAGACTAGTAAGAGCTGAGCTGGCATTATGAGAACTTTAGGTCATGAGGTGGCATTACAGGGACATTGTTACAGGTCTTTACAATCAGTCAGGACTATGGGGATTTTTTCAATTCTCTTGCATCAGCAATTTTACATCTCTGAGTGTAAAAAGCCTGCAAGAGGAGATTTTGGTTCACTCACTCCCTTAACACCTCCCTCCATTCCCAACCCATCTACCCTTGCACAACATCAAACCAGTGGAAAACTCCCTAAGTATTCTTTTTATTGCTTGCTTCGCTAATTAATGACAAAGGCACGTGCTGAGGTTGGGTTTTTATGGAGCCACCGAGGGAGGCTTTTGTTGTTAGAGATAATGGGGTGGGATGATGGTGATTCAGGCAACCTGTAGTCTGTAATTTCCATCCAAAATGGGCCAACTCTGTGCACAGCATGGCTATTAGGAAATGACAAGACAGGAGCTCATTTACTGCAAACTTCGGTTTTCAAAGTTTATCGAAAGCAGCGAGAGACCAACAGGCATCGGGACATCCTCTTCTCCCTCCTCACCTTCACCGGTGCTGAAGGGTAGTGTTTTTCCAGTCACTCATTCTCCTTGCGGATCTTGTTCGGGTGCATGTCTGACCAAGCCAGCCTTAAATTCCTCCACGCGATATGAGAGAGGAGTCAGGCCTTGCAGGGCTCTGCTGAAACTAATGCTCCTCTTGGATCTGCATCCCATCTTCTCCATTGTGGCCTTGAGGGCAGAGCTTCAGCTTCACCAGGCTTCCCTTGCACCTTCTCATCCGCATCTCCTCTGCCTACTGTCTACTGCGACAGGCACACTGGCAAAAGCCCTGATGACTTCTGCTGCAGTTTTTGTTACCAGTGGAGGAAACTTTCAACTTGTGCCAGTGCTGACAGGTTACAATGGGGAGGAACACATGCCCAAGAGAGATGCTTAAGTGAGGTTTCGGCAGTGTTGAGAACATTTTACATCGATGTTGCACCATCCCATCAGAGAGAAAGCTGAGGACTAATTAAAGAAATTGAACAGACTTAATATGTCTCTTTCCTCGACTGAATTCCTCTTAGATTATTTACTCCAAAGAGATTCATTTTGGGTAGTGAAGAATTCATTTTTGGCGAGAGACAACTTTGTCTTATTAAAGGACCATTAAAACTTTTTTTTCACCATTAAAACTTTTTGTCTAAAACTAGAGAGGACTACCTAAAAGGCATGCATGCAAAGACCTTACGAACACCAACAGCACAGCAGTATAGTTCTCTGAAATTTTTCTTTCAGGGGCTTTTCTTACTTTTTTGAGGGGGTTTTGACCCAGTCCACAGAAGTAGCCTTCATAGTGCATATAGCTATGGGGGCCACGCCTAGGTGACAAGTGAGAGTGACAGATGTGCATTTCTGCCAGAGGTGGAAACAAGCCAGCTTCAGAAAGTCCTGCCACACATTTGTTTTATGCATCTAAACCAACTGATTTTATTTAGCATAACTATTCAACCAGGGAATCAAGTTCATTATTGAAAAAATACTTACATTACATACAAAGGTAAAAGCAATACATGGTAGGACTTTTACTTTCTGAAGCTCTCTGATTTTTGTATTTTTCATCACCACATACCTACCAGTTAAATGAATTGACAGAATTGAAAGATGACAGCAGAACTATCACTAAACACAGTAAATCCCTGCATACTGCTTCAAAAGTCCAACCATGAACAATACATGATCTAAGATGTGTGAGTGAGTCTCCTAGAAGCACTTTCACAGACAGCACCTGGTGACACATTCCCATTCTCAGCTTTATAAGAGCACTAAGCTTGTCTTAAGATTTCCTTTTCTCGTGGCCAGAGAAATGTGATATCAGGAGTTGGCGAATATGCTCGCGCTGCCAAGGTTGTCCCACTGCTCAAAGCATCCTCTAATTTGTTTTGGCTAATGAATGTGAGTGGTGAATCATCCTTGTTTGTACCCTTTTCATGTTTTTTTTGCATTTGAATCTCTTGTTGATGTTTGGTGAAGAAGGAAACTCTTCTAACTTCTTCTGAGCTAGAACTGTTTGTTAGCACAGATATGTGCTCTTGGGCAAATACAGAGTAATTGCTTGGGAAATTACACTGTAATTATGATCTGAGTCACAATTTGCTGAAGGAACAGGGAGAAAATGATCCATTTCTGATCTGAGTTGAGTAGCCTACATAATTCTGTCCGAGAAACCCTTCAAAGAAAATGGATACTAAAATAAATCAAACACTAAAAGTGTCATGGGTTTTTTTGTCACTAGTGAGCATAACACATTTAAGACTGGCATATGTTGCTTGGCCCTGGCCTGCGCTCATGCTGTCTGAGGCCACTTGGGGAAAGAAACCCGGTGGAAGAGATGTCAATTCTGGCATTGCTTTGCCCGCCGGCAAACTGGCACCCACGCATAAGACTCTGACAAGATAGAGAGGGAGAAGGAGAGAGAGAGGGAGAGAGAGAGAGAGAGAGAGAGAGAGAGAGAGAGAGAGAGAGAGAGAGGTGCTCTGGAGTTGAAGTAAAACCAAGACCAAGGCACAGCACAAATTGAGGGACGAGTTTTTGCACATGGGTAACAGCAGCTGCAGCAGCTGGTATGTGTGTGTGTGTGTTTGTGTGTGTGGTGTTGTTGTTGTGTGCTCATGTGTGTAATATGGGTAGCTGTGTGTGTAAGAGAGAGAGAAAGAGAGAGAGAGAGAGAGAGAGAGAGATAGTTATCTCATTAGTGGGAGAGGAGAGAGAGAGAGTGAGAGAGAGGGTGAGAGAGACAAGGAGAAATGGTCTTCCTGTACAGGGCCAACTTCATTTCTCCATGTGATGGCTTGCTGGTGAGATCCAGTCAGGCACAGAGATTGGCGAATTAAATTGAGAGAATTACCTCTTTCTGGACAGGAAAGGGCCTCTCCTGGACACAATATTGCCACTTTGACTTACATGGCGGCTATCCAAACGCCTGACAGTCAGACTCAGGACTCTGACAGGAGAATATTACATTATCTATTCTGCATGTCGGATGGACATTTCTAAACATTTAAAGGCAGTGTCTGCAGCATTTTAATGGCTTGACAATTAGCTGAACCCTGTTGTCCATGTCTAAAGGTGATCCCGGATTTCTTTCATGCATTTCAGTACAGTACACTTTCCCCTTTGGAAACTTGGTTATCCTCTTCAATAGAGAGAGGCTTCATTTGAAAAATAACAGCATGATCCGTCTGACCATTTTCAGCATTCAAAAAGTAATAATAAAGTCTACCAAGGACATTATGTTTGGTTGTATGTGGACGAACCCAATGGCATCTCCATGGATTCAGTTTCACTTTCGCTAACTTTGTGTGATACAGCATTTGGCTGTGGTGAGGGCTGTGCTCTTTTAGCACTCTTCTGATTCCTCTTCTTGGTTTTTTTGTCTTGAATGTGTCTTTGTCTTCAACATCTTCAACTGCAACAAAGTTCCTCAGCAGGAGTCCTCTAATATGCAACAGCGATCATTACTGTATCAGCAAAAAGCCTTTGTTTTTATGGCTATATTTCTTGATTACATTTAAAAAAATATGTACTATACATGCAGTGGTAGTGCATGTAGCAACATACACATAGCAGCACAAACACCCTTCTTCAGGGCGTCCACTAAGTTGTCCACATGTGTTAGTTTGGGTCAGAACTACACAGTAGCCATTCCAGAATCGTTTGCTGTATGAGTAGATTAACCAGCCACCATGTTCATTCTGCAGACAACATGTGAGTGTATTGAATTAGAGAGAGTTTCGCTCTGGCGTCTTTTTATCCACCAGATCGCTGACTGCCAGCGAATCAGCATGCCCTGGCGCCACCCAAAGAGACATTGTTTTTTCCGTTCATTAAAATTTTAGCGTTTCTCATTATGGCAACTGGGTAATGTGTCTCAGGAGGTGTGTGTGTGTATGTCTGTGTGTGGTCAAAGAGTACAGCTATTTGTATGTGTGTATGTATCTGTGTATGAGTGTGTGTGTGTTTGTGTGTGTGTTTCATGCACAGGTGTGTGTGTATGAGCCCCTTCTCTGCATCTTCTTTTGCCATTGTTTATCACACCCCCAAACGACTTCTTTCCTGGCGGAGGGTGGCAGAGCAGTGGATTTCAGAGGGCTGATCCATCTCCTCGACCTTTAGCACTTGTTTAGCACCAAAAAAAACCCCATCTCCGCCGTTAATTAAACCCACAGCCATAGACGGCAGGCTAGAAGGGAGTGGGAGTGGCAGAGGCAGAGAGAGGACGACTTCATTTATAATTTAGGCCGTCTTGGGAATAATGTCCCGAGTAATGACTGCCTGTGACTCGGCGACTGCCCAACACAAAGCCAGGCGACGTTAAGTTGAGCAGTTTTGTTTACCCATCAGCACGGCACAGAGCAACTGCTGGGTCCATAATGGGTTTGGGTGGAAACATTATTACGATGTAGCAGAGGAGGGAGAGAGAGAGAGAAGAAAGAGAGAGGGAGAGGGAGATAGTGTATGGGAGAGTGTGAGTGAGGTGGGGAAAGAGACAGAGAGACCTTTTATATAGGGCTCCAGGATAAGACATTCATTTAGCGAGAGCTTTGTTGTGCGGTCCGAGGGGTTTTCATTACCGTGCGGGTCCTCATGGCCACATACATCAACAGGAAGCTATTCATCCAGCCTCTCAGGTGGGGGGCCCGCACAGCAACCATCTGTGGCCCGGGTCTGGTCCAGATACGTTTTAGAGTCGGCTGGGATTCGGGGGCGAGGTAAACACAAATCACACACTTGTCATGGACTGGAGGGTGTTTGAGGGTGTTTGAGGGTGTTTTTTTGTGTGTGTGTGTGTGTGTGTGTGTGTGTCTGAGTGTCTGAGCTGAGGGATGGGATGGGAAAGTAAGCACGTGTGATGCACTGCACAGTTATCTAAGCCTGTTTGATACGTGCCTGGGAGATGTTTTGGGGACCACATAATGAGGTGCAGAAGCAAGGGAGAATTAGAATACAGTTCTGTCAAATTTTGTTTGTGTGTGGCAGAGAGACAGAGGGAGGGGGGATGGAGGAAGGAGTGGAAAGAGGGTTGGGGAAGTAAAACGAGAAAGGAGAGAAAGAGAATCAAAAAAGAGAAGGAGCACAAGAAAGAGATAAACACATGGACATAAAAAAAGACAGCCTGAGAAACAGAGAGAGAAGGCAAAGGAAGAGGAAAGTGAAAGAGTCCAAGAGGAACAAGAGAAAGGATGACAACTAGAATGCACAAGAAAAAGGCAAGAAACAAAGATCCCCTCATTCAGTTTCTCAAGCAGCATATGTGCCTGTCATGCCCCTTCACTGAATGCCCCTATTACCTTCCATTATGGTGTCAGACTTGTCCCTGTCATCTCTCTATTCCCCCTGTGCTGCAGACAGGAGATTAAATAATAACAATAAGTAGCCGTGTGCCGGGAAAACACGGGCAAGCCACTCACTCATGTCTCTGTGCTGTTAAGCTTTTTCTGCATCCCTGTGAAGTGCAATGACCAGCCACATCACAGCCTCTCTTTCAGTATGTGTTTCTGCAGTTGGTCTTTAGGATACTTAACATAAGAGAACACAGTCATCAAACCACTTTACAGTGTACTTGATTTCACTCTTGGTTGTATCTGAATCCACCTCCTAATATTTATAAGGGTGATTTCCTTGGGTAGCAGAGTCCTTGATTTGTCCACATAATGTTCTCTTATGAAAAGAAAAGGTTTTAAAGGCACTGTAGTCTTAAAGGCACTACTGTAGTCTTAAAGGCACTACCGTAGGCTTGAATTCAGGGCTTTCGGGGTACATATACTGTAGCCAGACTGATGGTGCCCAAAACAATTATTTATATTTTTTTACTCACTGCATATCAATGTGTTTGTGTGAACTGTGTGAACAGGTGCTGCCTGACTTTGGTATTTGCATTTAGAGAGCACCCACGCTGGTGGTTTTCACAGGCTTGTGGTTTGCCATGCTAGCTGCCAGTCACACTCAAGTACGCGCTGATGACACAGCCACGATCCTTGTCTGTGGTGAAAGGTGTTTGCAATATGCGGCCTATGTAGTATTAACAATCGATTTGTTACTGTGATGGTTTGTGTTTGGTGGTTTATATGGTTTATATATATAAACACACACAAGCACTGAAAGATTAATTTCAGTGAGCAGCAACCATCAAATAACCTCAGACTGACCAGATTGTTCTCTGTGCCACAGAGCATTAGGAAATGCATCATGAAAATAAGGCCAAATATTTGCACTATGTTGACAGATTTATGGTCTTCGTTTTCTATTACTTGTTATGCATCACACCACAATACTCCCCTTCTAATATCTGCTTATTAAAAGCAGCGAAACATCCCCTCTCACTGTCAGAATTGATCAGTAACTGCGGTCTTTGCACTGCTAACACACACAAGCTGCACGTACACACGTACACACACGCACACACACCCACACAGCCATTTTAGGACATTACAGGAGATCAGTCATTTAGGCTTGAAGCAGGAACAAAATAATAATTTAAAAAAGCAGGTCTGAAATAGACCAGACCAGTAAGATCACCTCAATAAACTCTATAGCCAATATTGGGCTGCTAGGGCTGTCCATCCTGCTGCCACTGCAGTTGGGATATTGACCGATGGTGGACACTGTTACACTAAAGGAATAGGACTGAATGTCAGCACCGCTGGAGTGGAGTGACATTGCGTTTGACTGCTTTGACATTTCGTCATCCGTATGGGTAAGGTGTTGGTGTTGATGTTGACAAAGTTTGTCGAAATTTGTTGTAGGTGGTTGTCTATCTTAGCCTACTATGCTTGGAAAGAGGTATTGTTTCAACAATACAACAATTTAACAGTAAATTATTCAAACGAGCGCATCATTTAATGAAAACAAGCACAAGTTTAAAGAGTTCACGAGTTCCAATGACGCCTCCCATGCTCAATACTGTAGGCGGACTATCCAAGTAAAGTACTAAATGTCTGTAAGCACATTAGATCAGTGATCGTATTCATGAACGGAATGATGATGAATATGTTCTGAGAAGAACTGTTTTATTTCTCCTGTCTCTCACATGGTGTGTGTAGGAGTTAATGGAGGAATGCTGACTGTCCCCTCCTCACTACCATTGCTAAAGCTGTTGTGAGACGTGTGATCATGCTCAGGGCCAGCATGGTGCCGCAACAAACAAAACATCAGAGAGGAAATGACAAAACCAAACACAAAGTCCTACATCCAGACCTTCCTTTTCATTGAAGACCAACTGTGTGAACAACAGGTACTGCTGCGAGAATAGTGATCAAATTAAAGGGTAATATTTCTCAGCTGAGCCAAGTCTCTCCACTGATCACGATCAATGTCAGGGAAGATTGAAGCTGATGAATAGACACTCCGATGGCGTTCAGAGCAGGATATTTTGAGGCTGTGAGCAGTGAGCTACAGGGAAATAACCAGTGTGGTCATTTAATCAATCCACTGCAGAATCTGGCTGATGCACAAGTGTGACTTGCAAAGGTTATTATGGAAAACAAAGGACTCTTAGTGAAGATGCATGCTGTACTGTGTGAATTGGATTAGATAGTCTAACCTTGAAAGTATTTTTTTTTGTGCATGTGTATGTTGATTTTTTGGAGGACACAGACAAGGTGCAAAGAGGTGCAAAGTGATTTAGCAGGATTACAATATGCAGCAAATCCAAATAACATACCAGAGTTTATACAACAATTGGGTTCTATGGAACTATTTATTTGTTTCTGATTGGCGTTCCATGAGTTGGAATATCCCTGGACATTTCAACTCAGACTTTGCACAGATAATAATAAATCACTCCGTGAAGATTTGACACAATGTTCTCTTCCCAGCTCTCCACTATTTTAAGCAATGGGTTACTCCTTAGCAAACCATAACAAAACAGTGATTCACCACACACAGTCAACTCAATGTAAGTAAGATAAACGAGGATGCTTATTATTCTCAGCATTGCCAGCATTGTGTATAATATGATTGTCACTTGGAGGAGACTTGTAGATAACTAACGTTAGCATAGTTGGTTATGTTACACTGACGATATAAAGTTAGCCAGTTAGCAACCTAATGATGCTACCATAGACCTCTGAAGTTCGCCTACAAAAAAGATCCAAAACGGCCATCTTTGCCCATATAAGGAGAACCGGTTGTTAATTGAAGCTAACTACCTATGGCAAATTGCATTGCAAGTTAGCTCTGGAGTAGCAAAAATCTAAGTGTGCCGCCTTCACTTACCGGAGATCACAGTATCCACTCGAAGGCAGAGGACAAAAGTGTTTTCAGGAAAACGTCTGCATTTCAGACTTTTTCATCCCCACGAGACTTTCACAGGTGCGATTATTCAAAATCCCCATGTTATTTTCCCATAGGAAAAATCGCCATATACCGGATGTCAAAGATGGCAGCTTTTTTGTAGGCGAACTTCAGAGGTCTATTGAATATAGCTTCCAGAGAAATTTGTCGTCAACATTGGGCAATCGAGGGTGAATTACGTTGTTAGCATACACTGGGCAGTTAAGTAAACACAATTCCTTCAAATGATTGTGTTCAGAAACAAGCAGAACTCCACCTGTATGTAAAACGAATGTATAAAGTCTAACTGTTAGCGAGTTCGCCCATTGACTTCCATTGTGTGATGTTTGCATGTTTTCCTCCTCGTGGGGGGCGGTAACCTTTCCGAACGTCTTAACCGACTGTAGGCCTATGTATGGGACCTATCTTTCAAAAAAATCAGTCAGATCTCGAAATCATACACATTCAAAACATTTTGCCACAACTAACTCACACACACACACGCACACACACACACACACACACGCACACACACACACACAACCTAGTTAACCTCTCCAGTAAGACAATGGACATTACTACACTTGAACTGGAGGGTAAAGTGAAAGCTTAAAAGCTTGAAATAATAGTGAAGATGTTCACAATAGATGTTTCCACAATGTCCCAGCAAATAATAATGCAAACACTCCACAAAATCTCCACAGTTCAGTGTGGAGTTTCAGCCTGTGGTTGTTGAGTTGTATTAATACTGTAGGAGCTACTATGTCTTTTTGGCAGTTACAGTCTAGAACATTCTATACATGGATTTCTATGCAACGTCACGAAAACATGCGTGCGCAACCAAGAGGCAGAAAGCACCATAGAACAGCATAGAGCAATGCAAAAGAATAAAATGAGTTTTTGTGCTGAAAACTGCACCAATTCGAAATCACGATGGTTAGAGAATGTTAAATCTGTTCAATATCCCTAACGGAATGTATGTCTTCGCCAAAAATGACAAAATACGATGTTATATTAATAATGCAAATGAACGTCAAACTTTGAAATATAGTCTGAAATGAGATGTTATTATCATTGAGACAACAGGGGTATACAATAAAATCCGATTGTAGCTTACAGCAGCTGACTATTTAGGTTAAGTTTATAACGTTGTGGACGGCCACCAAGCGTCTTGTGCCTCACGGCTGCGCACGCATCTAGTTTTGTTGGTAAACGGGAAACCCGTGTATTGGTAACTGTCATAACTGACAACTTAGAATGTTGGGGGTTATGTGTGGTGGGTCACTGAACTAACCAACTAACTGAAATAGAGATGCTTGATTTTCTCGTGCACACATTGAGCGTGGTGTGTAGCTGGATGGCACCAAAACTATGCCTACTGTAAGTCAAAGGCAAAAACTAGTTCTTCTCAACAAGGAGTTCAGATATGTATCTTACACATAGTTGGGATTGCCCATGAAAACTTCACATCATTCAAGACAATTAAAGGAGCTCCACATGAAAAGCTGTCACAGCTCCTCACAGTCCGAGACAAACGACTTGCTCAGCCAACAGGATCAGTTCATCGAATGGAAACGGTATGTAACCTTATTCCTACCACACTGGAAGGTTTGGATCTTGATACATACGGCTATCACCGACAATGTTACCAACGCTTTCACTTGAGTTTAAATCGTTTGAAAGACTCTTCAGCGCTTACATCAAATGAACCATCAACATCTGGGACCCGGCACCATTCTCCACGGAAAAAGATCAGGCCAACTGAAGGTGAATCAGCATTATTTCCCCCTGAGTGTATATTCTGTGAAAAGCTTGAAATAAAGGTGCATGGAAAAACTGAAAGGCCGGTGAAGTTTGCCTCATGGAAGCATAAAGATTCGGCATGGCAGAAGATTGAATTGCAAGCACAAGGACTAGGACAAATGCGCCTATATCGACAGGTTCATGGAAAGGATCTACATGCTGCTGAGGCTCAGTGCCATCCTTCATGTCGTGACAGATTCTGTTTCACTTACAGAAACCATTTGCAACAGAAACGAAGAAAGACTCAAGAAACAGAGCAAGCCCACCTGACCTGACTGCAGCACACAAGGATGCTTTTGATTTAACAGATTTAACATTCTCTAACCATCGTGATTTCGAATTGGTGCAGTTTTCAGCACAAAAACTCATTTTATTCTTTTGCTCTTTTGCATTGCTCTATGCTGTTCTATGGTGCTTTCTGCCTCTTGGTTGCGCACGCATGTTTTTGTGACGTTGCATAGAAATCCATGTATAGAATGTTCTAGACTGTAACTGCCAAAAAGACATAGTAGCTCCTACAGTATTAATACAACTCAACAACCACAGGCTGAAACTCCACACTGAACTGTGGAGATTTTGTGGAGTGTTTGCATTATTATTTGCTGGGACATTGTGGAAACATCTATTGTGAACATCTTCACTATTATTTCAAGCTTTTAAGCTTTCACTTTACCCTCCAGTAGTAATGTCCATTGTCTTACTGGAGAGGTTAACTAGGTTGTGTGTGTGTGTGTGTGTGTGTGTGTGTGTGTGTGTGTGTGTGTGCGTGTGCGTTAGTTGTCTGGCAAAATGTTTTGAATGTGTATGATTTCAAGATCTGACTGTATGCTGTATGGTTCCATGGTA
This sequence comes from Alosa pseudoharengus, assembly GCF_046254945.1. Lineage (NCBI taxonomy): Eukaryota > Metazoa > Chordata > Actinopteri > Clupeiformes > Clupeidae > Alosa > Alosa pseudoharengus. The sequence continues at coordinate 30,876,478 of NW_027468680.1, forward strand.
TGGCTCCAACACAATTGAACTAAATCATTTGCAGTGAGCATGAATCATGGCATTATTAAGGCTTACGGATATTTCATTGGTAGACTAGGTTTAATGGCAATATGTTTAGTGATCACCTGATGTTAATGAATGAATTCAGTTACAAATAGATGCATTTGTATTCAACTTTACAACATTTATGCACAGTTTCCTGTTCGGATTTGCCGAATATTAGATAATTTTTAGATCATTTAGGCCTTAACATAGTCAAAAAGTGTTTCTATCAATAAATTAACCCCTCTAATCAATTCCCCATGTTGTATTTATATGAAAAAGTGGTCTCATTTTTTCACTTTATATCATGTCTGGTTGAAAAGTTATATGAATTGAAATTTCTTAATTGTAAAACTCGCTATTGCACAGGTTCTAAAGACAGCTCTGAAAAACAGTCATGGGACAATTTGCAGCAATGTTAACATCTTTTATTGTTAACTAGACATATTAAGGAGTCTAAAAAAATGGGTGTCAACAACAATTACGGGGGGTGCGCGTGGACCCCCTCTAATGACTAGACTATATGATGTTTGTCAATTTTAAAGACAATTTTTCATGTAAAGACATTTGCAGTTTGTTTCGTAACTATTGAATTACAACATTGTGAAAGATCGTAATTCCAACGACTACAAACCCATCAGTCGCGCTAGTGACGTTAGCTCATTCACAGATTTTCAAATTCACACACATCATATGTGAAATTCATGGCACAATTCAAACTGGACCAAAAAATAATTGTTATCTCTCCATTAACTCCCGTTCATATTTTTTTGAAAGATAGGTTCCTTGTAGCGGAAGTAAAACGGAAGTCACTGGGACACTCTATTGAAAAGGGAAGTATTTTTTGATGCGTAAGAACGATGTCGAAATTAACATTTTTAAACAATAATAGGGCGTTTTCAGATTATTTAGTTTGTGGTAGAATTGTTATATAAAAGCAATATAGCACTCGTGATCGTGGGATTGGTCATGGATATTCCCACGGGTGTTGTTGCCTGCGCCACTCGGCCTCGTAGCTACGGCCGAACAACACCCGTGGGAATATCCATGACCAACCCCACTCTCACTCGTGCTATATTGCTTAAATATATTTTATTTCTGACAGGACATGGTACTAATGAGATGAGCTTGGATCTCCTACGTTAAGGAAAACCCTACAGTATTTGGTGACATCCTACAGGAATGTATGGGGAGACTGAAGCCTGCACATGTGCCCTCTGCCTCTGCCTTATTGTCTCTGTGACTGCAAACACTGTCTCTGTGCTCTGTTGGCAGGATCCAGACAGATAGACAACTCCTTTATGCTTCCACAGGGAAAACGTAGGTCCGACACAGAGACCTGACAGCAGCGTCCCTCATCGCCAGGGCCACACACACACACCTGCGGGCGGCAAGGGAACGAAACATGAAAAAGATATACATTGGAAAAACGGCGCTCAAGTCCACGCGGAATGGTTCTAAACACCAGAAACGAAGGTAAGGCCCCAGTGCTTGAAGACGAGAGAGACGAAGGAAAAAATGCCACGTGCCTGTTCATCGATTCCTACCATCCACCACCATTCATTTGACAGTCAACAATATCATCTCTCATCAGAGTCCAGCTACTTCATGTAATTGAAATGTCATGCCAGCTAAATGACAGGCCCCTGCCATCACCCAGACCACCACCAAATCTCCATCCCCTCCAACTAACCACCGTTATGATTTCACAATTCCCATCTGCGCTGATCCACATCATTACATCAAAGCAGCACTGAAGAGAATGACGCAACCGACAAAACCTATATTTTGCGGGGTAATGACCAGTCCATCACTGGAGCAGTGGAGAAATTGAGTGTTGCTGGAACAGCATGTGTCACACTTAATGTAAATCCCTTCTCTGCTGTCAGTCAGAGTCCGCTATGCTACGGGGCTAATATATCACATTTTATGATAATAATGGCGGCTGTGATGGTGCTCCTGAATAGAGACATTAATAAGTCCCACTGTCACGGCTAATGTTGTGGCGAGGATCAAACGCGCCGTGACTCAGTCCATTGTAATCCACTCTCACAGGCCTGAGAGCAACTGACAGCTGTTGACACTGATCCGCACCAGAGGAGGAGGAGGAGAAGGAGGAGGAGAAGACCAAAGGAGACCACACACACACACACAAACACACCACCACCGTTGGGCATACCATCACCATCTTTATCCCTATGGCAGTCACTCCAGAATACTCAGCTGGCTGAGACATCACATCATCATCACATCATCATCCTATACTCTGTCATTTGTGAGGGGAAATGGGAGGGAAGGTCACCTCGTACTGTAGGGCTGCTATTTTAGGTAGGGAAATGGATTAGGATGGATATGTCCATGAAGAAGGTAGAGGTGGAGTTGAAGTGTATATGTGTGTGTAGGGGGGTGTGGGGGTTGGGGGTGTTGAATAGTGTGATATTAAACTTCCCCAGGGGCCCCTTCCTCCCTGCCAAATCCCATCATGCTCTCATCCACCCAATTTCCGCACCCTCACAGAGCCAACCTAGTGCCTTCCTTGCTACTCCTCTATATTTCATTCTCTCTCTCTACGTCTCGTGTTCTCACTCAGAGAACAAAGGTTATACACATAACCATATGTTTTTTCAACAATACACAACTTTTCCAGCCATTTGTTATTATTAAAGTTTATTTATGTAGGGACAGATACAAAAAACATAGATAAGCTTGAAACAGTAGGGTTACTAGTAGGGCTTTTGGTTAAATAATAATTTATTATTTAATACATAATAATTTATTATTTAATACATTTCAAGTGGTCTGGCAGTGAGTTTTATAATTTTGCCCGTTTTACTGAAAAGGCAGTTTAGGCAAAATATGTTCTACAAAAAGGGATACTACAATTGCCTGTTGACACTGCTCGGCTAGAGGATCTGGTACCACTTTGCCATCTTGTTATTGTTTTGCAATGGGGTGGGGTAGCAGCATTATTTAGGCATTTGAAGATCAATTTAACAAAGTGTGCGGAGCTAAAATTAGCAAGACTTAAAGGAATTATCCTGAGTAAAATGCACTTTAGATCAATTTACGGATGATTGGGAGTACATACGTTGAGTTGACATCCAAATCATGTCATTCGGATGTGTTTTAAGAAAGTTCGATGTTACCGTTTTTAAGTCAAAACTCGTTAGCGTGGAAGTGAGAAGAGCATATTATTTCGCCGCTACAAAACGCTATTTTTATACCTCTTCTACAGTTCCAAACAACATTACACTTAGGTGGTAGTGAGTAGAGGGTCCCTAAAGCCAAACCGAAGTATCCCGAGGTCTTTATGTGGTCGGATAGAGAGTCCAGAATGAATTTCATCAAGCCAGTACCTTTCCGGAAATGTTGTCATCTTTGCTGCCATCTTTAGGGGAAAGTCCGTAGGAGTCAATTGCCAAGTGTGTTCTGGAAATTCACAATTTCGTCGCCGTTTAAAAAAAAAAAAACATAGTCCAGTCCATACAACTTCATTTCAATTTCAAAAGAAATACTGGACTGTGAACTTTCCCCTAAAAACACATCCGAATTACATGATTTGGATGTCAACTCAACGTATGTACTCCCAATCATCCGTAAATTGATCTAAAGTGCATTTTACTCCGGATAATTCCTTTAAAATCTTATGTTTGCTTAGAATTGCAGTGATTGTAGAATTGCAGTGATCTCTTCTTGTCCAGGACTTTCAAGGTTTGGTTATAAAGACCCTCTATGGCCTTAACTGATGACTGGTAAGCTTGGCTTGTTGCCCCTGGTTTGGCTTATTGCCCCTTTCCCAACTTTTTTAAGACATCTCATTCAAAATGAGAATGTATTTGTTATAGAATAGCACAATTTTTCTATTAAACAGGGTTCCCACGGTCATGGACAAGTCATGGAATTGTAATATCCCATTTTCCAGGCCTGGAAAATTATGGATTTCAGTAAATTCATTAAAAGTTTTGGGAAAAGTCATGAAATTTCATACCAGGGACGTAGGTAGGATATGGTGTAGGCCTACATGCCATAGAATTCACTTTCTTCATGGAAATGAAACAGTCCCCTTGTTATTCTACAGCATTGTGTCACTGTTGTGTAAATTAATCACTGCAAACTGGAAAATGCAGTGGTTAAAGGTGCAGTCAGGGATTTTACATGATTTCAAGACGCATAACATTTCTTTTTCACATTCAGCAATCATCTCCACACAACCGCTAGCTGCCCATTCCGTGAGTACACAGTATAAAAAAAATGCTGGTAGACCAGGCTACGAAAACTGGAAACACATAAATGCAAACAAATGCAACTTCCTGCAAAATCCCTGACTGTGCCTTTAAATATCTGACTGAGAAAGGGAGTGCAGGGGTGAGACGATCTCAGTTAAGTGAAGAAACTTGGTAACTGTAGTAGAGTACCCGAGTGGTGAAGGAGAAATCAGGCCGAGACAGCAGGTTTAAGAGGGCCCACGGTGTTTTATTTACAACGTGCAAAAAATAATCAAAAAATACAGTCCACTTCCTATCCGACACTTAGTCGCACCCGACGTAAAGTAAAACGAAAAAGACTAACAAAACATTTAACAAACATGAATATCTAAGGTCTCTTATGGCTAGGCTACATGCCACTATACAATCAGACCTGACCACAGGACTCACACCAGCCCCTTAACGCGCGTCACGAAACTTTGGAACCCCTGCATAGAGAACAGCCGGCGTTTAAATGGCCAATTAACTAATTACTTCCGCCGACACCGGCGCAGTCTAAACACCCAAAACGGGCACACCGCCCCTATCTGGCGGACATCTAAAGCATACACCATGATATCAAGTTACCATAGCACAACCCCCAAAACACATGATCAAATATTAAGCAACATTCCTCGCGCGCAAAGGAACACGCCCAACATATAGAACACGCACAAATCATTCATGAAATTGACATAACATATATCATTAATTAACTAGAAATGCAATTCCAAGGAATTACCAGTGCATGAAAATGCTAAAGTTGTGATGTAAAATATCATGTATAGTTAAAACAGATAATATAGAGATGGTTACTACGGTGATGCTAGGATAGACATGGTGGTTGCATAGCTTAATAAAAGTTAGACTGTTTAAAAGCTGAATGTAGATAGTTTAAAAGTTGTTGATAGACAGTAGATAGTTTAAAAGGTGTTGATAGACAGCTAGTTTAATAGATCAATTAATGATAGTTTAAAAGTAGACCGTTTAAAAGTTGAAGGTACATAGTTTAAAAGTTGTTGACAGACTGGAAGTTTAATGAATGTTGATATTCAAATAGTTTAATGGCTGTGTATAGGTAGATATTTGACGATAACTGAAAGTTGGAATGGTTCTAATGTTTGCTAGCAGTTATGCTAAGATTTTTAACTATGCTAACCATGCTACTTAGCTAATGTTTTATAGCAGTGTTAGCAATGCTAACCTGCTAACCATGCTACTTAGCTAACATTTTCTAGCAGTTTAATGAATGTTCATATTCAAATAGTTTAATGGTTGTGTATAGGTAGATATTTGACGATAACTGAAAGTTGGAATGGCTCTAATGTTTGCTAGCAGTTATGCTAAGATTTTTAATTCTGCTAACCATGCTACTTAGCTAATGTTTTATAGCAGTGCTAGCAATGCTAACCATGCTACTTAGCTAACTTAACTAACATTTTCTAGCAGTTTTGCTAAACATGCTAAATATGTTAGCAATGCTAACTATGTTAACCATGTAACTTAGCTAACTTAGCTAATCATTTTTAGCAGTTATGCTAACTATGCTAACTAGCATGTTAACATGCTAACTATGCTAACCATGTTACTTAGTTAACCTAGCTAATCATTTTTAGCAGTTTTGCTAAAAATGCTAATTAGCATGCTAACATGCTAGCATGCTAACTATGCTAACCATGTTACTTAGCTAACTTAGCTAATCATTTTTAGCAGTTTTGTTAAAAATGCTAACTAGCATACTAACATGTTAGCATGCTAACTATGCTAACCATGTTACTTAGCTAACTTAGCTAATCATTTTTAGCAGTTATGCTAACTAACATGTTAACATGCTAGCATGCTAACTATGCTAACCATGTTACTTAGCTAACCTAGCTAATCATTTTTAGCAGTTTTGCTAAAAATGCTAACTAGCATGATAACATGCTAGCATGCTAACTTCGTTAACCATGTGACTTAGCTAACCTAGCTAATAATTTTTAGCAGTTTTGCTAAAAATGCTAACAATGTTAGCAATGTTAACATGCTAACTTTGATAACCATGCTAACTAGCTACAGTGGGTAGGAGTCATAGTTGATGAAAAGTGTTGACATAGTTGATGACAAGTTAAAAGTTGTTGATAGACAGCTAGTGAATATATATAGTTTAAAAGTTTAAAAGTTGAATGTAGATAGTTTAAAAGTTGTTGATAGACAGCTAGTTTAATGGATAGATAGTTTAATGATAGTTTAAAAGTAGACCGTTTAAAAATTGAATGTAAAATGTTCAGTAGATTAATGGGTTACATTGTTTAACAGTGGATTATTGTAGTGAGGACTTTTATTTTGAAACATTTTTGGGCAGAGGAAACAGTTGAATAGGATGTGTAGTCTTAATTGACCCAGATTGTATGCTTAAAGCCTGAGGCTGCAGGTGGCCAGAACACCTGCCATAGGATTCTAATTGCTTAATGGCCGTATTATGATGTCATAATCGGCAATGTTAAGTCTATGGGGATTTTTAAAAAGTTTTTCTTTAATAGTTTAAAAAGTATAAAAGTTTCAAAGTTGAAAAGACATAGCAACCCGATCTGTTTGAAGACCTACGTTACAAAGCTTGAATGAAGTTTCTAAGTTAAACTGTTCAAGAGAAATTGCGTATAGAAAAAGTGGTAAGCGGAATAATAATAATAAGTTGCCTAGGAAGAACAGTACAGTGCATTTTCATGCACTGTAATAAGAAGAAGAAGTTGCCTAGGAAGAACAGTACAGTGCATTTTCATGCACTGTAAATAATAATCAAATAATCATAGTGCGATGTGCTGCTGAGGCGGCACATCGTCACAGTAACAGAGAATTGCCAGGAAAATACTGACTTGACTTTCACAATAATCCACTCTTAAGCCATCGCTTACTCTATGTGAAAGATAGAATACCATGAAATTACAAAACACCAAAAGCAAAAAAAGCAGATGTACTGTACGGATTGGTCATTATTTCTGAGAAATTAAGCACTCTCATCTCTCTCTGCCCTTCCTCTCCTGTAGCATTTGATCAGTGCTCTTTTTAAGCTGAACTAAGGTACAGTAGTGCTTAACTGCTAGCTAGGCCTACTACAAACTGTTGTTAACTAGAATACATTCTAAGGCCATATAATTTGCCTGTCATCTGTTTTATGTGATAATGCAATCAATATCCAAACCAAAATAAGTGCACCTTAGACTAAGCTATTTTAAACTAGATTAGTCCGTTTTTGCTTTTTTACCCACCTCATGCCACCGTCTATCCCTGCCCAGTTGGCATCATCATGCCCCCATTCCCGCTCTCTCTTTAGGCTGCTCTGAATTCATTACATGATCACATGATACCATGGTAATATAGCACAAAGCCATACCCAGAATGCACATGCAGATGTTGCACAACCAAGTTTTTGAATATTTGCTACTTTGATCACAATATTTGAAATTTCTATACCAATGCACAGATTTATGTTCATATGATAGTTACGGTTGTTATTTGTACAACCCTCCATAGCTTAAAGCGATGGTTCGGAGTAATTTCACCCTAGGGTCCTTTGCACCCCCCCCCCCCCCCCAAATCTAGTTTGGCTTGGGGCCATGGTGCAAAGGACCATCGCTTTAAGATAGAATGGCACACAAAAATGAGAAAATCAGTATTATTAGACATTATTGTTTAAAAGAAAACATAAACAATCATCCCATGTGTTCATGAATTTGTACATTCAATAGCCCCAATGGCTACGACCTTGGAAAAAGTAAGCAATTTCATACTTATAGGCCGCGAAAAAAGTCATGGAAATCGAATTCAAGGTCTAATTCATGGAAAGGTTTTTGAAGTGAAAATGGGTGGGAACCCTGATTAAATATGGGTTTACTTGATTTGCAGATTGTCATATTCTGTTCTATTTACTTCTTACAATGTCCCAGTTCTTTTGGAAACGGGGTTGTACACAAGCTAAAAAGTTTTTTCCATAACAGAGAGACAAATACATGTATGCCACACCGGTCTCCGGCTCCCTCCCACAGTCCATTTTCAATGGCTCTCAGTCAGTGTCTGCACACACATGCAGAGACAGCTGGAGGCGGGTAGCCTCCCCTCCATACACTCCATAACCGCTCAGCGCCGGGAGCTGGGTCCTGTTCTCTGTCCATGGATGGAAAATCATTATAATTCCACCCACGTCCGTCAATACGGGCCCTGTGAGTCTAACCTGGCTTAGCTGCGTTGGCTGGGCTCACTATGTGTATGTGAGAGAGAGAGCGATAAAGAGAGAGAGAGAGAGAGAGAGAGAGAGAGAGTGTGTGTGTGTGATCTCTCATTCATATCCCTTCACACTCCCTAAGCCCCTTCTGTGGTAAGGCTGCAAGGGCCCCTGTGGATCATGCACTGGTAATTATCATTTCGCCATGACGCCCACTAAATAGCAAATACAAAATGCTTTTCTGTGTTGGGCTGAGACAGTAAAACAAAAGCATTCTAGTGGCCTCTTCCTCAGCGTTTGTCTCAGCAGTGTGGTTGACTGAGTGTTCAGGCACTACGCACATTCACCGTGTTATAGAAACAGCCATAGCAACAAAATGGCAAGGGTTTTGCTTCCAGTTAAACTGATGAGATCCTTTCACGTGAGGCATGGTTCTGCATGTAATCAATCAAATGCTGTCAAATGCCAATGATTTTAATTAAATTCATCAACAGGGTTACCAAATCACTACAGGGCTTGAACCTGTTAATGGCAGTAGACTTTCAGGAAGAACCCACTGAGCGAACAATGTCCTTCAGTGTTATAAATCAGTGCATTTCATATGAGCTCCTCAAACAGAATGTTAACACACAATGTACACATAGAACTTTTGTGTGAGTCAGTATGTGTGAGTGTGTGGTCTAAGGCCCAAAGTCTGATCTAAACTGGACTGTACACTTCCGAGAACCCAGACAGTAGCTCTATTCCGATCATTAGAAGCTTCCAGCAATCCACATTTCAGGTCCACGTTGCCAACGTTACTCAGTAGAGAGGCCCATGGACCACTTACAAGTGGTTGGGCCCATCAAGCCAACAAATTGCTTTCTGATAGACGGTCCGACTGTCATACATTGACACTTTGTACCTATGAACTGGTGTTTTTTACATGTTTGATTTTCGAAGGCATTTTCAGAAGCATCTAAGTTCCTCTTGCATCTAACTTGCATCTAAGTGATCAGTACCCTACAGGCAGTCCATGGCCCTGTGTCTAACCTGACTGTGTCTCCCCTCTGCCTGGCTAGCTCTCTGCAGGAGCACAAAGAGGACCTGCGCAAGCGGCTCAACTACACCACCCACAAGCTGGAGCAGCTGGAGACAGAGTTCGACTCCACGCGCCAGTACCTGGAGACGGAGCTGCGTCGAGCTCAGGAGGAGCTGGAGAAGTTTACAGACAAGCTCCGCAGGTGAGGATGCAGGCCCAGGGGGATTTGTACACACAACACCCTAAGGGGCCGTTCAGACTGACACGCTCGAGGCACAGGTGCTCAAATTCAATTGTTTCCCTACAGAATGATATGACTGACCATTGCACCGTGCCTTGCCTTTATAAAAGGGGAGCACAATCACACAAAAAAGTTAAAACTAGTTCAACTTTTGACGTTGCACTTTTTTCAACAATGTGTCATTGCTAAGTTCCCTGCCTTGGCTAAGGGAGATTTCTACCTCATGTTTTTAACTCTCACTACTTTGGTATACTTGCATTTTGGAGATGAAAAAAGCATGTCAGTGTGAATGCCGTGCCGTTATGGACTCACTCTATGAGTTCACAGAGTTCATCAGAACTACCAATTCTTTCACAACTGTTTGTGAATGCAGACTGCATGACTAGGTGCTTGGTTTTATACCTGTAGCTATAGGCCTGAATGAAACACTTGAAATTCAGTGAATAAGTGTCCCCATCCTTTTGTCTATTCACATGGTGTATTTCAGCATGATAGATGAAAGTGATGTACTGGTACAGTATAGAATCCCAATACCCCTGAGTGCTGCTCTACCCTCCAGACCTATGTATAAGAATTAACCTGATATTCCAGCACTAAACCTTCAAAAAGTTAACTTGTTAGTATACAGTGTTTTGTATGTTTTTGTCAAATGCTTTATTTGAGCTTAGTATGAGCTTTGAAATAACCAGTATGAAAATATAAAAGATCATGGACTTTTGGATATCACAGAGTATAGTCTACACATACTTGGTTAAACTAATCAGAGCCTCCTAAACTGACTTGACTGACTTGTACAATTGCAAGTTGTACCTCCTCATTAAGGAAACTGTGAAAGGATAGGGAGAGGGCATAGCCTACCTTTATCTTTGTTTCACAATTCTACCCTACCGGGAATTCCAAATCCAATTTCATGGAGACAGACAAAAACAGAAATAAAAACATTAACTTTCTAGAATGTTGCATTTCTGTCCACTTTACCCTGGACAATGCCAATGTAGTTGTTGTGTTGGTTGTCTGCGTGTGAAACATTCACTCATTCACTAGTGTACTATACTGTAGTGTACTATGTAGTGAATAAGTGCATGTTCAGAATCCAGGCATCAGCACCAACCTTGACACAGCCATTACTTCGAAATGGTCAGTCAGGGTTACTGTAGGTCAGACATACTGGTAATCAGCATACAGTAGCTCAGTCATTTAACCACATTTAAAGAACTGATATTAAATAGTTGTAGGCTACATTTTAACAGTATAATTTCTGAGGCTATTTATCGTTTTTGTAATGAGTAAAAAATAAACAAAAACCAAACTACTGGGTGGTGGGAGCTCCTGTAAACTTTTCGGTTCAAATGGGTTTCCATGGTAGTAATGCTTGCCAAATATCGCCTCTAGTGACCTTTGGACAGGTGGCTAAACCACGGTCAAAGGACAAATGTTTGGCCTTTGCGAATACAAATTCATCATCCCCTAAAGGAGTTCCCAGGAAGCCGCGTTGGTCAGAATAGGGCTTTTCATTATTTTCATCAGGACGCTTTGATACCAAGCAGAAAGCAGTTTTCCCCCCACTCTTTAATTCACCATTCGACTGCTTTCTGGGTCACGCAGCCCTCGGCAACATTCAAGATAACTTTCATAGGCGTCGCTATTCCAAGAGGCAGCATTTTGAAAATTTGGTTCAGCTAACATTCTTATTTCTAGCTCCTGAAGTGTGGCTGATTTCATTTGAAGAAAAGAAAAATGCATGTAGGGCCTAGAGTAATTGCTGATACAAAGCATGTGTCTCACCAAGTCCCCCATCATTTCGCCTGGCCTGCCAATCAATAAGGGCTTTAACTGAGGGAAATTTTGCACGGCCCAAGGGACAATCAGAGAGAAAACTAGAAGTGCGATTTACATGCAATAAATTCTCGCATTCCTTCTTGTGCCTCTTTTTCATCACAGATGTATTGTTTGGAAAATCCACTCATTTTTTGATATTGCATGATTGGGTGCTAAACTACACAGAAAATAGAGGAATGTTTTCAACAGCACACAGCATGTCTTTAACTGGTTGTGAATTAGTATATATGACTATGGCGTTGCTGCAGTTGTGCCATCACACTCACATCTGTCAAACTAGTACAGAAGGAAAGTGCAAAAGCTCATCACTTATACACTTATACAAGCTATATACACATTGTTATTTAATTCAACTGAAAACCGTAATTTACCCTGAAAAATTAAGGCAACTAAGTACATGTGGACTTGATAAATGAAGAGATCTAATTTGCTGGAATTCTACTGAAAGAGATATTGTTAAGTCTTTAAGAGGCTGGAGGAAACACTGGAAACTCATCTCATTGGCAAGTCATGTAAAGAGATAGAGAGAGGTAGTTCATGTGGAGTTTGATCTTTAAAAGTACCCTGTGAACGACAAAGTAATAATTCCTTCTGGCATTGATCTTTCTCTCTTCTCATTGTGGAGCAATCAGCTTGAGTTTGATTAAGCCTGCTACATTACACTTAAGACAAGCATGCTTTAAAACTCTTCACACATTGACCTCAAATCTGTCATAGTAGCTGAAGCTGTTTTTAATGTTTTCTTAAAAAAAAAACTTCAAGAAAACAATTTGCTGTCTGTGCACTGGCCTCGTCTGGTTCACAGAGTTGCCTGTTTGACTGGCAGGCAACACTAATCAGCACAGTCTCAGCATACCCATCTGTAACATCACTACTGCCAGACAGTAAACAAAGCCTTATTCACTAAGCTCCCCCAAAGTAAACAAAGTCCCAAAGCTGTAGCCCCGCACAGTAACCAAGGCCTTCATCACTTCAGTCCCACACAGTAGCCAAAGATCTCATTACTCCCCGGTCTTCTCTCCACAGGATCCAGAGCAGCTATGCAGCCTTACAGCGGATCAACCAGGACCTGGAGGAGAAG